>NC_143130.1:180079846-180409488 GCF_059928025.1 Delphinapterus leucas
TGTTTCTGGAAATCAGAGGTTTCTGGATTGCTGAACATGCATTTCTTTCTTTCTTAAAGAAACCACTTTGGAAAGGAACCATTTTGCATCAGAATCTCTCTAGAATGAAGGATGGACCCACTCGTTTCTTAAGCAGAAGGCACAGCGCCTGGTTAGGGGCCCGTGGGGTCCAGCAGATATGTGTTTACAAGCTGGTTCCGTTTCAGACAATCCAGGAATCGGGGGTGGTGGGGCCTGGCACAGATGCGGGGCTCTCTGAGGATTAAAGGAGACAAGGCAATGCCGCTGGATGGTCAGAACGTTCTTTTCTCTAGAAAAGGGGGGAATCTTTCAGAAGCTTCCATCCTCAGGTACCGAGCTCCTCACCTGCCCGCTGTGCTGATTTTAGTCTTACCTTTGGAAGGAGAGGGGATGCTGCTAGAGCCGCTGCCCTTTCAAATGAAGGAAGACATTTTGATTCCTTCTTGAACATTTAAGCATTGCTGTTCTTTAAAACAGATATATAGGGCTTCCCTGGTGGCACAGTGGTTGGGAATCCGCCTGCCGATGCAGGGGATGCGGGTTTGTGCCCCGGTCCGGGAGGATCCCACATGCCGCGGAGCGGCTGGGCCCGTGAGCCATGGCCGCTGGGCCTGCGTGTCCGGAGCCTGTGCTCCGCAACTGAAGAGGCCACAGCAGTGAGAGGCTCGCGTACCACAAAAACAAACAAAAAAAACAACAGATATGTAATTCAGTTCTTTGAGGTTTTTACAAAGGGAATTTTCAAGAATATACATTTGTCACTAGTACAATTGTCACTAATATTTAGAGATTTACTATGCAAATTCTTTTAAGATAAAAAAGTCAAATCCTTCTTTAAAAAAACAAAAACCATGCAGGCAGCAAAGCCAGAATGGAGATCTGTGTGTGGGGTCTGTATCTCACACCTGGGGCTGAGGCCCCCTCCTGCGGGGTGGCCCACGGAAGCAGGGGCTTCTCTTAGCCAAGGAGCAGAGGCTGGACAGCTGGGCAGCTGGACGGTCTGCCTCGGTCCCTCCCTGCCCCACTCCTTCCTTTGGTGCTGGGACCCCAGGGCCTGCTGGGCCCAAGGCCCCGTCCACGGCAGGCTGGCATGGGGGGGGTCTCCTCCCAGCGCCCTGGCCCTACTTGGTCCCCTCATTAGCTCAGCCCTGCCCAGGAAGATCAATCTCTAATTTGCATAGCTGTCCCCTCTCGCCTTTCATCAATATTTAATGACAAGCCGTGGGATGTGATTGGTGGCAAATCCTTCTGCGGCCCCTTCTAATGTGACAGCGACAGAGGTCTTGGCAGGTGTCCGAGCTCACAGGTCACCTCCTTGCTGCGGTGGCCAGTGGCTGGGAGGCCTGGAACGTGGTGATGCATTTTAACAAAGTGTCCGGTGGCCTTGCGGTTAGGGGCCTGAGGATGTCTGGGTGGGCTCCAGATGGGAGGCGGGGCTGGGCCTCCTTTCTGTGTGGGGCTGTGTGGTGAGGTGGGGGAGACGGGCTCCCCAAGGGGAGGACCAGGTGAGGGGGTGGCGTGCGATGGTGCATCGTCTCTTGGAGAGACTCGGCAAGAAGGAGCGTTTCATTTGGTTCAGCAGATGCTCAGAAGCCCTGCTCACACCAGGGCTATGCACAGCGTTCCTCTGCAGGTGTTGCCGAGAGGGGGCCACGCTGCCACCACCCCCTCAGCAGCGATAACACGGTGGCTGCCCCCTCCCATGCCCTTCAGCATTCTAGCCTCTAAGAGAGGAGCTGGTCCTGTCTGTATCCATGAAGTGCCCGCGATGGATCAGGAGCCCGTGGTGGCTGGAAACCCCGGGCTCTCGGTAAATAAGGCAGCACAGGGACAGGTTTGCAGCCCAAAGATGAGCATGCAGTGTCAGCTTCCCACCTCGTCCTGGATAAATGGGGGGTGACAAGGCGAGCGTCCAGGGGGAGTCAGCTGTGGCTGCCGTGTGTCTCTGGGTCTGGTTTCCACGTCCACAAATAACTCAGCCCCCTCGACAGGCGGGGAACACGGAGCCCAGTGTATGGGGCTGGAGCTGGCCGGAAGGAGGATGCTACCACGTGGCTGGCAGCCTGCTCCTCTGATATAACGGAGGCTCCCGGCTCAGAGATTATTCTAGCCATGGATTTATGGCCCTTCGGGAAGGCGGTGGGAGGGCGCTATGGACTCAGCCCCACATGGTGTTTGGCGCTGGGGTCAGTGGTTGGAAACGCCTGGCCTGCTCCTTGGGAGGGAGCATTTCGCCGCAGGTGGGCGGGTCTGAGGCCCCCAGGGGCCTCTTCTCTGGGCGGGCTGGCTGCCTCGGGTGATGCTGCCCGGGGCTGAGGACACAAAGTCCATTTCACGCTAATGGGCTCAGGCCAGCGGGAAACTCTGTGGGACCCACTGTGGCAGGGGCCTGGGCCAAGCGGGACGGGGCATGGGGCTCCCCTTCCCTCCCCATCCCTCTGTGGGCCACACGCTCTTCCCAGGGAGGCCAGGGGGAGGGTATCTCTGTGGCAGGTCCTCCAGAGGGAGAGGGGAAGGAGAGGGTGTCGGCCAGGGGGTTTACCGCACTTTGAAGCAGGTTCAAATCCAAGTGCTGCTAAACAGTGAGATCAGGGGCTCCCCTTGGCGCCCACGTGGCACAGGCCAGGTTACTCAGTGCTCGGTGCCTCAGTATTCCTATCTGTATATGGGGGTCAAGGTAGCAGCTTCTCAGGGTGCTTGGGGAGAGTCAGGAACATCGGGCAGCTGGGCCCTGAAGCTCCCAGAGCCCCCGGACCCTCCCCCTCCCGACTCTACACACAGGCAGCTCCTGGCCCCCTGGGTGGGAATTGGCGGCTGCCCTGTGGAGGAGGCCAGTCGAGGATCGAAAGCGTCTGTCTCTCTGCTTCTCTGCTCGGCGGAGCTCGTGTTCCCTGAGCGCCTACTGTGTGCCAGGCCCGGAGCTGGGCGCCAGGTTCCTGAAAAGGCGTCAGAGCCGGGCCTGTCCTCTGGGAGCTCACGGCCCAGCAGGCGAGGGGGCCAGGGTTTGGGAGGGCCCAGGGGCTGGAGAGCCCTGGACGGGGAGGGAAGAGATGGCACCAGAGGAGCCTGGACCAAGTTCTAGGGTCAGAGATTGGTATCTAGGAGGGAAGAGCAGGGGGGCTGTCAGTACAGGGGAGCTCTCAGTGTTGGGGGCTGGCACCTCATGGGCAAACCCAGAGGATGGAAGAGCTTTGCTGCCAGCGCTGAGCAAATGGGCGTCGAGGGATGTCTGAGGGGCTGGACGCCAGGTGAAAGGTGGACTCTGTCCTGCAGGTAGGGAGGGCGGTCTGGACGGCCCCAGGCAAAGGGGTGACCGTTTCAAAAGGTCTGGGGCCTTGGCATCCCTGGCGCCCACGAGGCCCTCTGCCCCCCGCCCGCCCCCCGTACCTGGACGCTCGGGTCTGGCTCTGCTAGGAATCTGTCTTCCCCGGAGGTGGGCAGGCCCCACCCCAGTCTACACACCCTCCACCCGGACCACCCACCGCAGGCTGCGGCCACCTGACGCCTGGGAGGCTGCCTGCAGGGCCTCCGGCTCTGGGCCCCGACAGAGCAGATAAAAATGATGAGATGTGTGTTCTCTGACACTGAGACCCAGACTCCCGTGTTTGAGGTAATTGGAAAAAGCCCTTCCTGCTGACCTCGGTGCGTAGGTTACAGACCTACCCTCAGGCCTCTGCCCGCAGCTTGCCGCGCCTTGGGAGGTGGCCGGTGTTGAGGGCTACGCCTGGGTGCAGCACCCATGGGCGTGGGGCATCTGGTGGGTGTTAGGGAGCTTGGGACCGGGGAGGGAGGAGGGGACGTCGGTGGGGCCTGCTTCGGCTCCAGTGGAGCCGCACTGTGGCTGGCTGGCCCGGGGATGTGTCTGTGCGTGGCTGGGGGCTGCGGGTACGGTCCTCGCTGTTCTCAGACCTTGGCAGCACAGGGAGGACATCGGGTGAAATTGAGGTTAACGTTTCCATTAAACCTGGACGGATTTCCACTGGCTAGAGGGGGCTACCTGTGCTGTGGGCTGCAGAGCAGGGGGCCAGCCTGCCGCTACGCCCCTGCACCTGCACCTCGCCTCCTGGGAGGCCGCGTGGCCCGCTGTCCCCCACCCCATGGCCCTTCCTCCCCCTCGGATGAGTAAAGGGCCCTCGCTGATGTTCCCTTTACAGCTGAGCTGTAGTCAAAACAAAACACAGCCCCCCACTCCCTGCGGTCACTGCTCTTGCCGTGTGCGTGCTGTCTGCTGGATGAGTCCTGTCTGTTGGCCTTTGGTTCTCAGCCCGTTTCTGTGAATTCTCATCTTCCATCTCCTTCCCGTGACGAGCCTGCTCAGGAGACTTTGGGCTCTGGTATCTGGGGAATGTCTCCAAAGAGATTTATGGCGCTTCCCCCTCCCGGGCCCCTCCCTCACCCTTAACGGGCAGCTCGGGTCAGCGGGGCTGTTAGATCTGCTCTGGTCCTGGAGCTTGGAGGACGGAGGTCTGGGCTGGGGACTGCGGCCCGGAGGCCGGATGTCAGCTTTGGACAGCGAGACATTACTGGCTAACAGTGCAAGTGGCCCAAGGTGACCCAGGGAGAGTGAGATGCACGGCTGGGGCTCTGCAGATGGCCAGGCTGGGCGCAGGCTCTGTCCGCAGACACGGCCACTTGACCGGCGCACGTGCCCTCAGCCGAGCCCTCCCTGCCGGCAAGGTGGTCTTCTTAACCCCGTCTCGTGGGTGAGGGCTGCCCTGTCTCAGACCCACCCAGTCACACTGTGAGAGTTGGCCTTGGGTCTGGGGTCTCCAGACCTGACCCGGGTTCTCCAGGGTCTGGGGATGCCAGGCTTAGTCCTCTGCCTCAGATGGCCTTGCCCGTGAGGCTTCAGCCCTGTTTCCCTGGCAGGAGACAGGGCAGCTGTGACCAACGGGGTGTGTGGACTCCTGGGCTGGAGAGGACGCTGTGGTCCCCGTGGGCTGGGGAAGCCAGAGCTGTGGGCAGCAGAAGTGCTTCCGTGGTGGCCACCCTGGTCATTGAGTGACCTGGCCCTGCCCTGCCGGGTGTGGGTTTCACCTGGAGACCCTGAGGGTGCGAGCCAGCTGGGTGGAAGGAGCAGGTCCAGGTAGGCTCCCTGGGCCCAGCAGTCCTGCCCAGCCCTCTGCCATGGGTGCCAGCTGGGAACCACGGTGGGGGGGACATCGGGGGTGTGCTGAGCCCTGCAGAGCTGTTGACACACAGCGTAAGGGGGCTCCAGGAAGCTGGAGGCCCCTGCAGATGGCAGAGGGGCTGCCTGCCTGAAATCACCCTTCCTCAGCCTCCATGCCCACCCCAGCCGGGGGTTGAGGAGAGGGCACTGGGCTTGAGGTCAAGGTTGGTCTGACCTTGCTGCATGACCTCGGGCAAGGCTTCCAACCTTCCCGGACCAAGTAGGACTAAGGGTGGGAGTCGGCCTGCCATCACCCTGGCCACGTTTCCTCCTGGGACCAGGGCTCTGTGGGTGGTGTGGCCGGCAGGCAGGCTTGCTTCAGATCCCACCTCTGACCCTCACCCTGGGGAGTGGCTTATACTCTCTGGAGCCTCAGTTTTCTCAGCTGCAGATTGGGTTAATAAGACCCGTGACACAGGGTGCTGATGGGAGCAGATGTGATCACAGCGTAACTCCGCATGTCTCACGGCTGCTCTTGTCTTGGGTGAGGCGGGGCATCCGTCTGCCTCTGCCTCTAGGATCCTGCGCTGTTTGCTGAAATAACGAGGGAGCTCCCACAAGGATGCTCCCGGACCCACACACTTACTCCCAGCGTGACCGTGTCTCTCCAGCTGTACGGGCCCCAGTGCACATATCGCATCGTGGCTGAGGAGGCTGCTTTCTGGGGAGAGGCCGCTGTGCCTTTAAGAGGACACCAGTTAAAGACACCAACTTGTCCCTGGTGTGTGCGCCTGGCCTGCCTCGGCAAACACACGATAAATTACCACTTCCCAGGCCGCCTGCCCCGGGCCTCCCGACAGCCGTGTCTTATTAACATTTATGTTGCGTTTTGTGCGGCTAATATCGTCTTAGAGAAATTAGGGGGAGCTTATTCGTGTTTGATTTACCGGCAGGAACCCTGGTGAGCACGTTTTCGTTCACGTATGTGGGGCCCCAGGGGTCGGGCATCCTGGGAGGACCAGGGGAGGGGCCTTAGCATGGACAGGCCTCCCTGGCCGCTGGGGACGGTGATCTGCCGAGATGGCCCCCTGTAGGACCCGGGCGGACACGACACTGCCATAAGGAATGGGCTGGCCGTGTGAGAGCATGTCCCCGGCTCCTTGCTAAGGGCACGCTTCTGTTACGACAAGGCCATAAAACAGCCCTGCAGGTGCCACCAGCTCTGCATCTCCACTCACTCACGTGCCTGAGTTATTAAGGGGGCCTGGTCAGGAAGCACGAAATTAGTCATGACCCACAGGACCCCAGGGACACGTCCACACTGCCTGTGTGTCTTCTGTGTGCTGGGCACCAGGCCAAGAGAGGGTCACAAGACACAGTCCTGAGTCCCTGGGGGACCTCGGGGTCTGGGGGTGGATCCCGTGGGGCCTGAAGCTTATGCAATTCGGGGGTGATGGGGGGGAGTATTCTTTAACAAAGGAAACCTAAAAATAAAAATATCACATGAGTTCCTGGGCCTTGCAAGAGCCCGTGTGAGTGCAGGGCCTGCACTGAGCCTTCTTGAGGGGCTGTCAGGTGGGGAAGGACCTTTGCCATCCCCAGGGATGAGGCCTCTGGTCGGCAGGAACAGAAATACTCACAGTAAGTGGGGCTGAGGGTTTTCCTGGACCAGACCTGGGCATAGTATGGAATCCAAGGATGGTTGGACCCCCTGGAATGAGAAGGGCGGGAGGGGCTGGGCTTCAGGGGCCACTGGGACCTGAGCCCAGAGGTCTGCAGGAAACACTTGGCCTCTTGCCTCCCATGCTGGGCTTCTGGTCTCTTCCTGGTTTGTTCCATATTGTGGCAAACACGTGGCTGGAGGCTCCTGAATTTTATACATTACACCTTTGGCTACCAGAGAGATGGATTTTTCTTTCCCAGTTCCAGTTCCAGTAATCCCAGCAAAGTGCTCTGATTGGCCCAACTTGAATCAGGTGAGTCTCTCAGGATTAATCAGCTGGGGCTAGGGTCTTAGGGCCACATCGTACTAACACAACGGCCCTTGTGACAGCTGTGGGTGTGGAGAACTGGGAGTAGTTCCTAGAGTATTGGGCTAAGGGTAGCGTTGGTCTCCTCCCTCACTAAGCTCAGAGGGAGGTGTGACTTAGCTTTACTTATTAGAATAATGAGGGACTTCCCTGGTGGTGCAGTGGTTAAGAATCCACCTGCCAATGCAGGGGACACGGGTTCAGTCCCTGGTCCGGGAAGATCCCACATGCCACGGAGCAACGAAACCACTGCGCCACAACTACTGAGTCTGCGCTCTAGAGCCCGCACACTGCAACTACTGAAGCCCGTGTGCTCTAGAGCCCGTGCTCCGCAACAAGAGAAGCCACTGCAATGAGAAACCCTCACACCGCAACGAAGAGTAGCCCCCGCTCACTACAACTAGAGAAAGCCCGTGTGCAGTAATGAAGAACCAACACAGCCAAAAAAAATAAAAAAATAAAAAAAAAAGAAAGAATAATGTACAGTTTCATAGAGGGGGGGACATATGGATAGGGTTTTGTGGTATCAATAAGAGTTCACTAGGCAGAGCTGGAGAGTGAAGAAACCTGAGGGAGTGGCATGGAGATCTGGAATTGCTTGGGAACAACAAATTGTTCAACAAGATGGGGCATGGATCCAGAGCCACAATGATGGCGGGAAGGGTGGAGAGCCTGGGGGAGTAGCTGGGCTCTGGATGGAGCGGCCTTGGACTTCAGTCTGGAGATGATGGAGAGTTACAGGAGGACTTTAACAGGGTGAAAAGATCAGATCCTTCTCGTGGCACTGTGGGGATGGGCGGGTGGTGACTGGAGGCTCAGAGAGGAGGAGGGCCTTGCCCCCAGTGGCACGCTAGCTGGAGGGGACACCAGCATGCCTGGGCTCTGGTGCAGCCATCGTTCCCCCGAGTCGTGATCTCTGAGTCCCTCCTCCATGCAGGCCAGTGGCCACAAGGGACTTCCAGTGCCCCCAAAGCCTGGCTCTCCCTCCCCAGGCTGCCGGAAGTGCCAGGACCAGAGGTCTGGCTGGCCGATGGTGACCACCGTTGGCACTCCTGTGTGCGGGCGGGTGCTGGGTGCTGTAGCTCACTTGAAGCCCCATCCTCTGGGCAGGAGCTGCTGTGTGTCCCTTTACAGATGAGTAGACGGAGGCAGAGGGTTATGCTCCTGAAGCGAGTCACTCAATTCAACCGGGTCTGACTCGTGAGCCTGTGCTCTGACCATGTGCTGTGCTGGCCCCAGATCTGCCCATCAGGGTGCCCCTGATGCCTGGCCGCTGGCAAACTGCCAGGTTCTTGTTCCAGGAGTTTGACCGTGAAGTGAGACCCACAGAGAGAGGCGGGGAGCAGCGGCCACGGGGCGGCAGCCACGGGGGTATGGCCACGGGGGGACGGCCATGACGGCCTCTTCCACGAGGCTGCAGCCACAGGTGGAGCGGCTGTGAGGGAGGATGTGGGGCCCGGGAGGGTGGTGGGCGCCCCTCCCAGGTGCCCGGCCCGCTGCCGCCCTGCTCCGCTGCCCGCAGACCCCGCTCCTGCGGCTGCCATGAGGAGGGGCCCGGCCGCCCTCACCCTCCCTGGGCTGGAGCTGCCCTGGCCCCGTGCCCCAGGCTCCCTCCTCCCTGCTGGGCCTCCTGCACAAGAAGGTGTGGATGGCAGCTCCTGCTGGACCCGCATCTCCATTTAGATTGAGACGTGCTGAGCGGCGCATCCTCTGTCACTCCGAGGGGTTGTCGGGGGCCAGGAGGACGCCAGCGAAGGGCTGTCTGTAGGCTGTCAGGCCGGGCAGTGGGCATCCCCGCTGCATGCTGAAACGGTGATTTCCATCCTGTCCCTTGTCGGGGGGAGGCCACCTCCCCGTGGGCCCCCGACCCCCGCGTGCCGCGATTCCCGCTTACTAGCCCGGCTCTCCTGTGAAAGCGACCTGCTAATCCCAAGCGTTGCCGAGCGGGGATCTAACCGAGTTTTCTGGGGCGGGCGGCATAAGTTACTGGGCCGCCGTGGTTCCGGTGGGGCTGTTATTTATTTGCTTGCAGTGATGTAGTCGCGGCCTTGGCTGTGCGGTATTTATGGTGTTTGATCGACTTCCAGCTCTCCTGTCTGGGAGCGTTTGTTGAGATGTTCTATGGAGCCCCCGGTGACTCCCGACGCGGGAGGGCGTTGATCAGCCCGGAGTCCCGCGGCAGCTTGCCCCTCCCCCACCCCACAGGACCCCTGCACCTGGCTTGCAGGGAGCATCTCTCGGTGTGGTGGCCTTGGACGGGCAAATGGTGCCGCATCACTGATGCTGCCATGGGGCATACACCTGCCGGCTGGGCTGCGAGTGCCCTGCGTGAATGTGACGTGTGCAATATGCCAGGATGTGTGATGGCTCCACGTGGACGGCTGCAGGGTTAGAGGCAGCCACACCAGCAGCCGTTTACTGAGCAGCTGTTACGCACCAGGCTCGAGTACAGACCCTTCACAGGGCTCTCTCCTTGAGTGCGTCCAGCAGCCTGAGGTTGGTGTCCCCGGTGGGAAGCCGAGGCTCAGGGTGGCAGGAGGCTTGCCCAAGGGAGCCCGGCCTGGGACTCAGGCTGCCCCTTCCTCTGTCTCTTCCGGTGAGAGGACCGCAGTCTGACTCTCTGGGGCCCGCCCCTCCCTTTCCTGCCCCTTTGTGTGTCTGCGCTGGTGGAGACGCTGCCTCTGAGGGGCTAATGCGGTTTTTGTTCTGGCCTGGAGGGATCTGATCGCTGTAACTCCGTATCCACTTGCCTCTATTTATCCCCCAAGCCTGGCCGGCACCGGGCAGCAGATTTCAGCGTCGGGCTTGATAAATTGGACGCGGGGCTGAAATGGAAGAGAAATCCTGTTTTTATTATTGCAGACAAAGCTGGCGGGCGGACAGCGTATGTTGTGTTGGCAGCCCCTCAGTGCAACAGAGGCTCAGGGCCTCAGAGCAATCAGGGCCTTTCAAGAGGCCCCCGCCTGCGTGGGAGGCAGAGACCCTATTAGCCCAGCCACTATGGGGGAGGGGTGACAAAGTGTCAGTGGGATGGAGGGGAGAAGAGTTGATCAATGATGGTCGATCGATTTGCATCTTTCCCCTTGATTTGGTGCGGAGCAGTCTGGAGATGAGGCCTGCGGAAGGGGCCGGAGCAGGGCCAGCAGAGGCTTAGCGGGTCTTTTATGTTGTGGAGGGTGGGGTAGGGAGCTGAGAGCTGCTGCTTTGCCTGACGCCTTGTGAGCATTGATCGATTCTGCGGGGCTGGGGGGTCTTAACCATTTCACGGCTTGCTGGACTGTCCCAGGCGGGTGCTGGAGGATGCCCGGCCTCAGGTGCCCCTCAGCAGGTCTGCAGGCTTGCTGGGCTGTCCCAGGCGGGTGCTGGAGGATGCCCGGCCTCAGGTGCCCCTCAGCAGGTCTGCAGGCTTGCTGGGCTGTCCCAGGCGGGTGCTGGAGGATGCCCGGCCTCAGGTGCCCCTCAGCAGGTCTGCAGGCTTGCTGGGCTGTCCCAGGCGGGTGCTGGAGGGTGCCCGGCCCCAGGTGCCCCTCAGCAGGTCTGCAGGCTTGCTGGGCTGTCCCAGGCGGGTGCTGGAGGATGCCCGGCCCCAGGTGCCCTTCAGCAGGTCTGCAGGCTTGCTGGGCTGTCCCAGGCGGGTGCTGGAGGATGCCCGGCCCCAGGTGCCCCTCAGCAGGTCTGCAGCTGATACTCTGCCTGGACTGGGCCATGGCCCGAGCCCACCCAAGGTCCTGGAGTTCTGGCCAAACAGGGCAGGGCACTGGGCTAGGAGCCTTGTGCTGATGGGCCAGAGCCAGACCCAACTAGGTTGACCAAGCACTCAGTGGGTGCCTGGCGCCCAGTGCATCTCCCCAGCCGCCTGTGAGATGGGTAGTGATGCCTCTGTAATTCTGAAGCTCCCCACCGTCAAGTGGCTGGTTCTCTGCCGGCCTCTCGTCCCCAGAATGACGCTGCCTCTCACTCCTGCCATGCCCTGATGGAACGCTGACTTTTGTTGTGTCACTTAGCCCCCCTGACGCCCCTCTCCTCGTCTGTAAAATGGGAGTCATGACAGATGGGCTGAGAGAATTCAGAGAACAGGGACGGGTGTTTTGTACACCCCAGCCTCTACCATAAGGCCTGGCCTGAGTCTCAAAGTGGCTCCAGCTCTGCGTCTGTCCACTTTGGTGAACATTTCATGTTGAGAAGTCTGTTTGTTCCTCCATGGAGGGAAGAAATGCCATGCACTTTTCTGAATGGCTGTGAGAACCAAATGAGTTGATGCCTGGAAGTACCTGGCATGAAGTTGGTGCCTAATAAGAGACGACTATCATTATTGTCATTGTCAACATCACCACCACCATCACCACCGCCATCACCACCACCACCATCATCACCATGGTCATTGCTGTGGTCACTGTCTTTGTCATTACAGTCACCATCGTTGTTGTCATCACCTTGGAAGATAATGCCTTTCAAGAAAAGAGGGTGGAGAAATGGGGCAACACAGAAGAGACGTGACAGAAGAAGGATAATATTAAGAAATAATTTTACGTCAAAGGAGTGAACAAGGAGAGAGGGAGAAATTGATAGTGCAGGAGAGAGAGTGCTGGTTGCAGGAGAAATACACCTGCCTTTTTCCTCTCTGTTTTCTTCTCAAGATTTTCCCTTTGTCATTGGTTTCCAGTAGTTTGACTATGATGTGTTTAGGGGTGCATGTGTCTGTGTGTGCCTGTTCGCCCTGTTGGGGGTCTGCTGAAATTCTCAAATCTGTAATTGACATTTTCTTCAATACTTTTGTAATACTTTTCAGGGTATTTGGCCAACCTAGCTTCAAAAATCTTTCCTGCCCTTTAAAAATATTTTTTTTGTGCGATATTTTATTTTATTTTGGCCACACTGCATGGCTTGTGGGATCTTAGTTCCCCGACCAGGGATTGAACCTGTGCCCCCTGCAGTGGAAGCACAGAGCCCTAACCACTGGACCACCAGGGAAGTCCCCTTCCTTTCTTTCTTAATTCCAGTTACACATATGTCTCAGGCCACCTCAGGCCATTGGGGCACTGTTATAAAATGTAGGTTTTATTATCAGTCAGGTATGGTGAGGCCACCAGATCGTGAGGCACCATTGAAGAGAGTTTGTTACTCACAGGCCCCAGGAGGCGGGGTCAAGCTGCACCGTGTAGGGCCACATGGGGAAGCCCCAGGGTCAGTCAGGAGGCAGAGGGAGAGGGAAGAACTGTGGGCAAGAGCCTTTACCCTTTCCATGGTCATGGCAAGGCCTGGTGAGCAGGCTGAGGAACGGCTTGTCTGGATAGTTTCAGGGGGCTGTGGGCATAGGGTTGGCCCTAGCTGTCGGCTACCTGGCCTCGGGGGTGGCTGGGGCAGAGGAAGAATGGGTGAGAGTGTGAGGCTCCAGTGAAGGAGGTGACTGGGGTATGGGTTCGGGACTGGTTTGTTTGTACGTGAAAGATGCACCTGAGTCATGTACTATCTCTTGGAATTGGCTGCCCTGGGAAGGGAGGTCATTCCAGGGTCAGCGAGGCCCCAGATGTCAAAGCAGCAGAATGGAAAGGCATGCTTAGTACAGATCCTCTTTATGTGCTAAAATTCTTCAGTCTCTTTGTTCTTCAGGTTGAATAATTTCTGCTGATCCACCTTTAATCTTCCTGAGTCTTCTACAGTCTCCAACCTGCTGGGAAACTTTTCTAGTGATTTTTTCCGTTCTGAATTTCTCTCTCGTTCTTGTTTATCATTTCTGTTTTTCTACTGAGGTTCTATAACAAATTACATAATATTTTAATTTAAACCCTGGACATAGTTATAATACCTGTTTTTAATGTCATTTATCTCTTTGCTCACCTATCCATTTTTTTACTACAAACTGGACGTTGTAAGTGCCCTTCAAAGAGCCTTAGACTTGGAGGCCAGGCAGTCACTGTGGTCTTCTGACCTCAGGAGGCCCATCTGAGGATGGTGTGGCCACACCATCCTCACGGGGAGATGTATCCAGTGGGAGGTCAGGCCGAAGCCAGGCTCGGGGGACAGCGGGGCCCATGGCACCGGGCGTACGAGGAACGAAGCCACCCCACAGGGTCCCTGAGGGGGCCCTGCGCAGGGGGCCTCCGAGCCAGTCCTGAAGGCCGCGGGGCGGGTGGGGTCATGGGCGGGGCAGCTTCCACCAGGCTGGGGGCTCCCGCTGCGGCTCTCAGCACGAGCGGGAACGGCAGCCAGGACACCCCTTCCCCCCTAGCTGGCAGGCGAGGCCTCCCCTCCCCCAGGAGGAGGCTGGGGAAGGACACCAGGCTCCCGGGGCAACTGCAGCAATCAGCTCCTTGTCAGACAAAGAAAACGCTTCCTAACGTTCAGATTAATCATTGACCAGCACAGCACGTGCCTGATAGCTGCTCCCTGTCGGCCAACTCAGGCTCCCCGCTGTGGGCGCTGGCCGCGTGGCGGGACCCCCGGGGGGGCAGTGACACCTCCTCAGTCACCTTCTCAGTTTATTTGGGAGGGAAGCCCAGACACGCGGTGAGGGCGCCCGACACGAGGGTTTTTTCTGCACTGGGGACGGCAGGTCCCCTGGAGGCACTGCAGCTGCCCCCAGACAGCACCCGACACGCTGGCCTGGCACCGTGGGGTGGGAGCCTCAGCACGGGCCCTGTACCCAGAAACGCCCCAAGGTGCCCAAGGCTGGACCCGGAGCGACGACAGCGGCTGGAGATTTGCACCATGAGTTAAGCAGAATAAACCAAATCACAGAACAAAGTACGTTCTTCTTGTTTTTTTATTCTTATTTTACTGTAAAATACAACACTCATGCAGAAAAGTGTGTAAATCAGAAACCTACGATATAATAACTGTGAGTCTGTGCGAGCATCACGGGGTCCTGAAATTCCGCCTCCTCGCCCTGCCCCCGGCCCCTGCTCCCCCGCTGCGAGCTGACCCCTTGCCAACCGCATGGCCGTCACTCTGTGTTCTCCCTCTCCGGTCCCTACCTAAGTAAGCAGCCCTCCGAGAGCTTGTGGGGCTGTCCCTGGTGGCGAATTTTATATAAATGGAATGCAACGTGACTTTCCCTTTGTTTCTTTCACCTGACGTTTTGTCGTGACATCCAGCCCGTTTTTACAATATTTCTTCTCCCAGCTCAGCTTTGGTGTTCTCTGACCGTCTAGCCGGAATCCCCCAGCGTGAGTGGCTCTGGGCAGCTTCCTTGCACGAATACATCACAGTCTATTCGTTCATCCCCCTGCTGATGGAAAATTGGGTCGCTCCCCAGTTTGTCTGCCCAGAGCAGTACTGGTAAGAACATTCTTGCACTTGTCTGCTGCTGCCGGGTTTTCTAGGGAGGGTGAGTCCATCTTCAACCCTTCTAGAGAGTACCCATCTGTTTTTTTTCTCTTTTACTTAATAGACTTCTTCTGGGTGGTTTTCGGTTTATGGAAAAGTTGAGTGGAACGTGCAGAGCATCCTCACCCACGTCCAGCACCCTGCACTGGTATGTACACTCGTTACACGTGATGAGCCAGCACTGATGCACTGTTACTAATAAGGTCTGTAGCTGACATTAGGATTCACGCTGTGTTGTACATTCTGTGGGTTTGGGCAGCTGTATAATGTCATAAATCTATCACTATAGCATCATCCAGCCTTGTTTCATTGCCCCAAAATGCTGTGCTCCACCCGATCCTTTTCTCAAAGCGACCAGCGTCGATGGGGGCTGCCGATGTGCCGTACTTGGTATCATCAGAATTTACAGATTCTGCCCATTTGCTGGATGGGTAGTGGGATCCTGTTATCGTGGTTCTGTTGTGTGTTTTCTTGACTCCTAATGAGATCAGGCCCCTGTTTATACGTTTACTGCTCTGTGGATTTTCTCTTTTGCGAAGCGCCTGTTGGAGTCTTTCCACCGTTTTCAGACTTGCGCCGTCTCTCTTTTTCTTGCTGACTCTGCTCACGCATCCTCGGTGAGAGGCGCGAGCTTCTCTTCCCCCGTTGCGTGGGGCGTCTCCACTCTCATGACAGGGGTTTTCTCGAACCAAAGTTCTTAAGGTCAATGTGGGTGAATTTATTAATCTTTCTTGTTGGTTAAAGCTTTTAGTGTCTTATTTAAAGATCCTTTTCCTACTCAGGGGTCATGATGCCATGATCCTATGTTATCTTCCCAAAGCTTGGTATTTTGTCCTTTCCACTTGGGTCTGTAAATCTACTTGGACTCGATTTTGTGCATAGTGTAAGGAGAGCTCCAAATTCACGTTCCCCCTATCATTGCAAAGACTGTCTGTTCTCCAAGCTCTGGGCTCCGACCTTAGTACAGTCAAGTGGCCATCAACTCCCAACTCCCAGGTCTGTATTTGGGGTCTCTGTCGGCTTCTCTGTCCCGGCATCAATATCTCACGTCTCGGTAGCTCTGGGATGAGTCTGGATGCCCGGTAGAGCAAGTTCCCTGCCACTCTCCTCCTCAAGGGGCTCTGGGCTGGTCCAGGCTCTTTATAATCCCACGGACCTTTTAGAGTCAGCTTGTCAAGCTCCCCAGAGACACACAAACAAGCTCTGTTGGGGCTTTGGTTGGAATCTTATGGAATCAAAACTATTTGGGAAGAACCAGCGTCTTCACTCACTGTGTCTTCCAACACGTGAACGTGGCTTATGTCTGTTTATTCGGCGTTCCTTAGTTTCTTGTCGTATAATTTTTAGTCTTCTTTACTGAAGCCTTGTGTAGCTTTGTTAGATATATCCCTAGACAGCCAACCTCATCTGGTGCTTTTACATCACATTCCTCCTTGCTTGGTGATGTCACCGTGTTGCATTCCCAACAGTACCTGCAGATACACATTCTCTCCTCTGCTGTGTGAACTCTGCTGTCAGACCTGCCCGTCCGGTTCTCATTTGTGATCGTTTTTCAGATTTACACGTTTCTCTTTGGTTCTTTTGCAAATCTGCTCTGACGTGTCTTACAGTTTTCAGTCTCTGCAGAATTCGTTCTTTTATCCTTTAAAGGATCATTATTCCATATTTTGTGCTTATAACTCCAGAACCTAGACTTTCTGTGTGTGTGTTTCTGTTCTCTGTGTCTTTGCTGGCTCCTGATCACGGAGCTTGGTTTACCGTATGTGGGCTTGTCCTTGTTTGCTAGAGACTGTACTGGAAAAAGTTCTCATAGTAGTCACTTGTGCCCTAGGAAGGAAGATCCTTCCGTTAGAGATGGTTTTGGCTTGCTTCTTCCAGGTGCCGGGCGGGGCACACTCCACCTGGAACTATTTTAGGCAAAATCAAGCCCTGATGTTTGCTGGGTCAGGACGTTTATCACAAAGTGTGAGCCCAGGCAGGGCTGACTTGCCTCTGGTCCCCCTTGCCCTGAGCCGTGCCTTTGGGCTGAAAGGGCCAGGGCGTTGTCAGACCCTGTCTCTTACCAGCTCTGGGGTCCACTGAGCCAGTAAATCTTTAACAACCGGTTCTCCAAAAACACAAGCCCTGATGTAGAGCCTCTGCTGATTCCTGTGGTGCAAATACTCCCAGTGTGGCTCACGTCGAGCCACAGGCACAGCATCCCACTGAGTGCCGACGCCCACAATCAGCTCTTGTGAACCAGAGGAGCTACTCCAGCCACCACTGGGCAGCCCTCGCCTGCTGCTTCCAGGGGTCAGTCGGTGGCCTTTTGAGCAAAAGCAGATATGACTTCTGCTCACCTTGCTGGCCTCCTGCCTCCTCTGAGGTTGGGCCTGGTGATTCATTCCTCAGTGTCTGATGTGTTCTTTCATGCTTTGAAGAAGATTAAAACCGTTTGTATCCAGCTTTTCTAGTTGTGTTCAGTGGAAGGGTTGGTCCCGATCGCCTAACCTGCTCTTCCCGGCGGCGGACGTCCCCTGTTTCTGTTTTCAGATTAATGTCGGGTCGTGGTGGGAGAAAGAGGAAAATGAAGAAGGATAGAAAGCAACCAGCAGTGAGGACGCTAGGGATATTTTGGGCCCTTTTCCTCTCAGCCCGGGGCCTGCGCTGTGCATGGAGAGGGGCAGCTTTGTCCAGGGCAGGGCAAGACCAGGACATAAACGGTGGTGGCCACGGCTCCTGGCCTTGGCAGACCTCCAGCCTCTCTGAGCCTCTATCCCCTCAGCTGTCCAAGGGACCATCCTCTGCTTTCCTCGGGCCGCGGAGATGAGCCCACCCTCGGTCTGGCCACTCGCTGCTCAGGGGACATCAGGTGACGCAAGGATCCCCACGGGCAAAGCAGGTGCAAGCATACCGCTTGTGAACGGCCACAGGGACCAGGCCTTGCAACCCGGATTCCAGGGATCAGGCCAGCTGTCAGACTGTTTGGAGTCCTGGGTTTATGGGAAGCCCGAGCCTCGTGAGGGCCCAAGAATGCATTCCTGGCGGCCCAGGAATCGGAAAATGTGTCTCTGAGGGCAGAATTCCTTCCGTGGAGCACAGCTGCCTGGCTCACGTTTTCATCCTTGAGCCATAATTAGTCCTTGCCCCCGACCCCAAACTCCTGCCCAGGCCCAAAATACGCTGAGGCCGCTCCTGGTGGCACCGTGTCCCTCCTGCTCTCCTGTGGGCCGTGGCAGGTGGGAGAGGGGCCCGGGGTCTGCCCGGCTGTGGGCTGGGGCCGGCGCCCTCGGTGCTGGGACGGAGCGGGTTACCCTCCCTGAGGGAGGGGCTGTGGCCAGCTGCTGCCCCCAGCCCTGAGTGGGAGGTGAACAGACCACCAGGTGGGGAGGCTGAGGTCCCACGTCCTGGTCCCCGTGCGCAGGATGGCTGCTGGGGCCTGGGACGGAGGCGGCCGCTGGAAACGCCCACCCTGCCCCAGACACGCCATGGACACATCCCCCGGGCCGGTAGTCTTCCTCATGACCTGAGGCAGAGGGGACAGAGCAGGAAGCTGGGGCAGGGCTGCGGCAGGTGAGGGCTCCCTCCTGGGGGTGTTTTCACGGTGCTCTGACAAGCACCAGGCTCTGCTGTTTCCCCGCTGCCCACACTGACCGTCCTCCCTCCCCTTGGTGGGCAGCGCCGGAAGGGTGGAGAAATCGCCCTGTCCGCAGAGAGAATGTGGACACTGTGCAAGAGCAGCTGTGCACCCCCAGCCTCCGCCCTTCCCGGCCTGGCCAGGCTGTCCTCAGTGCCTCCCGCCGCTGTCCCAACAGCCTGTCGCAGCGTCCCTGTCACCCCCGCTCTCAGAAGAGGCGACCAGGCCTGCAGGTTTAAGCACCTTGGCCCAGCCACGGGCCTCCAAGCCGGTGGGCACACGACGTTCGCCGAGGGGCTGGCGTGTGGTCCGAGCCAGCGTCACCTTGGCCCAGAGCCCCTGCCCCAGGCCTGGCCCGTGGGCGTTTAGTGCACAGTGGTTTGAGCGCCCGGGTTCCTGGCATTGGACCAGCTGCATGGCGGGCACTGACCGCTGAAGGAGTGACCGGATGAAAGGAAAAGCCTGTTTCCAGGGGGAAACCAAGTCTCTGCGAGTCGGTGAGCTGGGTCTCTGGGCTCCTGGCTGGGCCCTCAGCCCAGAGCCCCCGGGGTCACTCGTCACACAGAGCACCAGGACACGCAGGGCGCCCGGAGAGGCCCAGGCGTGCCCCCTCCCCTTGTGTAGGCCTCGCCGTCGAGGGTGAGGGGCCCTTGTCCTGCTGGGAGGGGCTGCTGACGAGCAGATCCGCCAACGCCGTGGTGGCCTCAACAGGCAGCCCGTGCAGGATTGACACACGGTTCACGCACGTGGGGCCTTTGCGGGAGCTGCACGGACCCCCATGGAAAGCGAGAGAAGATTGTTTAATGCGTTGGCACGGAGTGTCAACACACCCAGCAGGACGGCTGCAGCCCGTCCCAGGGCCCAGCGGGTGGAGACGCAGAGGTGGGCGCTTTCCTGACTACGTGGCCGCCGGCCTGGGCTGCTGCTAGGACCTCAGCTGTGTCCTAATGCAGAGACAACACTGGTCACAGCCCCGTGTTGGCTCAGGGGCCGCAGGCGCCGGCACAGGAAACAGACAGAATGGCGAGCACGGGAGAATGCTGAATACCGTCCCCTCCGTCCAGGGGACCCCAGCCTCCTGCTTTCCTGGGTCTTCTCCTGATCGGGGCTCCAGGACACCCGGACTGGTCCTACAGTGTGCGGGATGTCATCGGGGCCTGGGGGCCTCAGAGGGCTGGCCTGGCCGGAATCAGGAGGCTGGCACCCTGCAGTGTTCCTGCTGTGTGTGTGTGGGGGGGGTGCGTGTGGTGTGTGTGACCCAACAGGGGACAGGCGTCGAGGGTCCGTTCTGCTCTGGGACCGCGCCTAGCGTGAATTTCGAGGGTAGCCTCCTGGAGCTGTGGTCCCAAGCGCTAGCAGCCGTCAGAGCCTCAGGGCCCCCAGAGGGTCTCCCTGTCACGGGGTCCCTGGTGAGGCCACCGTCTCTTCTCAGCAGAGCCAGGCCCGGGCCCAGGGCTGTGTGCTCAGAGAGATCTCAGCTCAGAGAGATCTCAGCTCCCACCCACACCGCTTGCCCTGCTGGACGCCCAGTCCTGTGCTGGGCCCCCCACGTGGACAGGGCGTGGCCACGCACGGCCTTGGGGAAGCGCCGTGCTCCAGGCTGTGGGCTGCTGGGTGGGCTCCAGGGTCGGGGGGCAGCTGTGGCAGGTTCGGGGTGCCTGGAGGAAGAGGGAGGGGCTGTCCTGGCCCCTGCAGTCGCCGCGAGGAAGGACTGGGGCTCCGGGACCCCGAGATGAGGGCGGAGAGCAGGAAGCCTTTGAGGTGCTGACGGTGGGGGGTGGGGCACCCGTCCTGGGACGCTTGGGTGAGAGGGGGCAGTGGTCCGCTGTGGCCAGGGATGGACATGCCGACGGGTCCCTCTGCAGAGGCTGCTGGGCGGGGCGGCAGAATTTCCCCGGGAGCTTCTGTGTCCTTCTCTGGGCGCCTCTCGGGGGCCTGCCGCCACCTGCCCAGGGGTCTTCCTGGCTGGGCAGCTGGGTGGGGCGGCGGGCCAGGCCCGGGCGGCAGGCTCTGCTCCGGGCCTGCGGGGCATGGTTTCTCCTGGGCTCTGGCTCTGGAGCTGCCACCGGCCCTCCCAGCTCTCCTAACAAGGGTTTGAAGGGAGAATAAATCCCAGCAGCCTGATTTGCACGTAATTTGTTCCTTTGTGGAAGTGCTATAGCTCTTAAAAGCCTTGGTAAATGCCTTTAAGGGAATATGACAGCACTAGACGGGGGAAAATCAATAGCCCCGATTCTCTTCTCAGGTTCACATTAGTGGAAACTCCCCGCTGCGCCTGGCAATTTGGATGTCATCGAAATCTGCCCCTCAGACGGCGGCTGGACACGGCTTGGCCCACGGGCTGGAGGGTCGGTCCCATGGAGCGCACCCGAGGTCCAGAGCAGAGTGGGCACGGGGCTGGAGGCGGGCGTGAGGTGCCTCCCACAGCCCCTCCCTCCAGCCCCGGGATGCGGGAGACCGGGGGGGCGCCCAGCCCTTTGCCCACTTAGGCTCCTTCTCCCTTACGATGCGCCGCAGCCCTGGAGGTGGAGGTCGCCGGCCTGCTCCCCCGGTGAGAAAACCAGCTCTACTGGGACAGAATCTTGCCCGCAGCGACCAGCCAGAGGGGAGCTCAGAGCCCCAGTCTTGGCCCGAGCCTTCCGTGGGGACGCCAGCTGTCCTCTCAAAGCTTGGGTGAGGCTGGGCCCCTCGGCCCGCCCGGGGTGGGCGTGGGAGTGGGGCTGCTCTGGCCCCCCTGCCGGGGACGTGTGCCTGGTTTGCCCACCCGCAATCTCGCCAGTGGAGGAGCACCGAGGAGATGCAGTTAATGACTTAAGCTGCCTTCTCATCACCCGCCAAGGGATAATCAGACTAAATGGCGACCTTAGTTTTGTAAAAGCCAATGAAATATACATAAAAGAATACTTGGGTGCTTTAAAGTTTTTGAAGCAGAAATGAACCAGTTACTTGCTCAAGGGTTGTTTCAGGGGATTTGTGCCGTGGGACCCTCCCCCAGTCGGGCGGAAGGAGCTGGGAGGGTGAGAGAGGAGAGCGGCACCTCTCCTGAGCTCAGGGGTCCCGAGCCTGGGGGTGGGCATCGTGGGGGGTGTTTCGTCTGCCCTCTGGACAGCTGTGCCTGCTGACAGCAGAGCGTCCTGCCCTCTGGGGCTCCTGTCTCCAACTCCAGGATGCTTCGGGAGTG
Organism: Delphinapterus leucas; assembly: GCF_059928025.1. NCBI lineage: Eukaryota > Metazoa > Chordata > Mammalia > Artiodactyla > Monodontidae > Delphinapterus > Delphinapterus leucas. The sequence goes on from NC_143130.1 coordinate 180,101,131, forward strand.
ATGGAGAGCTGCAGGGTAGCGGGGTACCTGGCGGGAGGTGAGTGTACGTTTTCCTGCAGTGCTTGATGCTGCAGCTGCCAGGCGGGGCCACGGGCCCCAAACATCTTGCAGAACCCTTGCGCCAACCCCCGGTGGTGCTGTTGCCTGCACATTTCAGTGGGGAGACCGAGGCTCAGAGGTGGGAAGGGACCTGCCCCCGGGGACCAGCAGGATGGAGACAGGGCCAGGACTGCCCCCCTCCCCCTGCCAGCCTTAAATCCCACCTTCTCTCCTTGCACCTCTGCGGGGAGGGTGTTTGGGGGCCTCATGGGTTTAGGGAGCACTTGCCGGGGGGCCGGGTGGGCAAGGCATGGGGACAGTGGGGCGTGGGGTCCCTGGAGCCTGTTGGGGAGCGGCCCGGGGGGGAGAGGCCTGGCAGGCGTCACGGGGTGGGGATGGTGAGGGTGGGAGTATGAAGTGCTGGTCCTGGGGTGGGCACGGGCTCCCTACTTGGGCAGCGGGTCCTGTGTGGTCCTATGAGTAGTGGCTGGCTGACCCAGAGACCAGAGGACTGGGCCGACCCGAGGGCTTGTCTGGTAGGGGCGGCTGAGGGTACCTGGGGCCACGGCGCAGTTGAGAGGGGCAGGAGGGGAGCCTCGTGGGGCAGATGAGGAGGTGAGAGCCCTGGGCAAGGTGGGGGTGCAGGAATGGAGGGGGGCAAGGGAGACAGGCTGGAGGAGGAGGGGCGAGGCCATGCAGAAGTCCCCAGTGATGGGGCCGAGGGGACACCGCTCTGGGTGAAGTGTTAGACTGGGTGTCCCGAGGGCCCTGCCGGCCTTCGCTTTCACTGGGTAAGGCAGCGCGTCCGCACATGCATGTACGATCCATCTGTGATTCATCATCAATCATCCATCCATCCACCAGTCCGTCCGTCCGTCCACTCATCCATCCACCCCTTCCTTCCTTCACCATGTTCACTAAAGCCTCAGCGAAGATGCTCCCAGTCTCTGTTGAGGAAAGGGGGTTTGTAGCTGAGAAGCGCCCTCCTCGTGCCTCATCTCACCCCCCAGAACAGTTGCCCTGGGGCCCTGCAGGCTCAGGCCTGCCCACCCCTGTCCCAGAGAGCGCTGGGTGGTGGGCAGGGGCTCTCTCAAGCCCCCTTGAGGTGGCGCCTGTGCAGAGGCCTGAGCCCGGCGGGGGCCCTTTGTTGGCAGACATTCCCAGCTGCTCCCCAGCTGCAGCCCAGCGCCTTTCCTCCCTGCCCCGTCTCTCCTTCCCCATTAACGCCCACCCCCTCCGCCCCGGACACCTTACAGCGGGGCCCGATGAGCGCATCCTGCCGCTGGCCAGCTCAGTCTGCCCTCAGTCTGCACGCAGCCCTTTGTCCGGCACTTTGTCCAGCCCTGACGGCCCCCTGAGCTGCCGTGGCCGGCCTGGTGGCTGTAACATCAGGGAGCTGAGAGACAGCTAAGGCGCAGCGCGGGCTCTAATTAAACCCCACTGATGCACGAGGCCCTGCTTGGCGGCTCAGCTGGCGGGCAGGCGGGCGGGTAGGCAGCAGGAGTGGCCTCCCCAGCACCCCCTCCACAACCCCGTGCGCCCTGGTCTCTGAGCTCAAGGGTGGCAGGGGCATGAGCGCCCTGGGGACCTCAGGATTCCAGTTCTCAGGAGCCTGCCTAGGACCAGAAGTGCTTTTTAGGTCAGATCCCCGGCCCAGGTGGTCCTCAAGCCTCTGTCAGACCCCCACGGTCAGTAGCGCTGACCCCCCGCCCCTGTGAGAGCCGCTGCTCCCGCCTCTGGCCGAAACCAGTGGTCCTGACGAGGGGGCCATTGGAGACCACCGATCCCACCAAGTGTTTCTCAGCAGAGAAGGGAGCCTGGCAGAACTGAGCAAATTGACGGTGAGCCCTAGGTGGGGACGGGCTCGCGGCACACAAGCTGGCTCCCTCCCTGGCCCCCCACTCCCTCCCCCTGACTCCTGGCTGCCATGCCTGGAGGGGCTGGGGAGCGTCAAACTTCGGCTGTCGAAGGGAGGTGTTCAGGGGTCACTCCACCAGCTGCTAGCTGGGAGGACTTGGCAAAATGGATCACTTCCTTGAGCCTCGGTTTTTCCACTCATAAAATGGGCACAATTAGGTTACTGGGAGGAGGAAGCCTGACTCTCTGGAATGGGTCTGGCCTATAGCACCTGTGGGCAGTGTCCTCTCCTCCCACATAGCCGGGCCCCTGAAGCCCACTGCCTCTGCGGACCCTGCCGCTCCGCTGCCTCGGCTGGCCCGTCGCCCGCTCAAGCTGGGCACTGCTGACCAGGCCAAGCCCTCTGCTGCTGGTGTGCCTGCTGGGCCTCCCCGTCTCTCACCGGGCCTGGCTGCAGCTGTTGCCCTGGGGTCCCGGCTCATCTGATCAAGGGCGGCAGAGCAGGCTGCTCAGCCGACCTCCACCCTGGTCTTTGTGCTGGGGCTGCAAACTCAGAGCCTGCAGGGCTGGGTGAGGCCAGAGAGTGTGGTACCGCGCAGAGGGTGCCGCAGCCTTCACTGGGTGCCAGCCGATGGCTCTAGGATGGCCTGTGCAGCTGGAGCTTCCAGTATTTCAAGAAAGCCTGGGGCTTCCCTGGTGGCGCAGTGGTTGAGAGTCCGGCTGCCGATGCAGGGGACGTGGGTTCGTGCCCCGGTCCGGGAAGATTCCACGTGCCGCGGAGCGGCTGGGCCCATGAGCCATGGCCGCTGAGCCTGCGCGTCCGGAGCCTGTGCTCCGCAACGGGAGAGGCCACAACAGTGAGAGGCCCGCGTACCGCAAAAAAAAAAAAAAAAAAAGAAAGCCTGAACTCTGGGCTTTGATCTGAAATCTGCTTATAAATGTCAGCAATGAGTGAATGTGTTTAAACACAGTGCAGTGGAGATGGATACGCAAGGAAACAGGAGGGGTTAACAGTGTTACCTGGGGAGGGGGTGGGCTCCAGGATGGGGGGAGGGGAGGGGAGGGGGAGGCAAGCAAACCTAAGGGGCTGAGTTGAGCCAGAAGGGCGTCCAGCATCTTACCCCTAGCGCAGAGCTGTGAGTGTGTGTGCCTGTGTGTGCGGCATGTCTAAATCTTCATTAACACCCTGCCTGCCCGTCTGACTCCACGTGGCTCGGGGGACCTGGAGGAATCAGCTGTGCCCCATCCGTGGAGCAGCCAGCGTGCAGGGGTGCAGTAGGGGGCCCTTAAGGATACGGGGACGGGCTGGGTGGCGCGGGGGCTCCCAGGAGAGGGTCCTCAGCCTCGTTGGGGTCACTGAGCCTGGGCAGGGGCTCCAGACGCCAGCTCCACGCATGCAATTTCAGACTTAATCCCGGCAAACCCCTGGGGCCGAGGGAACGTGTTCATCAGCTTTGGGGAGCGTGCGGCAGCCCCCTGGTGTGTGTCTGCCCATCGCGCTGTGGGCTTATAGGGTCGGGGCCCTGCGGGACTCCGAATAGCCCCCAAAGGAGGCGGCAGAGTTGGGGGCACAAATGCTGTTTCTTTCTGCAAGAGGCACTTGGATGCCCGGGTTTGCTGGTGGGTGGGTGTGTCTGTGTGTGTTTCTGAAAGTGTGTCTGTGTCTGTTTCTGTGTGTATGCTTGTGTGTGTGTCCGTGTGAGTTGATGCCTGTGCAGAGTTGTGGGCAGCGGGCCAGGTGCCTGGAGGCCAGCCCCAGGTCTCGGCAACTTCAGCCGGACACAGGGAAGAGGGGAGGTTGGCCTGGGAGGTGTGGGAGAGGGGCCGGGAGGGTCAGAACTGAGGGCTCCCCAAGGCACAAAAGCCACGCTTATTGGTGTAGGCGGGAAACTTGAGGCAGAGTCAGAGGCTGGGAGACAGGAGAAAGGGGGGAGTGATGAGAGCCAGGCTGGGTGGAGGGAAGGTCTGGGCCTGGCTTATCTTTTTGTAAAAAGCCATAAAATCTGCCAAGGCCAATTGTGGAGGAGAGGGTGCTGGGCTGGGCCCTCTCCCGCCTCCGCCACCCCCGCAGCCAGAGTGCCGCCCCCTCCTCTAAAATATGGGTGCTCAGGACGCTATTAGCCCCAGGCAGCTGTCGTTTTCCAGTCCATCTGCTAAATCTACGCTTCTGAGAAGACGCAGGTCCTTAGCCAGCGCTGAGTGGGATTCATATAAAGGTGGGAGAAACCCCGCTTCCCTCATGTCAAGATGTCAGAGCCTGGAACATCAGCCTCACCCTCTCTGACAGCTCCGTCCCCGGACACCCAGCCTTGCTGTACCTGAGACTCCACACAGCCAGAGATCACCTGGCCTGGCCTATACGCACCTCCAGCCTTTAAAATATTGTGGTGAAATATACATAACCTCGTAGCTGTCATCTTAGGTGTACAATTATTCAGTGGCCATCTAAGGCCTTTCACAGTGCTGTGTACCCGTCGCCGCCAACTGCATGCAAAGCTCTCCATCATCTCTCACAACTCTGCCCCATTAAACACTGCCCCCTCCCCCTCCCCCAGCCCCTGGCACCCACCTTCTACTTTCCGTCTCCATGAAGTGACTCCTCTAGGTACCTCATATGAGTGGAATCATACAGTATTTGTCCTTCCGTGACTGGCCTGTTTTACTTAGCATGGTGTCCTCAAGTTTCGTCCATGTTGGAGCAGGTGTCAGAGCTTCATTCCTTATTATGGCTGAATCCTCTTCCACCGTATAGATGGACCACATTTTGTTTATCAATTTATCCACCCGCGGACACTTGGGCTGCTTCCACTTTTTGGCTATTGTGAATAATGCTGCTGTGAACATGGGTGTGTAAATATTGGTGCAAGTCCCCACTTTCAGTTCTTCTGAGCAGTTATGCAGGAGTGGAAATGCTGAGTCATGTGATAATTCTATGTTTAACCTTTTGAGGAAATGCCGAGCTCTTTTCCATAGTGGCTGCACCATTTCACATTCCCTCCAGCAGTGCACAAGGCTTCCAATTTCTCTGCAGCCTTGTCAACGCTTGTTATTTTCTGTTTTTCTGATATCGGCCATCCTAGTGGGTGTGAAGTGGTATCTCATTGTGGTTTTTTTTTTTTTTCATTGTGGTTTTGATTCGCATTTCCCTGATGGCTAACAATGTTGAGCGTCTTTTCATGTGCTTGTTGGCCATTTGTAGATCATCGCTGGAGAAATGTCTATTCAAGTCCTTTGCCCGTTTTTGAATTGGGACCTCCAGCCTTTTTTTTTTTTTTTTTTTTTTTGCGGTACGAGGGCCTCTCACTGCTGTGGCCTCTCCCATTGCGGAGCACAGGCTCCGGACGCGCAGGCTCAGCAGCCATGGCTCACGGGCCCAGCCGCTTCACGGCATGTGGGATCTTCCTGGACCGGGGCACGAACCCGCGTCCCCTGCATCGGCAGGCGGACTCCCAACCACTGCGCCACCAGGGAAGCCCCCTCCAGCCTTTTTGAGGTCTGTCTTCCTAAGTCACAGAGGGCAGGAACACTGCCAGGCTGGGTCTCAGTGCTCTGGGTTTAAACTGCAGGAGCCCGGGATCCCATCACGCTGAGGGTTGCTGGCGTGGGGGCTCTGAGAAGCTGGGGGTCATTAGGACAGGAATGACCTCTCGGGGGGACAGTGACAGGAGATGCGGTGCTGAATGATGGCAGAGCCTCCCTGGATGCAGGTGCTGGGGGTGCCCAGGACCAGCAGCGGATTCCCCTGATGGACAACAGTGAGCCATGAGGACCCCAGGGTGCACATGCTGAGTGAGGGTCTTTGAGGAAAGTCTTCCTGGTGGTCTCTATCCTCCCTCCAGGCCTGGGGCTTATGCTCGTCACATTTGTCCTGCCAACTGTTCACTCAGCAAACACTCCTGGGCACCTTGGCTGTGCCAGTGTCCGTGGTGCCCACAGGGGACCAGGCCAACTGGACTCCTGTCCTCACGTAGCCCACAGTTTTGAGCTGCGCTACCCAATTTAGTTGGTACTGGCCACTCCTAACTATTACAATTTAATACAATGAAATAAAATGGGGCTTTTTCTAGTCAAGATGCAGTACCATGGACCAGATCACCATCCCACCTGACATAAGCAAGACGTGGACAAAAATATATAGAAAGTCCATTCTCAAGGTGCAGGACATCGGGTAGTGGAGTATGGTGAGAGGCTGGAAATCATACAACCACCCCAGCTTGCTGCCCTGGAGCTGGAAGGAGGGATGCAGGGGGCTCCCTGGAATGGGGGATGGAGCTGAGAGGGGGACCAAGGAGGTGAGGATGTGAGGCTAGCAAACTGGAGAGGAGAGAGCAGCACAAGAGAGCCCTGGGGTCACAGAGGGTCCCTTTCAGGGTTCAGTTGGTTCCGTTGAGGAATGATCGGCACAGGTGGGTCAGGGAACTACCAGAGGTGGGGAAAGGATTAGGAGTAACAGGCTCAGTGTTCAGGGATAATGCATGTTCCACAGTCAGCCTGGAAAAGCTCAGGACTCCTGGACCTTGGGCAGAGTCCTCCCAAAGGCCTTGCTTCACCAGTGGGGTGACCAGACTTAGAGCACTGCTCCACTTCTGCCTAGAAAGTCCTTCAAGCAATGCCCCAAAGGATCAAATTATTTCCAAGTGACTTAGCTACATCCCAGAAAAAGATCAAGAACCCAGAATCTGACAAGATAAAATTCACAATGTCTGGAATCCAATAAAAAATTCACAAGCATCTAAAGAAGCTGCAAAATACAATGCATAATGAGGAGATAAATCGCCAAAACCAAACCAGTACTGACACAGGTGTTAGGATTAGCACACAAAAGCATTAAAACAGTTATTACAACTGGATTGTTTTTGGATATGTTCAAAAAGTTAAGCAGAGATGTGGAAGATGTAAAAAAAATACCCCAATTAAACTTCCAGAGATGAAAACTCCAATGCCTGAAATGAAAAACATAGCCTATATAATTAATGGCGGATTAGACATTGTGGAAGAAATGATTAGCAAACTTGAGGATGTAGCGTTAGAAATGATCTGAATAGAAACACAGAGAAACATTAATTTAAAAATAAACAGAGTATCAATGAGCTTTGGGAAAACTCCAAGTGGCCTAATATGTTTAACTGGAAACAGAAAACATACTGGAAGAAATAATGGCCAAATATTTCCCACATATGATGAGAAGTATAAACTCACATCCAAGAAGCTCAAGGAATCCCCAGCATGAGAAATATGAAAAAAAAAGACAGCAAAGCACATCTAAATCAAACTGCTCAAAACCAGTGATAAAGGCAAAATCTTAAAAGCAGCCAGAAAATAAAAGAGAAGAATCATACTGTGGAACCAAAGTAAAGATGACAGCAGGTTTGTGGAAAATGCAGGACAGATGGTAGAACAACATTGTCAAAGTCCTCAAAGAAAAAAAAAATCTAACAATGTAGACTTCTATACCCAGTAAAAATATCTTTCCAAAACAAATACAAAATAAAGACTTCTGCAAACATACCAAAGCTGAAAGAACTTCTCACCAGAAGACCTGCACTACAAGAAATGTTAAAACGTGTCCTTCAGGCAGAAGGACGATGATACCAGCTGGGCATTTGGAGCTACATAAAGGAATGGAAAGTACAGCAACTGGCACTTTTATAGGTAAATACATAAGATGTATTCTTATTATTCAAACACATTTAACAGATAATTGTTTAAACATAGATGATAATAATGCAGTGTGGAGTTCATGACATACATACAAGTAAAATGCATGAAAACAGCAGCATAAAGTTTTGGAGGGAATAAATGAAAATATTCTATTTTAATGTTATTATATTGTACATGAAGTGCTATAATATTGCTTGAAGAGGACTGTGATAAATTAAATGTTTCCTATAAACCTTAAAATAATAAATAAATTACAAATCAAAGAGCCATAGCTAATAAGCCAACAAAAAGATAAAATAAAATTGTAAAAACACATTGAATTAATCCAAATGAAGGCAGAAAAAGAGGAAAAGGAGAAAAACAGATGGGACGAATAAGAGATAAATAACAAGAAAATGGACTTAAACCTACCAATAATACATTAAATGTAAATGGTCTAAATATCCAAAATGAGAGACAGGTGGACAAATTGGGTAGAAAAGCAAGATCCAAATATATGCTATCTATAAGAAACACATTTTAAATATAAAGATACAAATAAGTTAAAAGAATTGGAAAAGACATCCTATGATAACACTAATCAAAAGACCTCTGGAGCGGCTATATTAATACCAGACAAAACATATTTCAGAGCACAGAATATTGCCAGGGATAAAGAAAATTGTTTCATAATGATAAAAGGGTCAATTCATGAAGAGGACATAATAATCCTAAATGTTTATGCACCAAATAACAGAGCTTTAAAATACATGAAACAAAACCTAATAGAACCATGAGGAGAATTAGAGGAAATCCACAATTAAAGCCAGGGTTTTAATACCTCTCTTTGAATAATTGTCACAACAAGTCGACAAAAAATCAGTAAGGCTAGTAAAGACTTCAGATTCAACTGACATCCATGAAACACTCACCCAACAACAGAATGGTCATTCTTTTCAAGCACACATGGAGCATTTACTAAGATAGACCATATTCTGGGCCATAACACAAGTCCAAAAAATATAAAAGTATCCAAGTCATAAAAAGTATGTTATCTGACTACAGTGGAATTAAATTAGAAATGGAAGAGTTCTGGAAAGTCCCTCAGATTTGGAAACTAACACATTTCTTAATAACCAATGGGTCAAAGAAGAAATTGGAAAGTTGGAAAGTATTTTGAACTGAAGCCAAATGAAAATATAGCAAATCCCACAGAAAATGTGTGGACTTAGCTCAGTCACTCCTTAGGGGGACATTTATAGCATCAAATGTCTATAATAGAAAGGAAAAAAGATTTCAAATCAATGACCTCAGAGTCCACCTTCAGAAACTAGAAAAAGGGGAGCAAATGAAAACCAAAGTAAGAAGAAGAAAGGCAGTAATAAAGATCAGAGTGAAAATCAATGAAATAGTAAACAGAAAAATGATAGAGAAAATCAGTAAAACCCAAGGTGGTTCTTTGAGATATCAATAACAACAATAAACCTTTAGATAGGCTGATCAAGAGAAAACGGGAGAAAACAAATTACCAATATCAGGAATGAAAGAAGTGACATCAGAACTGATTCCACTGGTATTAAAAGGACAAGGAGTGTTAGGGACGACTTTATACCAATAAATTCAACTACTGAAAGGAAATGGATAAATTCCTTGGAAGACAAAAATAACCAAAGCAGGATGAGATATATAGCCTGCTAGTCTTATATCTATTAAAGAAGTAAAATTTGTACTTAAAAACCTTTCTACAGGACTTCCCTCGTGGTGCAGTGGTTAAGAATCCACCTGTCCATGCAGGGGACACAGGTTCGAGCCCTGGTCCAGGAACATCCCACATGCTGCGGAGCAACTAAGCCCGTGCACCCCCACTACTGAGCCTGCTCTCTAGAGCCCTCAAGCCACAACTACTGATCCTGTGTGCCACAACTACTGAAGCCCGAGTGCCTAGAGCCTGTGTTCTGCAACAAAGAGAAGCCACCACAATGAGAAACCCACACACTGCATTGAAGAGTAGCCCCTGCTCGCCTCAACTAGAGAAAGCCCGCGCAGCAACAAAGACCCAACACAGCCAAAAATTAAAAAAAACAAAAACAAAACCTTTCTACAATGAATACTCCAGACTTGGGTTGCTGATGGATTTTACCGAACGCTAAAGGAAAAAACACCACCAACAACCAATAATGATAAACAGACAATAAATCAGCACAGGAAAGGCTCAACCTTGTTAGTCCTTATGGAAATGCAAGTTCAAACCACAGTGAGGCGCTCCCACACATATCGGAATGGTAACGCTAAAAAGACTGGCCACACCCAGTGTTTGAGAGGCTGTGGAAGGGCTGGGAGTCTCAGACCTGTTTGTGGGGGGATGTGAAGTGGTACAACCACCTTGGGGAACAATCTGGCAGCTTCTTAAGCCATTAAACGTACATCTGGACTTCCCTGGTGGCGCAGTGGTTAAGGATCTGCCTGCCAGTGCAGGGGACACGGGTTCGATCCCTGGTCCGGGAAGATGACACATGCTGCGGAGCAACTAAGCCCGCGAGCCACAACTACTGAAGCCCGTGCGCCTAGAGCCCGTGCTCCGCAACAAGAGAAGCCACCGCAATGAAGAGCAACCCCTGCTCGCCACGACTAGATAAAAGCCTGCACGCAGCAACGAAGACCCAATGCAGCCAAAAAGAAAGAAAGAGAGAGAGAGAGAGAGAGAGAGAGAGAGAGAGAGAGAAGAGAAAGAAAGATAATGTGAAACCCATGTGTTTAAAAAAAAAAACACAAAAATCCCCCCAAAAAACAAACAAAAAAAACGTATACCTGACGTATGATCCAGCCATTCCTCTGCGTGAGAAAGAACCCACGTACACAGAGCTGTGTGTGGCAGCGCAGAGCAGACTTATTTGTAACAGTGCCAAACCGGACACAGCCCAGATGTCCATCAACACCCGAATGGACAAGTAAATTGTGGTATGTCCAAGCGTGGACACTTGTCAGCGAGAAACAGCACACCAGGGATGAATGTCCATATGCCGAGTGAAAGAAGCTGGACAAAAGATAAAATGTAAGTTACGAGTCTGTAAAGAGTATATAGAAAATTCTAGAAAATGCAAACTAGTCCAGAATGACAGACTGTGGATCAGAGCTGCCCAGGCGCTGGGGCCGGGAGCAGAGGGTGAGAGGGCTGGTGATAAAGGGGCACCAAGATGTCATCCGCGCTGGGCCTGGATGCTTGTACCTCTCAAACTGTTTACTATAAAGGCATACAGTTTACTCTGTATCAGCTGTACCGCAATAAAACTACTAACTCAAATAAAATTTTAAAAATCCAGTCCTGCAGTTGGATTGGCCTCCTGTCCAGGGCTCAGAGGCCACAGCGTCCAGTGGCCCTCCCCGGATGGGGCAGGTAAAGAGCATCTTTGCCTTGAGGAGAGTGTCCCTTAGAGGGAATGGTGCACAGGGATGGACCGTGGCCAGTGGTGCCATCCGTACCGTGGGTGTGCACCACCCGGGGGACAACAAGGAGGAGGGTGACGAGGTGGCCCTCCGTGGGGGAGGGCCCTTTCCGCATCCCGGTGAGGACAGAGGTGTGGTGGCCCCCATGCAGGGTACTGGTGATGCCAAATTCCAGTGGTGGTGAGGGGCCTAAGGCCAGAGGGGCGGGCGGTGCCCCTGGGGGTAGGGGCACAGATGCTGCGGCCTTGGTCAGTTCGGGTCGGGCGTGGGGTCAGTTTTGAGCCTTTGGGGAAGAGAAGAGGACACGTCGGGGTGGGGGGACAGGTGGACCCACCCCTGCAAGTGTGACACTCGGGGTTACAAGCAGTGGGGGCAGGTGTCAGAGCCTCCCTGTCCCTGGCCCGAGGGGAGCTTCCCTGGGACAGATGAGGGGCCCAGGCAGGTTAAGGCTTTGGGGAGCCCCCCGTTCTGAGCTCCTGCCTCTCCCTCCGTCTTGGGGACCCTGCCACTCAGGGGGAGAGGGACCCCCGGTTGGGACTCCAGGAGCCTAGCTTCCTGCACCCTGCCACTGTCTCCCTGGGGGGCAGGGACAAGTTCCGGGGGCTGGTGCCAGCTCAGGGTGGCACAGCTTAGCCGCTCAGCCCTTACGTGGGCACAGTGAGGCTGAGGAACCAGACTGAAGATGGAGGCACACCCCAGCCTTGCAGGGGAGCTGTGCTGGCTGTGGCTGGGGTGATGCTGTCCCCCAGCACGTGGGGCCAGGTGCAAGTGGCAGACCCTTGTGCATGGCTGGGCTGGGGCAGGGGGTGGCCTTCGCTCGTCCTGTGCTCGGTAGGACGGGTGGCCCTCTCCTTGCTTTGTCCCATCTCTCCCTTGGGTGAAATTGAGCAAACCCATAAAACCAAATGACTCTGATTGCAGAGGACGGTCCACGGCCCAGGTACGCGTCGGGACTTGTGAGGCCGAGTTGATAAAAACGTAATAAGTTCCAACAGAAGATATATTTTATGACAGGTATGGCGTGGCCGTGTGTAACTATGCTTACAATTAATTAACTTTTCATGCCGTTCGTTAAGCTCCGTTATTTATGAGGCCAGGCACCACACGATGAGGCAAAGTCATGGGAGGGAAGACCCGATTAAAGCCAGAGCGGGCTGTCGGACAACGGGTTCCCCGGGCCGGCTCCCAGCTCCGGTGTCTGCAGGGGCCTCGCTCACGTCTGGGCCCGTGTAGGCTGAGGCCAGGGTCTCGCCATGGAGCAGCTGCAGTTACTCTCGGCTCATTCCTTGTGTGATTGGAAAGAATTGTATTTGTGGTTTGCGCAGAAACTCTGCAACATATTGATTTTTCAATTACACCGGGAAGAAAACGAGAATGAGATGGAGGGAGACGGCCCAGGGCGGGCGGCTGCGGGGTTACACACGGTGACCCCAGGTGGCCGGCTGGACACGGCTTCGGCGGGGGGCCCTGACGGGCCAGGGACCTCAAGCTGGTCAGCACCTCGGCGCCTCTGAGCTACAAGTGCCCTCAGATGTCCGGCTTTTGTCTGACTGGGGAAACCGAGGCCTGGGTGGGGAGAACGACCTCACCTGAGGTCTGAGGCAGGGATGGACCAGGTCCCCCACCCAGGGAGTCCTCGGTCGGAGGGCCGCCACCTGGGAGAGCAGCCCTGTGTTGCCCAGGCATCCTCGGCTCCAGTGAGGGGGTCAGGCTGTGCTCTGCCCTGGTGTGAACATGTGAGGTCAGACAAGCCAGAACCTTCCCGGAGGGGCCCGTGGAGCCCCACGGCAACCGTGCAGCCGGGGTAAGGACGCTGGGGCTTGTCATCCTCTGCAAGCTGTTCCCAACGTCGCCTGCCCTCAGGCGACCATCATCACGGGCCTCTTCTCGCTACTCTTCATAATTTCAGTCTTGGCCAGAGTACTCCCTCCTCTGTGTCCTCCCAGGGCACCCCCCGTCCTGTCTGCCCCTTCCCAGGTTTGGCTTCTTGTTTCCGATCTGGCCGGCACCACAGGGCCGCTGGGGGGATGGCTAAGGTCTGTGGTGGGGGCAGAGCCAGCTCTCTCTGGGTCCTTGGCCCCAGGCGGGTGAGGACACCCGGGCAGTAGGGGAACATCAAAGTGAGGCTCACGGCTTGAGCCCCTGGCAGCCCTGGCGAAGGGGCAAGGGGAGAGGGGCTCTGGCAGGTGGGTCTTGGGGGTACTGGGCCTGGGCAGGGGTGCTGAGGTCAGAGTCGGGGGGTCACAGTCAGAGGGGTGGCTGCAGGTGTCAGTCACCCTCTCCGCTCTGCCTCCTTCTCCCATCCCCGAGCTTGGGTCCCTGGGCCCTGGGCTTGGGTGGGGATGACAGTGCTGTGATGAGTGAACTGGGTGCTGGCAGCAAATTGAGGGCCCCAGGGCCCCCCAGCTCAGGGGAGGCTGGGCAAATGAGGGCTCTGAGCCACAGGAGCCGAGCTGGGGACAGTGCAGCCCAGGGGGCTTCCTGGAGGGGGAGGCGCCGCAGCTGGACCCGGAAGCAGGGTAGGGCCGGCTCTCCCAGTGCTTCCGCTGCAGCCTGGAACGTAAGGATGAGATTTCGTAGCACCAGACGGCGTGGCTGGGATGGGAGTGGCGGGCGGCGATGGTGTCCGCAAGCTGTTTGCAAACAAACGCCCTGTCGGAGGCTTGGGCACAGTCTATACTGGATTTTAATTGAAAAATCAAATTCTTATTTTCTCCAAAAGCACCCCGCTCATTTCTAAGCCCCCGTACAGCTCTATGGGCAATTGCATTTCCCTGTGTTTTTCTTTTTTAAAGAAGAGGAAACCACACAGCGCAGAGCACATAGGACTGGGCTGGCAGCAGCCTCTGTTACCAGGAATCTCTTGGTGTCCCCTGAGGTGAAGGGACACTTCCCTGGGCTCGGAGCTCTCCTGGATCTGACAGGTGCATGGCCTGCGGAGGTGAGGTATCAGGTCGGGGGAGTGGACCGGGAGGCGGCACTTCTGGGACCCGATGGGCCCATCCCAGGTGTTGGACACCTGGCTCCCCAGTGGGGCGGGGCAGCAGGGATCAGGGCTTCCGTAGGGCCTGTCCTGAGACCTGCACCCACCCATCCCCTCAGGGGTCCAGAGTTCCTCACCTCCTGAGTGGGAGATGGGATGCAGGGACCCAGGCCCGGTCTGGCACGCAAGTGTGAACACGAGTGTGAATGCGTGTGTGCGTGCGCAGCGTGTGGGTGTGTGTGCACACAGGGCCAGCTGGGAGAGATCACCAGGGGTGGGCACCGCTTCTTGACGACCACCTGTAGCCGCTGGTGGACACTGTCTCGGGGACGGGAAGTGACAGGTGTTTCTCGAGCCGAGGTCACACCGTTTGTTTCTCCAGCTCCTTCTCTGGCCACCATCCAGGGGACTGGATGTGACTCCTTCCCGTGTCCCGGTGGGGTGTGAGGATGCCGGGGGCCTCAAGCCCCAGATGGGGGTCTGCTTGGCAGCACTGTGGGCTCGCCGCTGTTCAGCCCCCATGGGCACCGGCCGTGCTGGGCTCCTGACCCACGGTCCAAGCCTGGGGTCTGGGTGCTGTGACCCTCCTACGGCCCAGGATCCCTGGTCCCTGAAAGGAGGGTGCTGGGTGCCACGTGGCCTTGGGGAATTCTCTGGTAGCTCTGCTTGCTAAGGGTGTCTCTGTGCAGGTCTTTGGAGCCCAGGGTGGGCCGTCGGGAAGCGGAGCTGAACGCGACTGTCCCTGTCTGTGGGGAGGACCCCTCTTTTGGGCCACGAGCACCGGGCAGTGGGAGCCGAGGGGGGTTCCTCTGGCCGTAGGGAGAACCCACAGGCTTGGGATCCTACTTCCTGGCAAGGCCACCACTTCTGAGCGCCCAGCCCCCGTTTCCTGTTTCTGTTTGGGGTTCAGTCTCAGCCCAGAGAGGCTCAGGGGAGTGAGTGTTGGGTGTCTGGTCTCTAGTTGGGGGGGGGCCCTGGGCAGCTGCGGGGCTGGGTGCAAGCGCCCCGGCTTGTCCATTCCAGAGGGAGTGGGAAGCAAAGGTGGCCAGAGGGACAGGGGCCCTGAGAGACTCAGCCCACACAAGGGAAGGGCAGGGGCCCAGTGAGACTTCACTTCAGGGAGGGACCCTCCTGCTTGGGCCTGAGCCCTGACCCTGGGGGGCTGTGACTGCCACACACCTAGCCTGGCTGTGCGAACAGGGCTAGGTGTGTCCTTGGGGACAGTGGGGCCACCTTCCGGCCCCTGAGCCCGCCCTGGCTGAGCTGGGCCTGGGGAAGGCCGGGGGGCCTGGCTCCAGCTGTGGCAGCCCCTCGTAGACCCCAGCCAGGCCCCCTGTACCCGAAGATGGCCCCAGGCTCCTGCCTGCCCCGGGGCTGCGCCCCTTCTCGGAGCAGTTCGGGGGGACGAGGCCCAGGTGCTGGTCTTGTCTTGCAAGGAGGCAGGGGGACGTCCCAGGAGGCTGTCCTGGGCCCCTCCTCATCCAGGGCACTTTTCACGCCAGGCCAAGGCCTCGGCCCACTGACCCCCTTCCCCTCCGCCAGGGCTGTGGCCACCGTGGCTCGAAGGGTTTCTCGTGGACTGGCGGCCTCTTCTGACCCAGGAGGAGCCTGGACTCCCGACCACGCCGGTACTTCCTCTTGACCTCCTCCCTCTTCTGGGGCTTTCCAGAAAGGCCTGAGGAAGCCTGAGCCAGCCCCTTCCTCTGCGTCGCGGGAGAGGCTGGTCAGCCACCTGGACTCCCACCCTCCAGCCCCCTCTATGGTGAACAGTGGGAGACGGAGGAACATCCCCCATAAAGGGCAGGACGGGGCATTGGGCCGTCCTCTGGCCCAGGATGCGAGGTCCAGCCCAGCCAAGCAGCAGAGGACGTGGCCTGCACACAAGGGCCACGGGGTGGCCAGGCTGGGGTGTGGGGCTGGGGGAGCCCTATATCGCTGCGTGACTAGCACATTCCCTACAGCCCATCTGTCCACTCCCCTCTTTGGTGCAGAAGGGTAAACTGAGGCCAGAGAGGGCAGGGGTACGCCCAAGGTCACACAGCAGGCGGGAGGCAGCCCCCACTTCTCATGGCGGGCTGGTCCCACCACAGCTCACAGCTGGCGGGGGTGGAGGAGGGCTACCCCTGGCGGGAGGGCGGTGTGTGAGGGCAGAGGTGGGGGTCCACGTCCACCCGGGTGGTGGCGCGTGTCAGCCCAGCTCGTAAATAACCACGCAGGTAAAGGATTTAACTTCCCCTCGTTCCTTCCTGTGTTCTTGCTGCCTCGTAAATCTCTGCTGTTTATGACTCTCTCTTCGGCACTTTTGCGATGGCTGATAATAGCTGAGTAAGTGGCAGAGAGGATGAATTCTGCAGCAGATTTTAAACAAACACGCACGTCGGAGCCATAAATAACTGTAAGCAGAGGCGGGAGTGGGTGCCACCTCGCAGCTACCCTGGGGGCGGGGGACATGCCACCGCCCGAGGGAAGGGCTCTGGGCTCCCCACCCCAAGAGGGGCAGGGTCCGGGGTGGGGGGAGGGGGCTCGTTGCTAGGAGTTCTCAGTCACCAGGAGCAGGGACCCACCTGGGCGAGGGTGCACATGCGTGCGTGTGTGTGCGCACATGTGCAGTGTGTCTCTTCAGGCTCCAGCCCGTCTGAGATGCATGGTCGCTCCCTGGGGCTCCGTGTGCCCTCCTTAGGACGAGGGGCTGCCGGAGCCCTTGTTCAGTGGCTGAGGGGGTGGCGCTGGAGCCCAGCCTGCTCCGCCCCCAGGCCCTGCACCCCAAGGGCACCCTTCTGCTGCCCTTAGCCTGGAGACCCCAGGCCAGCCACCTGCTGCTGCCAAAGGTGTCCCTCGCTCTGATGTCCATGTTCCTACCAGCCAGCTGGGGAGACCAGACCAGGCTGGAGGAGCAGGTCCTACAGAGATCTGGGGCCAGAGTGGGGTCGGGGGGGTGTCCACGTGAGGGGGTGGTGGAGGCTGGGCCGGAGGACTGTGGGAGCCCCTTGGTCAGGCTTGTGGCCGGGGGACAGGGGGGTGAGGCTAGATCCCAGAGCAGAGCTGCTCTCTGCCCTGGATGCGGGGCGGGTAGGGGCTCCTCTCCCCTAAGAACATCCTCTCCTCAAACAATGAAGAATGAGGGGCACACGCACACCTGCATTTACACGTGTGCACGCATGCACGCACACCCAAACATAAAGTCCCCCGAACGGCAGTCATTGGTTTGTCTGACGTCTGCTGGACCCTCAACACAGTCCGGGACCTTGGCGCCCACCGGGCACCAGTGACCCATGTGCCCACCATTGTTTATTTTCTGCTAAAACTTGCTCTGCCCTCAATGGTGCTGGAGCATCTCCTCATAAAAAAGCCATAAATGTAATTGATATTCTCAGCATTTCGAGAAAAAATACGAGTATTAAAGATATACAGTACACCCCATAAAATCCTCTCGTATTTCTTCTTTATGGTGGGTTCTAAAATTGGCAGAATAAATTCCCTAAGACCCATTACGCTTAACACAGAGTGTGTTTTGGAGGCGGGGGGTTGGGGGCTGGGGAGGCTCATCTGATGGCTGTGAGCTTCTCACCAGTACCGTCTCAGTCCCCGCTTGGACATGGGCCGTTTTCCTAGAAACCTGGTTAAACTGGGAAAGGTGATTGCCTTGTTACAGTCTCTGACCACAGCCGAATGCCGGGCACGTTTCATCTCGGTGCTGTGGGGGTTTCTGTCTTCCTCCAAGAAAATAAAATGCCTTACGATGTACCCCCATGCTGATTCGCCCACATTTGTGATTCCATGGGGACCGGCTCTCCTTGGGTGGGAGGGTTGGTTTCCGTCAGCTGTCCCGAAGCTCTGTACTGCCTCCTTTTGGCCAATGAACAAGTCAATGAACTGCCTGCCTCAGTTTCCCTGCTGGTCCCTATGGGTTTAACTCAGAGGGGCGGTCACAACCTGCGACGTAAATGCATGCTTTACTGCTACACTATCTTCCTCCTTTTTTTTTGTTTTTTACATCTTGATTGGAGTATAATTGCTTTACAATGTTGTGTTAGTTTCTGCCGTATAACAAAGTGAATCAGCTATACGTATACATATGTCCCCATATCCCCTCCCTCTTGCGTCTCCCTCCCACCCTCCCTATCCCGCCCCTCTAGGTGGTCACAAAGCACCGGGATGATCTCCCTGTGCTATGCGGCTGCTGCATCTTCCTCCTTCACGAGACTAAAGCTCCAAAGAACAGGGACCACATTTTGCTTTATACTTTTTAAAAAAGTTTTTATTGAAGTAGAGTTGATTTACAATGTTGCGTTAGTTTCAGGTGTACAGCAAAGTGAATCAGTTATGCATATACATATATCCACCTTTTTTAGATTCTTTTCCCACATAGGCCATTACAGAGTACTGAGTAGAGCTCCCTGTGCTGTACAGTAGGTCCTTATTAGTTATCTATTTTATATATAGTAGTGTGTATATGTCCATTCCAATCTCCCGATTTAACCCCGCATCCCCTCGTAACCATAAGTTTGTTTTCTACTTCTGTTTTGTAGATAAGCTCATCTGTACCTTTTTTTAGATTCCACATATAAGCGATATCTTATGGTATTTGTCTTTCTGTGTCTGACATACTTCACTCAGTGTGACAATCTCTAGGTCCATCCTGTTTTAAACTTTTTTATTTTTAAAGTAAATTTATTTATTTTATTTATTTATTTTTGGCTACATTGGGTCTTCGTTGCTGCTCGCGGGCTTTCTCTAGTTACGGCTAGCGGGGGCTACAGCTCCTTGCGCTGCGCGGGCCTCTCGTTGCGGTGGCTTCTCTTGTTGTGGAGCACGGGCTTCAGTAATTGTAGCACGTGGGCTCGATAGTTGCGGCTCACGGGCTCCAGAGCACAGGCTCATCAGCTGTGGTGCACGGGCTTAATTGCTCCACGGCATGTGGGATCTTCCCGGACCAGGGCTCGAACCCACGACCCCCGCATTGACAGGCGGGCTCTCAACCACTGCGCCACCAGGGAAGCCCGTGTTTTAAACTTTAAAATCAAATTTACTGAGATGAAATTCACATGCAATGAAATGCATGCCTTTTTTAAAAAGTAAACTTTATTTTTTAGAACAGGATTAGATTTACAGAAAAATCGTAAAGCTAGTGCAGAGAGTTCTCATATACCCCAGCTCGGTTCCCCACTATTAACCTCTCATATTGGGATGGTATATTTCATACAGTCAGTGAACTAATATTGATACATTATTACTAAGTAGAGTTCATACATCATTCAGGTTTCCTTGGTTGTTGCCCAGTGCCCTTTTTCTGTTCCAGGACACTGACTGACTCATCACCTCTCCTTAGGCTTCTCTCAGTCCTGACGGTTCCGCGGACTTTTCCTTGTTTTTGATGACATGGACAGTTTTGAGGTGACAGGTTGGGTGTTTTATAGGGTGTCTTAATCGGGATTTGTCTGATGTTTTTCTCCTGATCACACTGGGGTTCAGGAGGACGATGCAGGGATAAGTCCAACTTTCCTCACGTCATTTCAGCGGTTCCGACTCTCGACAGGACGTATCACAGTTGATGCGGACTTTGATCTCTGGCTGAGGTAGTCTGAGTTGGCTCCCCTGCTGGAATATGACTCCTCCCTCAGCCCCCACTTTCCACACTGTCCTTTTTGGAAGGTCACCCTGCAGCCCACACCTGAGGACTGCGGAGTCACCCTCCACCTCCTTGAGGGCGGAGCATCTACATAAATGATTTGGAATTCTTCTGCTGGGAGATTTGTCTCTTCCGCATTCAGTTATCTATTTCACTTACTTATATCAGTATGGACCCATGGATATTCATTTTATGCTTTGGGGTAATCCAGTTTTATCTATTTCATTGTTCAGATTGTCCCCGTCTCGGCCACTGGGAGCCCTTCAGGTGGCTCCCTTGTCTTTGACGTGCTTATTGTTTGTTGACACTTTCTCACTTTCTGGCACGACAAGAAGCTGCAGGTTCTCTGGAATTTTCTCTGGCCCAGCCCTAGGATCAGCCATTGCTCCAGGGAGCCCCGGTTCCTCTTACTGGAGAATCCTATTAGAAAGCAAGGTCTGGGCCCTGGGCGTGCTGGTTGCTCCTGGGGTGTTGCTGCTTCTTGGCCCTCTCGGTGGACAGAGCCAGGGAATACCCATGGGTACTAACGTGTGTACGTACCCGCATATCACGTACGTGACTCATGTCTCTATCTATATTTCTTTATGTAGGCATCTGTATTAGTAGTCAGGGTTCTCCAGAGGCGCAGACGAATAGGACGTACACCGACAGGGAGGTTTGTTATGCGGGGTCGGCTCACACGGTCACGGAGGCCGAGAAGTCCCACGAGCTGCCGTCCGCAGGCTGGGGACCCAGGGAGCAGGTGGTGTGATTCATCCCAAGTCCGAGGGCCTGAGAACCTGGGGAGCCGATGGCATCACTCCCATCCGAGGACAGGCGATGGGACGAGACCAGCTCAATGGTGAGGCGGGTGCAAAAGGGCAAATCCCTCCTTCCTCCACCTTCTGTTCTATTCAGACCCTCAGCGGATGGATGAGGCCCACCTGCACTGGGGAGGTCACCTGCACTGGGGGGGGTCACCTGCACTGGGGGGGTCACCTGTACTGGGGGGGGTCACCTGCACTGGGGGCGTCACCTGTACTGGGGGGGTCACCTGTACTGGGGGGGTCACCTGCACTGGGGGGGGTCACCTGCACTGGGGAGGGTCACCTGTACTGGGGGGGGTCACCTGCACTGGGGAGGGTCACCTGTGTTACAGGTCCACCTGTCCGAGTGCTGATCTCATCCAGTAACACCCTCACACACACCCAGAAACAGTGCTTAATCTGGGCACCGGTGGCCACGGGCTTGGCACACAAAACCGCCCATCCCGCATCCATAACACTGTTAAGCTGAGCTGAGTTCCTGCAGATGTGTCTTCGCCTCAAGTCCATCACTGTGTGGCTGTCCCAGCCTGCCTGCCGTGCTGTCTGTGACCTCCCACTCCAGCTGTAGATCCTGGCCCCCCGATGGGCCTCATCGTGCGTTTCCGGTGTATACGTATAGCAGTTATTGAAAGGTCCATGTGTCCTCCCTGTGGGGGGAGCAGGGGGGCACTGTGATCTCACAGGCTCCACTCCTTTCTGAAGTTACTGAGATCAGCACTTTCCCTCTCACCTCCTTCAGTGAAGATGTTTCATACGTTTTTATTAGAGTTAGGCTCTTCTGTCTCAGTCTGCACATCTTCCCGGGAACCCCCAGCCTCCCAAGTTCTCAACATTTACATATATTAAGACCACTCATTTGCATAAAGTTGTTTGCTGTGACAAATGCATAGGATCATGTATCCATCATTCCGGCCTCATACAGAACACTTTCGCTGCCCTCAAAATCCTGTGTGCTGGGCTTCCCCGGTGGCGCAGTGGTTGAGAATCTGCCTGCTAATGCAGGGGACACGGGTTCGAGCCCTGGTCTGGGAAGATCCCGTGTGCCGTGGAGCACCTAGGCCCGTGAACCACAACTACTGAGCCTGCGCGTCTGGAGCCTGTGCTCCACAACAAGAGAGGCCGCGACAGTGAGAGGCCCGTGCACCGCGATGATGAGTGGTCCCCGCTTGCCACAACTATAAAAAGCCCTCGCACAGAAACGAAGACCCAACACAGCAAAAATAAATAAATTAATTAAAAGAAGGCTCAACATTAAAAAAAAAAAATTCCTGTGTGCTTCACCTGGTCACCCTCTGCCCTCTGCCCTGGGACCCTGTCTCTTCGTTCTGTCTCTCTGGCTTTGCTTTTTCCGGAACATCATAGAGTTGGAATCCTACAGAACATAGCGTTTTCACATTGGCTTCTCTCCCCTAGCCATATATATTTAAGGTTCATCCATGTCTTTCTGTGGCTTGACAGCTCATTAATGTTTATCCCTGAATAATACTCCACTGCATGGATGTACCAGGATTTGTTGATCCATCACCTACGGAAGGACATCTTGTTTGCTTCCAGGTTTTGGCAATTCTGAATAAAGCTGTTATAAACATTTGCATACAGGCGTTGTGTGGACATACGTTTTCAAGTCAGTTGGGTAAATACCTAGCAATTCAACTGCTGGATCATGTGGTGAGATTATGTTTAGCATCGGAAGAAGCTACCAGACTGTCTTCCACAGTGGCTGTACCAATTTGCATTCCCACCAGCGAGGGACGAAAATGGCTCCACATTCTTGAGAGCAATTGGTGGTGTCAATTTCGGGGAATTTGGCCATGCTAGGAGGCGTGCAGTGGTTCTTCCTTGCTTTAATTTGCATTTCCCTAATGATAAATGGCAGTGAGTATTTTTCGTATACATTTGTTTATATGTTTTAGTGAGGTGTTTGTTCAGAACTTTTCCTTATTTTAAAATTGGCTTGTTTGTTTCCGAATTGTTACGTTTTAAGAGATCTTCGTGTAGTTTGGATTTAAGTCCTTTATCTGATATGTGCTTTGCAAAGATTTTTTCCTGGTATATGGCTTGTCTTTTCATTCTCTTGACGGTGTCTTTTGTTTTTAATTTTAAAAAGTCTAACATCAATTTTTCTTTCATAGATTGTGCTTTTGGTGTTGTAACAAAAAACTCATCACCAAAGTCAAGATCACACAGGTCCTATGTTTTCTTCTAGAAGCTTTATAGTTTTGAGGTTTACGCTTAGGTCTATGATCCATTTGAATTAATTTTTGTGAAAAGTGTCCATAGTCTGTGTCTAGATTCACTTTTAAAAACTTTCCATATGATATCCAAGCATTCCATTGTTGAAAAGACCGTCTTTCTCCATCGGATTGCCTTTGCCCGTTTGTCAGAGATTGGTTAACAGTATTTGTGTGGGTCTACGATCCAGCTCTCTATTCTGTTCCATTGATTTTTTTTTTTTTTTTGGTCTATACTTTTACCTATACCACACTCTCTGGATTTCTGCAGCCTTAAATAGGAAGCTTGGAAATCGGATAATGTGAGTCCTCCAACTCTGTGCTTCAGTGTGTACTGTATATCTTAGGCCTTTTGACTTTCTGTATAAACTTTTAAGAATGCTTTTGTCGATAGCTACAAAATAGCTTGCTGAGATTTAATTGGGAATGCATTGATTGGACAGATTACATTTGGAAGAGCTCATTTTAACAATAACTCGTCTTCCTATCCATGAACATGGAATAATATCTCTCCATTTATTTCCTTCTTTCTTGATCTCTTCCCTCAGAGTTTTGTACTTTTCAGCATGTAGATCCCATACATATTTTGTCAAATTTATAACAAAGTATTTCAATTTGGTGGGGGGGCGTATGTTGTAACTGGTATTGTTTTCTTAATTTCAATTTTACATTGCTGATTTATAGAAAAGCAATCGAGACCCTGCTACACTTGTGTCTTGAGACCCTGCTACACTTGTGTCTTGAGACCCTGCTACACTTGTGTCTTGAGACCCTGCTACACTTGCTCATCAGCTCCAGGAGATAGAGAGACAGACTGAGGGTAGATAGATTTATTTATACGTACATACATAGATTGATTTTTGAATGTAGAAATATGCTTGGTCACAGTGTATAATTATTTTGATATATTGTTGGATTTAATTTGATAGTATTTTGTTGATGAATTTTGCATCTACATTCATAAGAGTTATTGGTTTGTAGTTTTCTTTTAATGTCTTTGTTTTGGTATCAGGGTAATCTGGCCTTACAGGTAAATTAGGAAATGTTCCCTCTGCTTCTATTTTCCGTGAGAGAGTGTAGAGAATCGGTATCTTTTATTTCTTAAATGTTTGGTAGAATTCACCAGTGATGTCATCTGGGCCTAGTGCTTTCTTTTTTTGAAGGTTTTTAGTTATTAATTATTGTTCCAATTTCTTTAATAGACATAGTTCTATTCAGTTGACCAGTCTCTCCTTGTGTAAGTTTTGGTAGCTTGTGTCTTTTAAGGAATTGGGCCATTTCACCTTAAGTTTCAAGTTTGTGGACACAGAGCTGTTCACGCTATTCTTTCATGACTCTTTTAACGTCATGGACCAGAAGTGATGCTGCCTCTTTCGTTTCTGATATTGGCAACTCATGTCATCTTTTTTTTCTTGGTTAGCCTGGCTAGAGATTTATCCATTTTTTGGATCTTTTCAAAGAACCAGCTTTTGGTTTTGTTGATTTTCTCTATTGCTTTCCTGTTTTCAATGTCATTGATTTCTGCTCTAATCTTTATGGTTTCTTTTTTTCTACTTGTTTTGGTCTTAAATTGCTCTTCTACTTCTAATTTCCTAAGATGAAAGCACAGATTTATTTTAGATCTTTCTTCTTTTCTAACACATACAGTTAACGCTATAGATTTCTCTCTGAGCACTGCCTTCCTAGTATCCTGCAAGTTTTGATAATTTTCATTTTGATTTCCATTTAGTCCAAAATATTTTAAAATTTCTCCCAAGACTCCGTCTTAGGTCCATGTGTTAATTAGACACATGTTGTTTAACTTTCAAATATTTGGGGATTTTCCAGCTTCTCTGTTCTGTTATTATTTCTAATTTAATTCCATTGTGGTCTGAGGATATCTTTTATGCGATTTCTAGTCTTTTTTTAAAAACTGGAGTATAGTTGATTTACGATGTTGTGTTAGTTTCAGGTGTGCAGCACAGTGAGATATATATATACATAATCTTTTTCAGACTCTTTTCCCTCATAGGTTGTTATAAAATGTTGAGTAGAGTTCCCTGCGCTCTACAGTAGGTCCTTGTTGGTTATCTATTTTATATATACTGGTGTGTATGTGTTGATCCCACACTCCTAATTTCCATTCTTTTAAATCTGTTACGGTGTGTTTTCCCGCCCAGAATGTGCTCCGTCTGGGTGGATGTGAGGAGGGTGTGGCTTCTGCTGTGGTTGGGTGGAATGTTCCAAAAGTGTCCCTGGAGAAAGGTGATTGATGGTCTTCATGTTGGCTGTATCCTCCCTGGTTTCCTGACCGCTTGTCCATCAATTACTGGAAGACGGCTGTTCAAATCTCAGCTATAAACTTGGACTTGTCTATTTCCCCTTGCTGCTGCTGGCCTTTGCCTCATGTCTTTTGATGCTCTGCGGTGTAGGAGGGCAGGTCAGGCTCTCCCAAGGCTGAGACTATGGAAGTTATGGCGAGGTTCCACTCAATCACTCGGCCGCTGCGGCGTCCCTGTCGCCAGCAGATCCCTCTCTTAGTTGTAGGCCAGTCGCTATTGCCAAGGCTGTGCAAAACAGCGGGCAGCAGCGAGTCTGCCGTGGAGTTGGGTTATTCTCCCCAGTGGCCCCTCTTCCACGCGCCGCCCCGCCCCATAGAGGGTTACAGTTGTCTCCTTCAGTGCGTCAGTGCCAGCCCTCCAGCCCAAATCTTGATGTATGGAAAATGCAGCCAACAGGTAGCTGGGGTGAGAAATAATCTTCTTTGTTAACCGTGAGAGTTTGAGGTCGCTGCTACCCCAGCATGGCCTGGCACGGGCTGGCTAATAGAGAGACTGGCCCCTCAATTCGGGGGCTGCCGTCCACAAACCAAAGTGTGTGGCATTGGCCCTGGGGCTGGCCGGGTTGCGTGAGGGTCTGTGATTCGAGGCTGGAGGCTGCTCTTGTCCTGCAGCGGTGGAACCTTTGACCAGACTGTCATCTACGATGTCTTGGAAAGCAAAAGCTAGAGGAGGTTGTGGATTCAGGCAAAGACATTTGGAAACCTCAGGCTGAAGGAAGCAGGAGGGGCAGATGGAAGCTGGTTTGCAAACAGCGTTGAAAGCATGGCTATAGGCAGACCTGGCTTCATTGCAAACAGCGTTGAAAGCATGGCTATGGGCAGACCTGGCTTTATTGCAAACAGCGTTGAAAGCATGGCTATAGGCAGACCTGGCTTTATTGAGCTTTAGCAGATACTGCGTTTTCTACAATTGAAGGGCTGTGGTGACCCCGCGTCCGTCAGATCTATAGGCGCCATTTTTCCAACAGCATTTGCTCACTTTGTGTCTCTGTGTCATATTTGCTAATTCTCACAACAGTCCAAATGTTTTCTTCATGATTATTTTAAGTTAAGGCGCGTACATAGTTTTTTAGACATAACGCTTTTGCACACTTAATAGACTACAGTAGAGCATAAATATAAATTTATAAGCACTGGTAAACCAAAAACTTCATGTGACTCACTTCATTGTGATATTTGCTTTATTGGGGCGTCTGAGACTGAAGCTGCAGTATCTCCGGGGTCTGCCTGTGCTTCTTCTCTCTGACCAGTACAAGATAAAACTAGAAATGCTTCACTCAATAAATGCCAATTAGACTCAGCCTGGTGGCAAAGACCAGATGGAGAGGGTGACCACCAGGCCTTCTGTTACAGTCTCGGGATAGACTAAGGGGACAGCCCAGTAGATCTTTTCTGCAGGTGAAACTTTGCAGGAAGAGAGATTGAGGGCCCTCCTCTCCCGAGGAAGCCCAGTAAGATTGAGGTGGCCGTCAGCAAGTCTAGAGAGAAAGGCACGTCTCCAGAAATGCTGTGGGCCTGGTGACCAGCACAGGAAGTGGCCTGGAATCAAATAGCTACAGAGTCAGTGAAGTGCTGAGGGGACCGTGCAGCCAGCTTGGATTAACAGCGCCTGTGGAGGTGCAAGTCTCAGGGCTTCCAACCTCCTGTGGGCAAGGTGTAGGATGCATTTCCAGATGTGGTCCAGAGGGTGATGGAAAAGGAAAGGCTCCCTGGATTGGGAACCCGATGCTGCTTTGAATGGGACTTTGGGGTCATTTCCCAGGTGTCACGTGAGAGGAGAGGAAGGCAAATGTTTGCAGCCAACGGGGTGGGTGGCTGTCCAGTATCACCAGCACCCACTCCTCTCCTCCAAAGAGGGTTGCATCTCTCACTTCATTCACACCAGGCTTGTCCAGATAGACATAGCAGAGGGGGCATGCCACATCCAAGCAGAAACTTTAAGGGTGCCAGGTGGTTCTGCCACGGTCTCTCTCCCTCGACCTGAGAATGACCCAGAGAAGGCCTGCGTCTTTAGCCTGGATCCCATGAGAAAGAAGGCACGCAGAGCAGACCTGGCCTATTGCCTGCATGTGACATGAGCAAGAAATAGTTCTGCCGCACAAGGCTCCGGGATTCGGGGATGTTTGTTACTGCAACATCGCATAGCATGAGCTGACGGATACACACTGAGTCCTTACCTTTCTCTTGGAGGTCATCACTGACCTCCAGGTTGACAAGCACAGTGGGCCTCCTGTGTTCTCCACCCTGCCCCCCAGCCCTGCGAGCACTGTCTGCATCCCCACCTTGCTGCCCCATTTGACATATTTTAAACCAGGGGAGAAAGGAAAGGTGAGCAGGAGCCAGAAAAGACTCCTGAGGGTGGACGCACACCTGGGCAGAGCGGGGCTGGGCCCAGGCAGCATGGGTGATGTGGGCAGCCCTTCCGGGACCCCAGAGACCCCAGGCATTTTTGGTGTCCACATTCTTTTAGCTTTAATGAATTCCTCTAAAATCTTCAGTTACGAGTTTTCTGTTCCAATTTGAATATGCATCTTTCAGAAGACTTTACAAATTTGAGGGCTTCTTGCATATTATTTCGATCCTCCAGCTAATAGAGCAATTGGAGAATCG
This sequence comes from Delphinapterus leucas, assembly GCF_059928025.1. Lineage (NCBI taxonomy): Eukaryota > Metazoa > Chordata > Mammalia > Artiodactyla > Monodontidae > Delphinapterus > Delphinapterus leucas. The sequence continues at coordinate 180,128,690 of NC_143130.1, forward strand.
TATAGATTAAGGACAGTTACTCTGGGAGGAGAAGGAAGCAGATCAAACACTTATCTGTATAAATAAATTCAGCGCAATCCACAATTAAGCAGCATTTGACATTTAAAAAATATTTGATCCATGTTTTGGCTTCCAGGGCTGCTTAAGGGGGTTGCGATGTGTAAATTACATTCAAATCAGGGTTAAATATAGTTCTCAGAGAAAGATTGTATGATTTAAATTGCCTAATTATTTGGGGGAAAAAATCTGTTCTCCAACAATTAGGAGAGCCAGGATGTTTGGCTTGTCGGAGAGAGACAGAGACAGAGACAGACAGACAGATGAGAAATGGATATTTCTGGCCTTGGAGACCTGGAGGTGCTGCCTGGGGAGGGGTCGCGTCTACACAGGCCTGGGGGTGGGGGTGGGGTCTACAGTGAAACGGGACAGGCACCAGAGCAGCATCGGGGGCGGGGCGGGGCGGGGGCGTGGGCTGAGCCAGGGGCCGGGCGGCCGGGCCAAGCGGGGATGAGGTGCTATCTCTGCCTGGCAGGGCCGGCCGGCATACGAGAGCACCCAGGCTGTGGCCAGACGCCTCGGGAGGGAACTTGGCACTGCTGGGAGCCAGCGATCCGTTAATTAGGTGATATTTCTTAAAAGTCACGTGGGGGGAGGGGTGTGGATGGCAGGCTGCCTTCAGGAAAAAATCCAAACCGTAGCAGTCCCTCCTTCCAGGATTAAGAAGTGGTGGGGTGGGGGACTCCGCGGTAGGAGATAGGCAGGTTCAGCTGAGGGGGCCTCCGAGCCCCCCTTGACACGAGGCACGCGACCTTGGGCCGATGCAGAGCGGCTCTGAGGCCCTGTTTCCTCATCTGTGAAATGGGAGCATTAACGACATCTCTCCGGTCCGCACCGAGGATTAAACGTGGGTGTGGCTGGCATGCAGCGCAGGAGTCAGCGTCTGGACGCAGATGTCTGGCCTGGAGTCTCTGCTCTGTGACTTTGGACGAGTTACTTAACCTCTCTGAGCCTCACTTCTCCATCTGAAAAGTGGGGATAGTACCTGCAGCTACCTCGCAGGCTGTTGGGAGATGAGTTTAATCAGACACTCTTTCTCTAGCGAGGCTGGCGCTGTGGCTGGCACGCGGCAGGCGCTCTGCTCCTGCATCTCAATATTTCCTGAGCACCTGTGAAGTGCCAGGCGACCAGTCTTCCTCTAGGAACAGGGTAGGAAAGACTCCTGCTCTCGTTCTAGTGTGGGAATCCGGCCGTAAGGAGGAAATGGGATCATTGCAGAAAGCCCTGTGTGTTCTAACAACAAGGGGTCCAGGGAGGGCCCAAGGAAGTCTGGGGGTGGGAGGGGCAGCTGCAGGTTGTGGGGTCTGCAGAGGCCGGTTGGGGTGAGAAGGAGCCTTTCCAAGAGTGGGGGGGAGCTCGGGGCTGGGAGGGGCTGCGAGGGTGGCAGTGGGGCACCGTGCAGTCTGTGCTGTGCGGGGGTCACTCTGTCCCCCCTGAACTGGATACAACACAGGTCTGAGGGTAGGGCACTGACCGTGGTCTCAGGCCTGGGGGCCCTGGTCCCTTCTCCGCAGGAAGGGGTCCAGTGTGTAGGCGGCCAGCGTGAGGGCCAGGGGCTGGTGGGGTGATGCCCACAGGGGAGCGGAGGTTGGCTGGCACCCGAGCATCTGGCAGAGTTTTCAGCCGCTGCCTTTGGTTCCTGGAGAAGCCCTCTCCCTCCAGAGCTGCCCCTCTGAGACACTTGCTCTCAGGTAGGACCCCCAGCTCCACCCAACACCACCTCCTGGGGGCTCTGAAAGGGTGGCAGTGACTTGGGGGCCCCACCTAGCCTTACCTCCTTGCTGGAGGCCGGGACTTAACTCTTCCCACCGTCCCACAGGCTATGTGTCCGCTCTGGGACAGTCAGCTATGGCCACAGGGCTGGATGCCAAGGCCCGTGGCCCCAGGACGGAGGGGTCGGCCTTGAGGTGGGGGCGGTAGGAGTGTGGGTGAGCTGGGGTGGCCACGAGCTGTTGCCCCCCGCGCCCGGCACAGACTCTCCGCACCACACACGAGGGACGGTGGGTGTGCATTCCCCATGCCAGGCCCGCCTCCAAGCTGACCAGGGGGCCCTTGTCTGGGCACAGAGCAGGTCCCAGGCCCCTGGCTGAGAATATGCTCATTTTGAATTTGGTGCACTTCGAGTGAACTTCTAGAAATTCCTGATCTGTCTTTGTGTTGGTTCTACAGCCGGACAATGGCCTTGTACCTGTGCTTCCCGGTCCCTGGAAAGGGCACTGGAGGTAACCTTGGCATCCGCCCTCCCCCCAGCAGCACTTCTGCGATCACACAGGAGAGAAGAGGGTGGGCGGGGGAGCTGCGCAGCCAGCTGGCGTGAGGTCACATTGGTAAGTGGGAGCGCTGAGCGGCTGGGCTTATAAACCCCCGGTGGTAATTGGATCTGGGCAGGAGTCCTTGACAGGGGTCGTTAAAGGAGTGGGCTTCGGCTTACGGCTCCTCTCCAGACAGGCCAGGGCCGAGCTTCTCTCAAGACTGCGCAGGGGCTGGGGGATGGACATGATGACCCCTCCACGATGCGGACAGGCCTAGAGCCACAGCCTGGGCCTTTCCACCACTAGGGTCAAGGCTGCTCAGTCCCCACCGCCTTCCTGAGGGTCTGGAACCTGGCTGTCTCCGTGGGTGGGTGGTCACTCTGGTAGCCGGGGGGTGCGCCCTGTGCTGGCACGGAGGTGCCATGGTGACTTGGACCCTGAGCCTGGCCCGTGCCCCAGGTGAGCGAGGGGGGAGGGGCTGTCCAGGCACAGACCTTCCAGAAGGCCCAGATGGTGCCCGGCAGAGCCAAGCCAGCAAGGGCGGGGTCCTGGGGCGGACAGCAGAGGCCTCTGGGTCGGGGTGAGCTGCCAGGCCTGCGCTAAGGCTGGAGGGTCAGGAGGTCTGCTGCCCGCCGAGAGGATGGTGATGAGGGGTAGCGCTAGTAGGAGTGCTTCCACCTGGCCCAGAGAGGTTGAGCAACGTTCCCCCAGGTAGCTCAGCGTGCCCGTGGTGGTCCCCAGGTAGGAACGCTGCAGAGACGGCAGGAAAGCCGGTGTGCTTGCCTCGAGGGCCGGTTACCTGGTGTCCCTCAGCTGGCCTCTGCTTCAGTGACTGTGGGGCTGTGTCCCGACTTCCCGGCAGAGCTGGCGAGGGGGATGCCCTCGGCACACCTGGCTGGGGTGGGGGATTGGGGGCTGGTGAATTATTTAGTGTTGCCAAAGGTGATGAGTTAGAAGCTAATTAAAAAAGCTATCTGCAGAGCAACGCAATAAAAGAAGCATAAAATTCCAATCTCATTTGTTCCACTCAGCTTCCCCAGTGCAGGATGCCCGCGTGCGCTCCCACTGTCTGTGGGCGGCTTGCCAGGCGCGAGCCCAGCGGCGGTGTGCGGCCTTCCGTGGGGTTCGGCAGGGTGCGTGGCTCGCTGGGCCGCCTCGCTGGCTGGGGCTGGGGGAGGGTCCTAACGAGCGGGGCAGGGGCCGGGAGGCTGGGCTGGCAGCTGTGCCGGCTGCGGCGGTGCAGGGGCCCCAGGACTCTGCAGTGGCCTTGCGGTGGGTGAGGGCAGGTGCCTCATGCAGGGCAGGAATGAGACCCGATGTAGGTAAGCAGGTGGCTTTGCCAGACTGCAGGCAGGTGCCCCCTCCTCTGAGGCTGCAGTGGGCCTGCCTGCAGGGCTGGGACGGAGGCAGGATCCCCACGTGGGGCGGGGTGGGGCTGGGCTTACCCAGCAAGGGGAGGGGCCTTCTCCCCACTGGCTGGAGGCCTGGCCTTGTTGGCATTTGCTGTGTCCTCACTGTGCACCTACTATGCACCTAGTGTGTGCAGCTCTGTGCTAGGTGCCCTGTCCCAGCCTGGGGAGACCTCACGGAAAAGGGGGTCCGAGGTGGGAGAGCCTGCGTTTGCCCATGTTGGCCCTGGTCACCCTCTGGAGCTGTGCCAGGCCTGTGTGCCGGGCACCGAGGGGCCGAGAGTAGCCCCCTTTGCATGGGTCCTGGCGGAACGTGGCTCAGGGTTCAGGTGGGTACCTTTGGGAAAATCACTTTAGCATCAAAATTATAGGCCTCACCCTCCGGAACCAGATGCTGGCTTGGTCCTGGCTCTTCCCTCTATTGGCTGCAGGCCTTTATCTCTCTGTGCCTCAGTTTCTGCACCTGCGGAATGGGTCACAATGGCCACAGCTTTGATGGGCCACTGGGAGGATACAGTGAGCTGGTCACCTCACCTGCCTGGCTCCGAGCACGGGCTCCCTAAGTGCCAGCGAAGACCGGGGCCTGCCCCCCAGACTGCAGTTCACAGAGCTTGTGTCCTGGGGCCCGTGAGCCCCAAATGCGCCAGCACCTCTCCCAGTTTAAGGACAGGACGTGGATGCTCAGAGAACTTGGTACCGGGGCCATTCATCCCGTGGCCGCACGACCTGGGTCTTCTGCTCACAAGAAGCCCCCGGCCTGGCCACTCCCTCACGGACGGGGGACACAGGCTGCAGAGAGCTCCCCAAGCAAGGACGGGAGAAAAGCCAGGGGCTGATTTGCCGTCTCCCTGGGGCTCCCGAGAAGCCCGGGGCTGCAGCAGGGGAGGTGGCATCCTGTGGTCCTGGGGCCAGTCGATGCCTGGGTCTTAGCTTCACCCACACGCAGGCTTGATTCACCTGCCGGCTGCCCACTGTGTGAGGGCACCAGTCACATCAGGAGGCAGGAGAACCCAGCCACTCCCCCAAGGCAGGAGCCCGGGCGCCCAGGCCACTCTCCAGCCCCGCAGGCCTTGGCGGGCCTGTGAGCCATGGCTGGCGTCTGAAGTTTATCTGGGCCGCACAGGCCAGCCGTCAGCATCCTTAATCGAGCCAGGAGAGCGGGCTCTGTCTGGGATAATAGGAGATGGGCACTTGCCAGCCGAGCCTGCAAGCTGTAATTTGATACCATCTCAGCACAAAGAGGCCTGATTTCTCCAGGCTGGTGGCCTGTGTTGGGTGCGCTGGGGACAGCGTTAGTCTCCAGGCTCGGAGGCTTGGATGTTCGTCATTTGACCAAACTGTCCAAACCCGATGAGGGTGGGAACAGGAAAGGGAGGTGTTTGGAAAAGCCTCACTATAGGCGGTCCTGGAGGGGAGGGCTGGCCCCGTCTGTCCCCAGACCACTTGGGCACCAGGCCGGGGGGTGAGGGCCGTGACTAATTCCGGGGGCAGGTCTACAGGGTGGGCCCTGGAGGAAGGCTGCCGTAGCCTCAGGGTTTGTGGCAAGTGTATGAGTGAGAGTCAAGGGCAGAGGGCAGGCAGGAGGGCGGAGCGGGGAGGTCTCCCTAGACGGGAGACCCGTGTGAGTTAAGGCATTACTGCTTCAACAAGAAGCCCAGTCTTGGAACTTGACCTTGCTGGTGGGATGGGTCCTGGTAGAGGGGCTGCTGTCTTTCGTGTGGAGACTCAGGGCCCTGGGTCCCTCCAGCCTGGGCTCTGCCACCCCGTGGGCCTCACTTCTGCCAATGGAGGGAAGGGAGAGCATTGGGGCCCCCTGGAAATGGCACCCCAACTGCAATGAGGCAGGGGTTGAGGACAGGATGTGCAGCCAGAGGGAAGGCAGCAGGCACTTGGGCGGTCAGCCTCCGCCCCAGGGGTACCCAAGGCGGGGTGACTGGGATGGGACGAGAGGCACCAGCACAGGCTGTACAGCGTGAGGCCGTGTGTGGAGAAGCTCACACACAGCCAGGCTGCACATGCCCACACATGCGCACACATGCCAGCGCACAGAGGAGGCTCCGGAATAACCAGCTCCCAGCGGAGAACGGCAGTCACCCTGCAGAGGCCCCTCGGACCGAGGAAGGGGGGACAAGGGACTGCTTTTTCTGTGCAGTTTGAATTACCATGATATATATTTATTCACAAATCATTTGCATAAAAAAAGAACTAAACTGGAGCAGATTATATGGGAGGTTGGGGATAAAGAAACTGTGATGCAGCCTCGGGGCCGCGCCGGCGGCACTGGCTGGCTGGCTCCCTTGGGCCACCTCTTGGGCCCCCAGGCTGGGAAAGGCCTCCATCCTCCAAGGCACCGGCTGTAATTTTTGGCTTCCCTGTTGGTCCAGGGCCGGGACGTGTCGGGAGTCCTCTGCCTCCTGCCCCGCCAGGCCCGGCTGGCGGCAGGAGATGGGGTGGGGCCCGCTGGGATGCAAGGATTGGGGAGGCCGCCACCCTGGGGAGTGTGACGCGTCCCAGCGGAGCTTTGGTGTGGCCCAATCCCCCTGTGTGGCCCTGCCTGTGTGGGCCTGGGGCCCCAGGCAAGGGGCCGGCAAGAGCACCCGGCAACAGGGGCTTCGGGGATGAAGGTGAGTTCTGGACGTGAAGTCTGGGAGCAGGTGGCCCGGGGTGGCCAGGAGACTCAGCCCTGCCGTCCTTAGCCCATGGGTGGTCCAGGCTCGCTGCCTTTTGGCCCAAGATGCCCCTTGGCCCATGGTGGCCCCCCGAGCAGGAAGGAGGGGAGGCCTTTCCCGCAGGCCCAGAAGACCCCTTTCACATCTCACTGGCCAGAGGATCCTGCATCCTGTGATCACGCCAAGGCCAATCACAAGCAAGCAAGACAGGACTAGCCGGACCAGCCTGGCTCCACCCCTAGCAAGGCAGGCGCTGCCCTCTCTACCTGCATTCAAGTCGTTTTTATTTTATTTTGTCAACAGGGAGAAAAGGCAGCGGGGTGCGGTGAGCAGAGTACCATCTGTCTCTGCCTTTCCGGGAGCGCCTGGGCAGTTCCTGTCGTGGGTCTTGTCCATGAGGCGGGAATAATGGCATTGGCATCAGACCAAATGCGCACCTTCCAGGGCTCCTCACGAGACTTCGCACGTGTGAATTCTTCTGCTCTTGACAACAGCACACGGCACTTTTGTTCATTCATCCCTCCCGTGTGAAGGTGAGGGAGCAGAGGCCCTGGGCCCCAGGTCAGGAGTGGAGGCCCAGAGTGCCAGCCCAGAGCTGCTTCCGGGTGCCTGGGGACCACCAGCCGCTCCCGGCACCCGGGAGCCCCCCGGGTGCACTGCAACAGGGTTCTTGTGTGTGGGCAGACGTGCCTGACGCAGCGCTTCTGAGAACTGGGGGGTCCTCCCAGATGCACTGTGATAAAACATGAATTTCATAAAGTTTGAAAAGTCCAGGCAAGCACAAGGAGAAGAGTCACCCTTTAGCATCGTGTCCCAGAGACGCCCACCGTGAACACTTGGTGGCAAAGGCGTTGGGGTGTTTTCCGTGCACGCGTTCACATCATTTAGATCACGTTCCGCACACTGCTTTTCAAGTCCTGAGGATCTTTCATTGTGAGCAAATATCTGACCCAAACAACGTCTAACGCTCGTTTAGGGTTCTGTTATGCGGCTGCACCGCTAATGTGACCGCCCATCCACGGGTGGCCGTTCAAGGTCCCTCCAGGTCTGTCCGGCGGTGCCGGCCGTCCTCTGCCACCTCCCCAAGCACATGTCCCAGCCTCTCCCCTCCTCAGCCCTCAGCCACCTCCTCCTTGCACTGTTTTCCTAGACACCCAAGGCCCATTCTTTCCTCAGGACCTTTGCACGTCCCAGGAATTCTGACTGGAGTGTCCCCCCGCAATGTTGTCGTAATTGATCCATCACTTTGCTGGGGTCTCTGGTCGGCTATCACTAGATCAGAGCATCTTCCTGCCCCCGGCCTGTGCAGACGCACCCCTTGTCCTGCCCCACTCTGGTCAAGTCCTATTCCTCCAGCCCCGTTTTCTTCTTCATAGCATTTCCCACCACCTGGAATTGCTCCTTTGCTTCCACGCTCCCCCCTGGAAAGCAGGTCCCAGAGGGTCTGACCCCCGTATGCACCCAGCATGAGGACAGCAGTTTTCCTGAAATGTTGGCTAAGTGGATGGATGATGCCTCCTGGAAGCCCTGTCTGAGAACTGCCCCCGCATTCATCCTCTGGAATAGCACCGGAAGGCGCAACGGCACACACGTGCCACCGGAGCAGCCGCCGCCTGGGCAGCAGCCAGCGCAGCGTCCCTGCCTTTTCCGTCTTTGCTGCCAGCGCGATGAGTGACGCTTCTTGCTGTTGGGAGCTTTCCACGCCCTGTGCTCCTTTGTCCTTTTGCGAATTGCCGCGCTGAGCTTTCTGCGCATCTTTCTGCCCCGATGCCCGTTTTTTCCCATTGGGTCCCGGCTCCTAGCACAGTCCCCGATGCCCGTTTTTCCTCATTGGGTCCCGGCTCCTAGCACAGTGTGTGGGCTCTGCTCTGTCTGGCAGTTTGGGGGGCGGCTGAGCAGGTACAGGGCGCCCAGGAGGAGGTGGCCCTGGGACCACAGTGGGACCTGGTGTCCCCCAGGTTGAGTCTGGCATTCTGGGGGGCATCTGGGTGACCATCTGCATGAGGTGGAGGCTGGGGCTCTGGAGGGTCACAGGAGGGGCTGCCGGCCTCCCTGAGAGGCGGACCTGTGGCACAGGTGGGGAACAGCCAGAGGGTGGGGGGACAGCAGGAGCCACAGCGGTGAGGGCCCTGCAGATGGCACCCAGGGATCCGTAGAGCCTGCAGAAGCCCGGGCCTCGGCCCTCCCTCTCTGGGGGCAGCTGTGTGGCCACACTGTGGGGCTCCTGCAAGCCCGCCCCTCTTTTCATCACCAGATAATTAAGGGGTGTGCCAGGGGGCCCTGGGAGCCCAGCCCCCCACCTCTTTGAAGTGGTCCCGGGGGCAGCCCCGCGGCACCTTCTGCCCAGGGTGGTTGGAGTGCCCGCGGCTGCCCACGGACCACTCTGACTGCACAGACATCACTTCTTTCCTGAACGGCACCCAGCCTCCTGCGTCTCCTTAATAGCCGAGCTGTTTTACTTACCGATAATTGGTGTTTACCTGCAGCCTTTATGCACAGCTCCCGCCGAGCTCGTCTTCCTTACACAGGCAGGCTGTGCGGGGGGCCCAGCCTCCAGCCCCCTCCTCAGCCCACGGTCCTCCCGCCCTCCAGGCCTCCCCGCAGGACCCCTCGGGCGACTGGAGCAGGCCGGGTGGTGACAGATGTCCCACGGCCTCCGTCCGTGCAGCATCCTCCTGTCAGCACCTCCCTTCTTGTCTACAGAGCCCGGCTGGCAGGGGACGGGCAGCACCTGCCTGACCTGGGACGAACCTGGACGGAGTAAGGCTCAGGGCTTCCCTGGCACGTTGCGAGCCTGCCCCGTCCCAGGCCCTGCCCTGGACACCCCAGTGCGGGTCAGGGACTACACAGTGTTACAGTGCAAGTCACACAGCTGTTCCCTCTCCACCGCGGGGGCAGGGGGGCTCCCGGTGCTGGGCCTGGGGTCTTTGGGGATCCTCTGGGTGATGGGTCCTGGGGCAGGAGTGGGCAGGAAGGAACAGGACAAAGGGTGTGAGGGAGGGGAGGGGTCTGGGGGTTCCCGAGCCCGAGGGGAGCGCCCAGCCGCCCTCTGCAGCCTCGCCCTTCCCACAACCTCTCTGTCCTCTGCATCCAGAGGCCGCAGTTCTTCTGGAGTCTTCTCTGCCCCTCGAAGGGGGTGCTCACCCCACGGGGCAAACCGGGTGCTGCCCCAGCCAACCACTTTATGGACAGTCTTCCTGATGAGCCGGGATGTCCCAGGGATGCTGGAGGAGTCTCTGGCGGGGGGATTTCTGGTCTGGCATCTCTTGTCCCCCAGCTGCAAGACCCCTGGTGTGGCCACGCCCCTTCCCAGAGGTCCCAGGATGGGGAGCTCCTAGCTGGGTACTTCCATGGCCTGGGTGCCACGCTGTTGTTCTGCGGCTTGATGCCCTGGGCCAGCTCGGGACCCCCAAGGGGCGAGCCCGGCTCTCTGCGTCTTGGGGGAAGGCGGCCTGAGCGGCTGACGCACCCGACGTCCTGCTGGAGTCGGCTGCGTGCAGCACGTGTGCAGTGTCAACAGACATTGACTGAACTTGAGAAGTCCCTTCTCTGGCTTCCTCAGACCCGCTCTGGGAGGGGTCTGTGCTTGGGGCTGGGAGGGGGCTGGCAGGCAGAGACGGGAAGAGGGTGCACTGGGAACTGGGGTGTCAGATGCTTGGGACCCAGGAGCAACGTCTGACATTCTCACGGCCTCTCGCTATGATTTGCCATCTCTTCCTGAAAATGGGGTTTTGTTCTATGCAGCATCTGTGGTTCTTGATGGATTCTGAAACATTTAATAAATATTTGGCTTCCTGTTTCAAAATGTTCTGTGTCCTTTTTCGTTTGCCTTATGGAAAGAGACTGGATATTATTACCTCGACTCCTGGGATCCCACGAGCCAGGGTGGGCAGGGTGGGTGTCTTGGACCTCTCACCCCCACACTGCCCAGGCCTGCCACAGGTGGAGACGGGCTCAGTATCCCAACTGGATGTTGTGAGTGAGAGACACAGGTCAGCGGAGCGCACGCCCCGATGGGGCCGGGGTGGGGCGACAGGCCAGGGGCAGCTCTTTGGAGGTCATCCAAGCAAACGTCCGGGAGAGGCTCTCCGTAGAACAGAAGGGCTGTGTTGAGGAGGAAAGCTGGTCTGAGATGGCCCTGGGAGGGCCCGACTCCCACCCCGAGCTGGGGAGGGCTTACGGCTCCCAGGCTGCTCTGGAATGGGGGGAGGAGCCCCGCCTAGGGAGGGGGGCGAGCAGAGAGCCTGCCGCTGATGGGCATGTGGTGAGGGGCACACAGAGGGGTCCTTCTCAGGCTCCTGTGATCATTTCTGGAGCCCCAGAACCGGGCAGAGCCGGGCTCAGCCGGCGAACGATGCAGGGCCGATGCGGCAAGGTCACGAGCAGACCAAGCCTCCGGCCGGGCCAAGCCCTGAGGGATGGTGCCTCCCTGTCCGGGCAGCTCGGTGGTGACTGTGCCCCAGCAGGACGCTGTCCTGGCTTGTCTCATAAATCTCACCATTTACAGCTACTGACGGCGCGAGCTCAGGGCCAGGCCGCCGCCGACGCAGCCCCGCGTGATGAATTGGCAGATCACCGAGCGCGCTGTCCGACAAGCGATTGTTTCAGCGAAAATGAGAAATAACGATCAGGGCCAGAAGCAGATTATTAAGAAAGACTTCCTGCGACTTCGCGGATTGTCTTGGCTGTTCTAATAATCAGGGCCTTGCCAAGAGATGCGTGCTTCCAGGGGCATCCTTCTTCCCCTACGAGACAGGCCAGCCATGTGGTTTACACGGACATCCCGGTGGAAGGTCAGGAGGCAGGCAGGGGCCCTGGCTAGGCATTGATGGGGTCCTTCCTGACCGTGCTCGTGGCCCACGTACGGCCCAGGCCGGGGCTCGCTGTATCTGGTTTCTGACGGAGCTCCTGACCTCCCGGTGGGCTTGGAGAAGTGGGGGCATCTGTGTGGTACACCCCCGGGAGAGGTGGTCATCCCTAGAGCTGGTGTCCACTTGCCTGTGGCCTCCCCGGGACTAGCATTGTTCATCTTCTCTTCTTTTCTAAGGTGGAGAGCAGGCGTCAGTGGGGATGAATTCTTCGGACCGCAGGCTGCAGACAGACGGTGGGATGGGGTCGGGGGCCTGCTGGTCCTCGGGCGGCCAGGCAGGGGTGGTCTAACGGAGAAGAATCTGGACTAAATGAATGAATGAATACAGGAAGGAGCCAGGGAGAGACCCCCAGACACCTGGCCAGCTCCCTTCCTTCCTCCCGTCCTGCCCGAGTTCCTTCCTAGGGCTGACCCTGTGGCTGCAGGTCCTGCCAGGGAACCTTGAGGCCCGAGAATCCACCTGCTATTTAAAGGCTTAACGACCAGGGAGGGTGTCTGCGGGGATGACCTAAGCAGTCGTCCCTTCGTGGTCCCTGGGCTGGGGCAGGAGCACAGAGGGGTCGTGGCGGCCTGGCTCCTGGGCGGTTCATGTTTGGGGGTTGAAACATGGCCAGCGGAGGGTTAAAGCAGGAAGCAGCTCATCGAGCCCTGTTAAGAAAATGATGATCTGCTGTTTGACGTCATTTTAATTCCATTTCAAGCGCATTTAATCTCGTTTGCCGATGACTGATCCCTGGCTGTGGGTGGATTAGCTCACGGCCCCTCCTCTGAGGGGAAGCAGACCCTTGCAGCGGAGACGTGGCGCCATCGTGTCCTGCTGTGCCTCGAGTGGGTGGGGGCAGCGGGGAGGACCTCACCCCCGGGCTTGGCATTTGCTCGGCCCTTGGAACTTTCCAGAACGGTGCTGGCTGGCTGTTTTTCCTCGGCCTCACCCTGGCGGGTGGAAGGCACCCATTTCTCAGGCCTGGGATGAAGGTCCAGGGTCCAGTGATGGCAGGTGCCAGTGTCCAGGGGGCGGCCCTTGAAGGCAAGGGCGGGGACAAGCCCTTTCAGCGCTTTGTTTTGGGGAAACCGTAAGTCACGGGGCCTGGGATTTTTCCCTCCATCCAGGCCTCCCCAGAGGCAGCAGCAGGCAGGTCACAGCCCCGGAGGCCACAGGCACCAGGCCCAGGGAGGAGAGAAGTGGCCGTAGGGGACGTGACCTCCAGTAACCTTCTCCCGCTCCCCCCACATCTGGTTTTCCTCCTGCTGGAAACTCCACGCTTTCCAGAAACTTCTGCAGATCACTCTAAGTGCTCACCCTGGCCTGGACTTCGCTGAGCTTTGGGGACTTAAGCTGGGGCCGTGTCCAAGCTTGGGGGTGGTGGGATCCGCGTGAAGACCACAGTGCCTGTGGTGCAGGAGCCCGGGGCTTCCCACATGGTCTCAGAAGCCAGTGAGCCCAGCCCCCAGGCCCAGGCCTCGTGCCCCACCTGCATGAGCGTCCCAACACCTGGACACTGGGGGGGCGGGAGTGTGGGGCACGGTGTTTGACCTGGGGACTGAAGGACAGTGTGGTCCACAGGCTGGAGAGGTTGGGACATTGGGTTATACACAGAATGACGGATCATACCATTTCAGACTCCAAAGCATGGCCGATGTGGTCGGCACGGGGTTGACCTCCAGCATCCGTGCACCGTGGTGATGCCCCGGGCCCGTCACGATGGCCCCTCCCTTGCCATCGGCTCAGGGAGGCGAGGCCTGAACCAGCTTGCTCTGTTGCCTGGGAAAGGGGTGCCAGTGGGGCTTGCCCACAGCCTGTGGGCCATATGGGGGCAAGGGGGTTCATGCTTCATGGCTGCTGCAACCAAGGTCCGCTCAGGCAGAGTGGCCCCTGACAGAGGGTGACGCCAGCATGAGGATCTTCGTCCACCCGTCTACCCACCCTCCCACCCACTCTTCCTTCCATCCATCCATCCATCCATCCACCCACCCACCCATCCATCCATCCGTCCATCCATCCTTCCATCTGTCCACCCACCCATCCATCCATCCATCCATCCGTCCTTCCATCCGTCCATCCATCCTTCCATCCGTCCATCCATCCATCCACCCACCCACCCACCCATCCACCCACCCACCCATCCATCCATCCTTCCATCCGTCCATCCATCCTTCCATCCGTCCATCCATCCATCCACCCACCCACCCATCCATCCATCCACCCACCCACCCATCCATCCATCCATCCATCCGTCCATCCATCCTTCCATCTGTCCACCCACCCACCCACCCATCCATCCATCCGTCCATCCATCCATCCAACATTTATTTGGATCCTGCCGTTCCCTGACCAGCGTCTGCAGCATCCTGGGCTGTGACAGAGGGTAGTTTGGGGGTGGGCGTGGGGTGGGCGTGGGGGTGGGTGTGGGGTGGGCGTGGGGTGGGCGTGGGGTGGGCGTGGGGTGGGCGTGGGGTGGGCGTGGGGTGGGCGTGGGGTGGGCTGTGGGGTGGGCTGTGGCAGCTCAGAGGAGGCCCCTGGCCCCAGAGAGCTAATAATCATATTCCTTTCAAATAAAGCTACCCATGAAATGTGTCATTTACCTGGCACGGCAATCTCGTACAACATTTTTCAGGAGTCAGATTTACGACGTGAAGGGTCCCTCTGCCAGAACCTTAATTTGGGCCTGGAAAGCACAGCTGTGCAGCTCTAGGGATTTCTTAGAAGGTTCCGTGGAAGTTCAGAACTGGGTCCCCAGAGGTGGGTAGAAACAGGATAGATGGGAACTCCATGCTCACAATAAGTTTTAAAAAAACGTTGTGAACCAGCACAGGTGCCGTGTTCACGGAGGTTCTTTAGGCCAAATAACAAAGTATAGAGCTCAGAGAGTGCTGGGCGCCTTCCTAGCAGCTGTGTGACCTTGGGCAAGCAATTTGACCTCTCTGAGCCTCAGCTTTCTCTTTGGCAAAATGGGGATGCGAATTCTAGCTTTCAGGTGGCTGGGCCTAACAGGTGCTTGTACGTGGTGGCTGTGAGAGGCTCTCACCCGCCTGCTCCCGACTCTGGGGCCGCTGCTCTGGCAGGTGTCCCAGGAGTGAGCGGGATTGAGGCGCATCACCCCTCACGTGGCCGGATCCTCCCCAGCCCCTCCTGGCCGGGCTGGACCTCCATGGCCGGGAGGAGTGCAGGGCGGGGAGGGCTTGGGCGGGGAGCTGGCTCTCTCCTTATTGGATTATCTCATTTGCAAACAATAAATGTCAACAGCAGGAGACCTTGTCAGACTTCCCTTCCAGGATGCAAATGTAGCCTTTGTCTGCCTGCGCCCTTTATTAAAACAACCACAGAGCCACAGCGGATAAACAAGACAATTAAATGTAAATGAGGTCATCTCCCTCCTCCGTTGGCATTAATGAGGCGCCCAGGCCCTGGCCAGGCGCTGGCTGGAAGCTGGAAGAGGCTGAATCCGATTACAACGCAACCAAGAGGCGACAGTGACCTTTCGCTTTTAACAACTGACCCAGCGCCTGAGCGGGTGTGACAGCTGGGACTGGCCGGCTCTGATTTTTACAGCGACTGCATTTAAATGGCGAATATTTACTGTCTCCCCTTAATGGGCCGCCCTCCAGTGCTGATTGCAACATGAAGAGACCTGCGTGCTTGGTGGACCGAGGTCCCCCCGGCCCTGCTCAGCGCCAGCAGGCCTGGAGGGGGTGCCTCCCTGGGTGGGGACCCTGCGGTGGCTGCACAGGTGCCACGCAAGCGGGAAGAGACGCTGAAGGCCGTTGGCAGGACCGAGAGATCGTGGCGCTCCTGGGAGGAAGGGCTGGGGGTGGGAGACACGCTATGGAAGGAGCGGGGAGCAGAGGTGCCTCCTGAGACCCTGCCAGGCCACAAGGAGCCGCGGAGGCACACCCACGACAGCCGCATCTGCAGGGCGACAGGACCACCGCCACTGACGTCACTACGGGGGGCGGGGGTAGAGGACCACCGCCGCAGATGTTACTACCGGGTGGGGGAGAGACCACCGCCACCGATGCCACCGCTGCTGTTACTACTACCACTACTATTCCTACTTCGAGTACCACGGGAGGGGCCGAGGTCTGAGCCCGCCGCGGGGCCCCGGGCCCGTGCTCTCTCCAGGGCGGCCTGACGCCCGGACCGAACACTCAGGCTTCACTGTGGATGTCGCCATACAGTTCAAAGCGTCGCTCCTCCCCCCCACCCCGGGGAACATGGCCTGAGGTTCTGCTGGTGCGGGCGCGCTCACGTGTGCGTGCCCGCGGATGTGCCCGGAGCACGCGTGCACACATGGTACCCACGCGGGGTGCCTGCACGCGCCCGGCCAGGGGGCGAGCGTGGCTGCGCCTCGGCCCGTGGTGTGCGCACCGCTCAGGGCTCCGCTGCTTTCAGCCTGTTCCTCGAGTGCTCACGCCTATAGCTCCAGGGGAGCTTCAGCAACTGGGGCGGGTCGTTCTGTTTTGGAGATTTGTCTCCTACGAAGCTGCTTCTGGTTTCTGTGTGGCAAACAGAGGAGCCCTGTGCGGGCAGACGGTGGCAGGTCCCTGGGTCGGGGGGCTGGTGACCCACAGGCATCCTAGCCACACTCACTGCCTCCCTCTCCCGAGACTGTCCCAGTTGAGAGCTGGCGCCCCGCCCCGCGGGCTGGCCCAGGGTCGGGCCGAGGATGAGCACTGCTTAACAGCACAGGCTCAGACACCCAGGCTCAAACCCCGCCTCTGCCTCATGCCGGCTGTGTGACGTCAGGCACGGCCCCTAACCTCTCTGGGCTTCCGTTTATGCGTCTGTAAAATGAGGGAAGTAGCACCGCCCGCATGAGTTTGGTGTGAAGGTATGTGCGCTAAAACATTAGGACAGGGCCAGCCAGCACACAGCAAGTGTTCATATTATTACATTACAGCAGGCAAATGGGCCAGAATTTCAATAACTCTGACATTAAATATGCAGTCAATTAAGCCTTCCCAGCTCTCCAGAAACACTCCAGCAGCACCAGGGAGAAGCAATTTCGTGTACTGTCAGGTGCCGCTAACAAGGAAGCCAAAGCTGGGGTTTCCAGAACCTCCTGCGCCCTCAGGAGCCCCATCTGTCGGCCTTCCTGTTGCTGTGGCCCAGTGGTCAGTTTGCTGGCCAGACGGTGAGCCCTGCGGGCAGGCTGTGCTTCATCTCCCCCGGCCCTGAGAGCCAATGGCCAGCCGCAGCTTGGCCCAAGGGGCCAGGGAGGTGGGCGGGTGGAGGCTAGGCTGTCCGGGGGCCGAGGCTACAGGACGTACAGGGTCCATCCCTGCAAGACCTGGGCCGGTCAGCACTCGGGCTGGGAGAGCCACGTGGGGCAGGGGAGCTGCCGGCAGGGTCCTGCAGACCCAGGACCAGAACCAGGGCAGAACCTCTGAGCCCCCAGCTCCTCGGGCTCTCTGCCTCCCAGGCCCTGGAACAGATGCCCTCCCGCGTGTGCCCTGTACGAAGACTGGCACTGATCTGCAAGAACGCAACTTCACATCAGACTTCCAGCTCCAAACGGCAGACTCTGGTCATCCTGACGAGCACAGCTGTGCTCTGAGCTGAGGGCAAAGGAGCACCACGGTCCAGATCACTCTCAGAGACTGAAATGAGGCAGGGGGCCCTTCTCAGAGACCCTTCCCTGGTGGATCAGTCTCTCAGAGCGGCCCCAACAAAGGATCACAGGCCGGCAGGCTTACACACAGAAGCTATTCTCTCATGGTTCCGGAGGCTGGAGGCCCATAGTCAAGGTGTCGCGGGGCTGGTCCTTCTGGAGGCCCCGAGGGATAGTCTGTTCCGCGCATCTCTCCCAGCTCCTAGCGTTGGTGGCGTCTTTGGGGTCCCTGGGCTTGTGGACACGTCACTCCAGTCTCTGCTTCCATCTTCACTTGGCTTCTCCCTGTGTCTGTCTCCAGATTCACCCTTCTTACAAGGACACAGTCATACTGGATTAGGGCCCACCCCAATGACCTCATTTTAACTTAATCACCTCTTCAAAGATCCCCATCTCCAGATACAGGCACCTAACTGTGGCTTTGCCAACGCCTGATGCCACCGGCCTTGTGGCCCCAGCAGCTGGGGGTGAGGGCGCCCAGGGCTCTGGGAGCCTGTTCCCTGGGGTCTTGCGGTGCCGAGGTCACTGTGGCACCCCGAGCCTCACCAGGACCGGATCCCTCGCACCTGCCTGCCCGCACAAGCCCGTCCCTGCCCCCGCCCCCTGCTCTGCAGTTCAGTTCTTCCCACCCGGCTTCGGCTGGAACCTCCACTCAGGCGTCATTGTCCCTGACGATGCAGGTTAGAGCCCCTCAGGGTCTCACTCGCAGCGGTCTGGCCCTGAGTGCCGCAGGCGTGTGCCGTGGTTGGTGTGTGTCAGGCCCGGCGCTCTGCTCTGTCTCTCGTGCTCTCTCACCAAGTCACCAGTTCCTGAACTCCTGGCCAGGCACCCACTCCCTGCTCCGTGGGTCCCGTGGGTCCCAGCTCACATATCCCCTCCCCAGAGAGGCCTCCCCTGCCCCACACCCCGTCCCCCAGCGCAACTCCTCGGGGCCCCAGGTTTGGCTATGGACCAGAGGAGGGGCCCAGGGGCTGGACGGGAGGAGGGGTCTCTGAGTGCCAAGGGGAGGCAGGGGATGAGCTCCGGGGCATCAGCAGGGTGAGGGACCACCCCACGCGCGGGCAGAGCCGCCAGCACTCTGCCAGCCTCATTCCTGGTTTTGTCATCTGGGGATGGGCCTTAATTAGTCATTTGTGTGCACCTCCCAGAAGCAGAGCAGGGGCTTCTGACCTGCCCCGCCGGCTCGGGGTGGGCGCTGGGGCATGGGCGGCTGGGAGGAGGCCGGGCCATCTCTTCACACCAGCTTCAGGGCGTTGGTAGAGACCACCTGGGGGTTTTCGACATGGTGGTGCTGTGGGCAGGGCTCGGCCTTCAGCTCTGGGCCACCTTGGTGCTCCTGACGAGGCGAGGCTGCGCGCCCGGCCCCGCAGAGATGAGGGGGGTGAGAGGGACTTAGCGGGGAGGTGACAGAAGCACCAGTAGGGAGAGGGAGGTGGGATGGGTTGGGGGAGGCCACGCAGAGGAGCGGCCCCCAGGAGGTCCAGGGGTGCAGACTGGCCAGAGGCCGAGTCTCTGGAAAATCGAGACCCGCGTCCCCCAGGGGCCCTGGCAGCCTGGCACAGCCCCCAACCAGGGTGCCAGCTGTCGCCAGCATGCGCGAAAATGGGGGAGCGTCTGAGAGGAGGACGGCAAGGCAGGGAGGAGGGTGGGGCGCGGAATGACGCCAACGGGCAAACGGGGGTACCAGGCCGGGCAGGGCTGTGGGGGCTGGGACGGGGTGGGCCTGCGGGCTTGTCCTGGGGCCCTGGAGGACGGGAGTGCCCCCGCAGCCCTCAGTCTGCTCATCTCTGAAATGGGGCCGTAACCAGGGCTGCCCAGGGTGTTTGCGCAGGGCCAGGACCAGAGGAGAGGCGGGGGGTTACAGCCGCCGTGTGACAGGCAGCGGATGGGCACTGCCGCCCGCCGAGGGCGTGGGGCCGGGGCAGTGGGCTGGGCAGGCTGGAGCCCCACCCCGGGTGCCGGCAGTCTGAGCAGGGAGGGGGGGTGAGGGCTGCCGTCTCCACCCTGGGGAGCCTCCCGCTGGGGGGTTCCCGGACACGGACCCTGGCGGACCCCCCGGCCCAGCACCTCGTGTTTCCAGTTTGGCCCCTCCCTGGCTTCCTGGCCGCACCGCCCGCCTCCTCCTGCCCTTCCTCCGGCCTATCAGGGCTGGTCCTGTTTATCCAGCTGGGCCAGAGGAAACAGCTCCTCTGAGACGAGACAGGAGCGGCCATCAGTCAGGGTGGAAACTGGAAATTACCCGAACATGGGGGTGGCGCGGGGGAAACACAGGGGTGGGGGGGTGGAGCAGACGGACCCCGGGAGCTTCCGGCGGCTGCTGGCACTGCCCGGGGGCATGGGGCCAGCAAGTGTGGTCATCCATGAGCCGCACCTCCCAGCGCAACCCAGGTTGACCTTTCTGGAGCAGCTCCCCCTGCAGCCCCGGGAGCCACGTGTACTCTTGCGGGACCCGGGCCGGGCGGCACACAAGACAGGTGGGTGGGGCCGGGGGCAGCCCCAGGGGGTGAGTGGTGGGCGGGGCCTGAGCCCATCGCATCATGAGGGTGGACGTTTGCCAGGGTCTTGATGGCCAAGTGGGAGTTTGCCATTTGGGGCGGGAAAGCCACTTTGGGGTGGCACTGCCCTGAGCAGAGATCCCTAAAGTAGAGGTCCAGGGCTGGTAGGGACACGGTCCGGGGCTCAGGGCAATTCTTCAGATAAGCAGCCCATCCTGAGAAGAGCAGCTGCAGAGTGCCATTCTTTACAGCCACGGGCCACTGCCCTCAGTGGGGTCCTGCCATCCTGTGACCCTGTCCTCTAGCTGGCTCTTCCTGCCACCTGGCATGGGGACACAGAGTCACACAGTGGACAGGACCCACCATCGTTCAGGCCACATCCCGACCACAGGCGGCTCACACACCTCCAGGGACAGCCCCCTGCTCCTGGACAGAGAGGAGAAGCAGAGGCTTCAGGGCTGGACCCCGATGTCCCCACAGCAGCCAGCCCGGGGCTCCCCCTTGGCCACCTGCCCAAACGGGAGCAGAGAGCTGATGGGCTGGCCCTGCCACTTCCTGGGGAGGGACACCAGCCCTGGAGCCCTGCTGGCCGGGGCTGGCCCACCATGGAGCTGCCGGCGTCACCATGATGATCTGTGCCATCGCCGCCAATCAGAGCCCCTACCCTGTGGGGCCCTCTTCACAAAGGCAGAGACTGCCATTACTAATGGGCTATTCCGTAGGTTAGACGCAAGGACAGATGTTGTGAGTGTTGGAAAAACACTGTCTAATAATTGGGTTATTCTCCTAAGACGAGAGCCGATTTGCTACCTGTCACATAGCATTCCACCTCCTGCCTTTCTCCTGCCTGGTTGGCTAGAGGCTGGCTTGGGGGCCTGGGGATAGAGGACCTGAGGACCCCCAGAACTCTCTGGGTCCCCAACATCTGGGGTCACACCTGGTCGGTGTGGGGACACCCACTGCTGGCCCGGAAAGCCTGGGCTCTCCCAAACCCCACACATCCCTCACTGTCCCCCAGCAGGAGGGTCTCTCCTGTGCCGAACCTGGGCCATGGTCGTCCAGCCCCCAGGCCCACTCCTACAGCCCTCCTGCCTGGGAGCTCTCAGGCCCCCTGTGCACCTTCTAAGGACCCTGCTGACACCCCAACTCCCCAGGAAGCCTTCTCACCCTTGGCTGCAGCCTGCGGGGACCGGTGAGTCAGCACGGGCCCTGCCCGTGGCCTCCTGGAGGTGAGGAATCATGTCTGCCCGTCTCCACGGCCTCAGCCTGCTTTGCACAGGCCACCCTCACCTGATTGGGAAAGGCAGTCCAGGGTGAGAAGGTGCCTCACGCATGGGCTTCTGCGCACATGCTAGGGACACCCACAGTCCAGCAGTAGCTCCCCCCACCCATGCCTGGGGCACCCAAAGTCCAGCAGCAGTCCCCCACCCCAAGCTGCAGCTGCAGCGTGCTTGCACAACCTCGGCACAGGGAGCTCACAGCATCGGGACAGTACTGGCAGTTGGCTCGGCTGCTGTGCACCTCTGCCTGGCCTCCCCAGGCCTCCCCGAGCCTCCCCGATGGAGAACTATCTCCAAGCACAAGAGGGACAAAAGCCCTTGCAAGGCAGAGGCAGAAGGATGGGCTGCATAGGGACCAGGCAGGCAGGCACCTCCCCTGCTGGGAGGGGGGCTGGTTCTCCATCCTCGGCACCAGGCCCAGGGGGCTGTATCCTGGCCACTTGGTAGCTTTAGGGCAGCCTCAGGGCCCAGGCTGTGGGGCAGGTGAGGATAGCTCTTGGGTTCAGCAGTGGCTAGGCTTTACTCTCTGTCCCTTCCTCCAAGTGACACAGCCCAGCAGGAAGCTGGTACCTCTGGGCCCAACAGTCCTGAGTGGGAAGAGAGAGTGTGGAGAGAGAGGCAGGAAGAGACCTACGTGACCCCAGGTGGGGCTGCCAGGGCTGTCTGGGAGGTGGCAGAGTCCAGAGACTATCCTTACTGGAGCCAGTGGCCCCACCCCCTCCTCTTTGACCCATTTTCCTGCTCTGGCCCTCCGCAGGGTAACAAATGGCCCTGAAGCCTTTCTCCCTCAACAATGCTAGGATGTGGGTGGGACAGGGACCCCTCTACAGAAGCCCAGAGAAACAGACTGGGGAGAGCCCTCATGGAGGTGACTTTAGAACTGAGATGGGGGAAGGAAGAGCTCTCTAGGCAGGGGGAACAGCAAGTGCAAAGTCCCTGAGGTGGGAGGGAGTGGGATAAGCACCAAGGGTGGAAGAAGCTGGTGGGACTGTAGGGCAGGGGGGCAGTAGGACAGCAAGAGGGAGCTCCAGGGGTGAAGGGGGCAGTTCATTTGTAACCAGTACCCTTCTAAATAATACATGTTCATAAAGGGAGTTTAGGGAAATAAAAAATTACAGTGAACTAAGTGAAAATGGAACACAACATGTCAAAAGTTGTGGGTCACAGTGAAAGCAGAGCTGAGAAGGAAATCTATAGCACTAAATACACACATTAGAAAAGAGGAAAAGTTTCAGATCAATGACCTAAGCTTCTGCCTCAAAAATCTAGAAAAAAGAAGAGCAAAATAAACCGAAAACAAGTATAAGGAGGGAAATAACAAAAAGCAGAGCTAAATCGAATTGAAAACAGAAAAACAATAGAGAAAACCAATGAAACAAAGAGCTTGTTTTTTAAAAAGATCGATAAAATGGGCGTACCTCTAGTAAGAGTGACAAAGAAAAAAAGAGAGAAGACACAACTTAGCAATATCAGGAACAAACAGGGGCATCACTACAGACCCTGCAGACATCGAAAGGATAACAAAGGAATGCTGTGAGCAACTCTACACACAGAAATTTGACAACTTCGGTGAGAAGGACCACTTCCTCAAAAAACACAAACTACCACAACTCACTCAAAAAACAAACTACCACAACTCACCCAAAATAAAGTAGATAATTTGAATAACCCTATAACGATTAAGGAAATTGAGTTCATAATTTAAAAACTCACAAAAAAATCTCTAAATCCAGGTAGTTTCAATGGAGAGTTCTAATTAATATTTCTAATATCGATTCTGTTTCTTATCTTCCAGAAAGTGGAAGAGAAAAGAACATTTCTCAATTCATTTAATGAAGCTATTATTACCCTGATGCTAAAACCAAAGACAGTAAGAAGAAAGAAGGCTACAAACCAGCATCCCTCATGAATATAGACACAAAATCTGTAACAAATCCAAATAGAATTCATCAAATA
Organism: Delphinapterus leucas; assembly: GCF_059928025.1. Taxonomy (NCBI): domain Eukaryota; kingdom Metazoa; phylum Chordata; class Mammalia; order Artiodactyla; family Monodontidae; genus Delphinapterus; species Delphinapterus leucas. The sequence continues at coordinate 180,151,287 of NC_143130.1, forward strand.
TAAAAATAATTATATACCATAACCAAATGGCATTTATTCTAGGGATGCAAGGCTGGTTTAATATTTAAAAGTCAACCAGTGTGATTCACTATATTAAGAGGATACAGAAGAGAAATCACCTGATGATATTAATCTATGAAAAAAATCATTTGACAAAATTCAATATCCATTCACAATAAACTCTAAGCAAACTGGGAACATAGGGGACCTTCCTCAACTTGATAAACAACATTTACAGGAAAACTACAGTGAACATAATGTTATAACTAAATATGTAATTAATAACTGAATTATTTCCCTCAAGATAGGAACAAGTCAAGGATGTCCACTCTCACCACTTTATTTAACATAGTGGTGGAAATGGTAGCCAGTGCAACAAGGCAAGAAAAAGAAATAAAAGGCATACAGATCTGAAAGGAAGAAATAAGACTGTCCCTGTTTGCAGATGGCATTATTTTCTACATAGACAACCCCAATGAATCTACACAAAACTCATTGGACTAATACAGGGATTCAGTAAGTTTGCTGGATACAAGACAAACATACAGAAATCAATTGTATTTCTATATCCTAGCAATGAACATGTGGATACTGAAGTTAAAATACACTGCCATTTATAACCTTTCAAAAAATGAAATACTTGGGTGTAAATCTATTAAAACATATACAAGACTTGTGTGCTGACTGCTACAAAACACTGATTGAAGAAATCAAGGAAGATCTGGGAGGGGGGGATGGTGGTGGTGGTGGGATGAAATGGGAGATTGGGATTGACATATATAAACTAATATGTATAAAGTAGATAACTAATGAGAAGCTGCTGTATAAAAATTAATTAATTAAAAAAAAGAAATCAAGGAAGATCTAAATAAATGGAGAGAATAACTGTGTTCACGGATTGGAAAATTCAATATAGCAAAGATGTCAGTTCTCCCCAAATTGATATGGTGATTTAATGCTATTCCTCTCAAAATCTTAGCAGTAGTTTTTGTAGATTTAGACAAGAAAATTATAAAATTTACATGAAAAGACAAAGGAACTAGAATAGCTGAAATAATTTTGAAAAAGAAAAATAAAAGAATCAGTCTACCTGATTTTAAGACTTATTAGGTAGCCACATTAACAAAGACCGTGAGATACTTAGGGAGGGATGGATGCACAGATCAATGGAACAGAACAGAGAACCCAGAAACAGACACACACCAATGTGCCCTGCTGGTTTTTGACGGACGTGCAAAAGCACTTCGGTGGAGGAAAAATAGCGTTCAAACCAATGTTGCTAGACCAACTGGATATTCGTGAGCAAAAACAGCCCCCAAACAAACAAACAAAAACAAAACAAAAAAAACCCCAACCCTGACCTAAGTTTACGCCTTATGCAAAAATTAACTTGAAGTGGACCGTTGACCTTAAATGTAAATTGTAAAACTGAAGCTTGTAGAAAAAGACATAGGAGAAAACCTGTGGGATCTAGGGTTAGGCAAAGAGTTCAAAGACTTGACACCAAAAACATGGTCCTTCAAAGGAAACATTTATATTTGAGCTTCATCAAAATTAAAAACTTTTGCTCTGTGAAAGGCATTGTTAAGAGGATAAATTACAAGCTCCAGAAGAGGAGAAGATATTTGAAACCATTCATCTGACAAAGGACAAGGATCTAATCTATACATAAAACTCTCAAAGCTCAACAGTGAGAAAGGAATCCAATTAGAAAATGAGCAAAGGACATGAAGAGACATTTCACAGAGGAGGATTTACAGATGGCAGTAAGCAGATGAAAAGGTATCTAACCTCATTAACTGTTCGGGGAAATGCAAATTAAAATCATAATGAGATGTTACTACACACCCATTAGAATGATTACAATAAAAAATAGTGGGACTTCCCTGGTTGTCCAGTGGCTAAGACTCCACGCTCCCAATGCAGGGGGCCTGGGTTCGATCCCTGGTCAGGGAACTAGATCCCACATGCCACAACTAAAGATCCCACATGCTGCAACTGAAGATCCCGTGCGCCGCAACTAAGACCTGGCACAGCCAAATAAATAAATAAATACATTTTTAAAAAGTGTTTAAAAAAATAAAAAATAGTGACAACACCGAATGCTGGTGAAGATGTAGAGAAACAGGAGATTGCTCACACGTTGCTGGAAGGAATGGAAAACGGTGCAGCCACTCTGGAAAACAGTGTGGCAGTCTCTTAAAAAACAAAAACGTGCAACCACCATTATCGGCAGTAATTGCACACCAGGTCAGGTGTCCCAGAGAAATGAAGACGTTCACGCGGAAATTGGTACATGAGCGATTATAGCAGCTTTCTTCATAATAGCCCCAAACTGGAGACAACCGAGATGTCCTTCAGTGGGTGGATGGTCAGAAACTGTGCACGCACACCAGGGGACACAAGCAGGAACAAGCTGCCTGCATCCTCTGCCCTCCTGGAGCAAGCGGCTGCCCTGCCTCCATCGTGGCCAGGATGTGTGGGGGTGGGCTAGGGGGTCTCCCATGTTCCTGACCAAGATGCATAGACGATTCTCAGGGTCACCCTTGTTGCCTGTCTGAGCACCACCCTGAGGTGGACCTCCGCTAGGGGCAGGAAAGAGGAGGTACAGTGAGCAGGGGGCTGCAGCCCTCCCCCACCAGTGCCCGGGGTCATTTAGACCCTGGGATTTCCCTAGACAGACAGGCATGGGGTCACTCCTCGGAGCACACCTGACCCCTCAGTGTCCAAGAAGAAGCTGTAGCCGTAGACGCAGCTTCTCTGTAGCACGGGGAGGCTGGCCGGCCTGACGCGCAGGCACGAAGGCTGCCGGGCACTGACACCAGGCACTCAGCGTCCAGGCAGGCCCTCGGGTCTCTGAGGACTTGTCTGCTGGCCCTGCCCTCTTCTGGGGCATTCTGTGCCTGCCCAGACCCAGCTGAGAGTGGAACCCCACCCCGGGACCAGAACCGAGCATCCCATGGGGCTGTTTGGGTGAACACACCAGAGCGGTGGGCGGTGTGGTCTGAACCGCCCACCGGAAGCCCACCTCGCCCGGTGGCCACCCGCTTACCCAGCCCCAGCCGCTGGGGTCTCCACCTGCTGTGGAATGGTCTGGCCATGCTACAGCGCCCACCCCGTTTTAATTGGAATTGCCCTATTGAGGGCTTAAATTAAAAACCAAACACTCAAAGCACGACTGCCTTTTAGGTGACTAAAATTAAAACCTAATTGAATTTTCCTAGGGAAAAATATCTTGTGGAAATTTAATTAAGGAAGTAAAGGGCTGGGTTTTTAAAAATAGATATATATGGTTTTTAATTCAGGGTTATTTGCAAAGCAAATTAAAAAATAAAAAGAACTCGCTCCATGAAGAGGTTGGATGCAGACACAGGAGCTCGGTGAGGTCCCTGAGCACGTGGCAGGGCTGCGCGGGCGCCCCGCGTGCAGCCACCTGGACGGTGACTCTCCTGCCCCTCTGCCCCTGGACCGAGCGCTGCTGTCAGACTCGGAGGACAAGCTCTGCTCGTCTGGGCTGGTTTTCAGGCTCTGGGCTCTAAGGGGAGTCCTTCGAGGACTGTGGGAACCCCGTACCCCAATGCCATGGCCCGCGCAGCCTCTTCCCCTGGGCTGGGCCTCCCACCACACTTCCTGCCCCCCCCCCGCCCCCGACCACAGGCCTGGGTGCCGTGTCTTTGTCGTTCTTCCTTCTATTCGGGGAAGCGTTTTTGAAAAACTAGAACTCTATACTGAGAACCGGCTGGCGCGACACTCACTCCAGCATCCGGCCTCAGCTACAGCCTGTCTCCTCGCAGGCTGATCAGGCCCGGGCAGTGGTGGCCGACACCCCGGCCTTGGTCACTGCAGCACCTGTGCCCTGGAAGATACAGGATGGCCTCCCCACCCAAAAATTAGTCCTGATGGTGCCACATGCACCAAAGGCCATGAAAGGGCTTGTTACTCACATAATGAGGCTTCTGGGGGAGAGCAGGGGACCCCACGCTGCTCTGGAAGTGGCTGGGGAGCACCAACTGGGGGTGGGGCTGGGCTGATGGGCACCGTGCAGGCCAGGCTCCTACGGTTAGAATCTTCCACAGCACCAAAGGAAGGGCCACCGGGGGGCCCCAAAAGGGCTCGGCCTTTTCCTTAAGCCTCGTTCGCTTCCCCCTCGCCTTCCGCCTGCCTGGACCCTGACCCCAACTCCAGGGCCACCTTCCTTAACCCTGTCTGCTGGCCCCCAGCAGTGGGGCTGGGTCCCTTGGCCTTCCCGGGGAAGTCCGGCCCATCTTTCAGATCTCAGACTTTCCCACCCCCGGCCTTCCCCTCTGTCTCCCACGTGGCTGTTGGCTGAGACTGGTCTCTCCCGAGGGGTGGTGGGTGGGCACATCCTGCTCCCAAGGGGGTCAGCAGAGGGTTCGTCCAGGACCCTGCCAGCCCGGGACTCACCAAGGGTGCCTCGTCTCCGCAGAGCCGCAGGCTGACGACGGCTCCCCCCTTTGTTCTGGGCGCTCCTGTTTGCACCTGCAGGGAAGCCGCAGCCTCAGCATGCTCGGCTGTGACCAAGGCCGGATTGAAGGTCGAAGGAGGGGGTTAGGTGAGAGCCCAGGTAACGAGACCTGGCAGGTGGAGGTGGGTGCCTTGAGGGGGGAGTGTGTGCATGCGGGGTCACCAGCCTGGCCGAGGCCAGCTGTCGGCCCTCCTGTGAAGGCACCCCCTGGGTTGGAAATTCGGAGTTAATTCTGATGAGCTCGGGGGGTGAGCAGGTTGGGCAGAGGCCGGGCTTCTGGGTCCCCCAGTGCCTCTGCTGAGGGGCATCCCGGCCTGACTGCCAAGGCAGGGCCTGCATCTCCCCATCCCCTTCCCTGAGGAGTGGCTGTCATGCCCACGGAGAGATCCTGGGAGATAAGGGGCTGCAGACGCCCCCGGGGGCACATGTGGAGGCGGAGGGCTGCTGTGCCCCGGCTCCCCCGCTGGGAGGGTCCCCACCCACCTCCTCCCATCCCCCACCTTTGCCTTCAGACCTTCAGGATCTCAAAGTTGTACTGTTTTTGGTAACTAAAGGGTTTTCACAGTCTCATCAGCGAGCTGGCCTGGCACGTGGCGGGAGGAGTCCAGGGCACTGGCTGTTTATCTATCAAAGGGGCAGATTGCTGAAAGGTGCCTGCCTCGGCCCCTATTGGGGAACATGTTTTAATTAAGTGGGGACAAGCGAGGTGCCGGGCAGTTTCTGGGGGACGCTGGGTGCCACCAGCATCTCATTACCTGCCTGTCAATTCGTCATGGGCCTGGCAGGAAGCTCCGGAGGGGTGGGGGGAGAAAGTTTGCAGCTAGAGTCAGCCTCAAGATGCTCATGGCTTCGAGGAAGAGGGATGCGTGTTCATTTCTGCTCCAGGTCTGCCGATTTTCACTGAGCACCTACTATGTGCCAGGCCTGCATTCATAGGCGCAAATGTCCTCCGGGTCTCTGCCCTCACAGGGTGGTGAGGAATGAGGAGCGGGTATAGGGGACCCCAGCAGGGCCCAAGAGGGTCAGAGGAGGTAGCCACAGGGAGAGCAGCCTGTGCAAGGGGCCTGGGGCCAAGAGGAGCAAGGGTCGGGAGTGACAGTATGGCTGGATTGGGAGGCCAGACGGAGGGCGGTGAGGGAAGAGCTGCGTGGGGTGCGGGTGGAGAAGGGGGCGTGCAGGCTCTGCAGGGAGTTTTTGTTCCAGGCTGGGAGCTCTGGAGTCCCCTTCCCTGGTTCCAGTCACATTTTGGAAGAATTGCTTCCTTGGGGCGCTGTGTGGGCAGAGTGGGTGGGGTGCAAGCAGGGAGGCCCGAGGGCAGGCGGCGACCGTGCGGGCCCGCGTGGGTGGCCCTCAGCGCAGCCGTGGAGCTGGAGGGGCTTTGGGACCTCGAAGGCCTGGGTGCCTGCACACTTGAGGGTCTCCCACCCTCCCCTCTTCCCTCTCTGTCCTTGTAGCCAAGGCCCCTGCTCTGCAGCGCCCCTCAAGGGACACCCCTGCCCCAGGCCTGGGGTAGCCTGGGGGCCTCTGGAGAACAGTCTCTTGGGGTGTGATCCGAGTTTCTGGCCTGTTTATGTGGGGGCCACGTCCTCCCGCTTCCCCTCAGGAAGCGGGGAGCCAGGGCTTTGCTAATGTGGCCCCTTGGACCAGCCCCTCCAGCACAGACAGGCCCAGCTTTATGACTGACCAGTGTGGACCACACACTGTTGGAAGGACCCTGCCACGGGAGGCTTATTTCGGTCGCTGCCCTGAGAGGACAGTGGTTAAGAGCAGACAGCCTGGGTTCAGGCCGGGCTCCGCCCCTGCTGGCTGTGTGACCTCGGGCAAATTACTGACCTGCTCTGTGCACTGCCTCACCTGCAAATGGGCCCATGGTGACGGGGGAGTTGAGAGAGCAGAGCAGAGGCCTGTGTCTGTGCTCGTGGAAGCCGCCTGCCCTGAACACTAACGGGCACGAAGGAACGGACAACACAGAAATCAACCTTTTACTGAGCGGTGCATTGTCTAAAGTATGGATGCTTTTCTGAGAGCTATGCAGGCCGCCGCTGTGGACCTCAGGGCTTTGCACAGCGAATCCCTTTTCTGGGTCCCCAGGATGCTGACCATATGGAGCCCCCTCACTGAAGACCCGAGAGCAGTGGGTCCCCTGAATAATTACGGAGTCAAGCCGTTTCCCCCACGGCTCGGCCTGGGGCTCCCCCAAGCCGGTCTGGAGGTGGGACCCGTGCATCTCCCTGCCCCCCTCCGCCCAGTCACCTGCCTCTTGGGCGGTGGCCTTCGGTGGCTTCCCCGAGGCACAGGGCGGGGTGCTGGGTGGGGAAGAGGCTCCCAGGCTCCCCCTCCTGCCCGGAACGCACAGTCCAGGAGGACGGGACCATCAGAGAGTCGTCTGCGGGGCCCGCTGCGGCCTGGCCCCTTCACCCCTGTGCTGGGCTCCTGTCCTGTCGGTGGCCGGCCCGCGTCTCTGTCCTGCTCTCACAGCCACGCAGGGAAGCTGCAGTGACTTTGAGGCCGGCCGCCTGCAACCAGAGCCTTTGTTGGCCTGCATGTGACAGAAGTTGGAAAGATTACACGTTGTAAATGGATAATTAATGTACCAGAGCGGCTGCAGGCTCCCACAGAACGAGCTTCCACGCCCCGTGTCTGCCCCTGCCTGTCGGGGGCCCGCACCCGGGCCGGCAGCTTCTCCCCCATCCCTGGTGGTCTCCACCTGCTATCCATAAGGCCCATCACCTCCAGCTTCGGGGGCATATGAGTGAGCCTCTGTGCGGACAGCATCCCCCCTGAGTCAGAGAGGTGGGGAAGCCGAGGCCTGAGGAGGTGCAGGGCAGTCCCCCCATCCCAGGGCACTTTCTGAAGACCCCAGCCTCCATGGCTTCAGATCTTCTAATGAACCGAGAGGGGCTGCAGGCCGTGCGGGGCAGCGGGGCCTGGTCAGCTCCGGCCATCCTGGGCCGACCCCTCAGGGGTCCCCTCCCGGCTGCCCCGCCTCCCTCGTCTGACTAGCAGCTCTGTGTCCTCGTGTCCTCAGCTGGGGCTGGCTCGGGTTGGGTGAGCCTGACACTCCTTGGCTGAGGTGCCTCCGGGGGATGCCCAGCTCTGGTCCCTCTGCACGAGGGCCTGGGGACGTTCGGCTTCAGCTGGGAGGAGAGACAGAGGGCCAAGAAGCCAGGCCGGCATGCCCTCTCCCAGCCTCCTGCCCGCAGCTCCGTCTCCCTCTCTTGGTGACAGCTGGGCCTTGTTCCTGGGTGAGGGCCGCATCGTAGAGCCTGGTGATGCTTTCGGAAGCAGCTGTCACTCTGCGAGGACTTCTGTTGCTGGGGTTCCCTCCCCACGCAGCCCAAGCTGGCCACATGGGGGGGTCGGCCGGGGCAGGTGCCATCAAATGGGTGGCAGTGGGAAATAGCACCCCTTGTGTGGCCACCCTCCGCTGTCAGCGGCCCGGTCTCAGGGGTGGGAAGCAGGCTTACAGCTGAACCCCTCCTTTCCGGGAAGACCGGGAAGGCCGAGTTTACACCTCCTGCCCGGGATCTGTCTTCCCCGGGGTCTTAGGTCTCCTCTCAGGGGCTGTGCTCTGCTCTGCTGGGTGTGGACTGAGGGTCGGGGGTCTCCCTGTGCCCCTGCACTGCCTCCCATGGCCTCTCCTGTGCAGCCGTGCTGGGCCGGGCGAGATGGGGCGGTCAGAGTCTCATCGCGGGGGCCGCGCGCCTCTGGAAGTGTCTCCCGGCTTAGTGAGGTGCACCACGGTCCTCAGCTGGGGCCACGATGCCCGGGGTTTCTGCCACCGCTCACGAGGACCCCAGGGCAGTGCTGAAATGTGTAGCACCCAGGCCTGTGTACAAGACCCTGGGTGCAGGGGGTCTGGAGGCTGCAAGACAGGCCCCCCGCCTCTCTTCTGAAGGAGAGTGGCCGCAGGTGCTTTAGAATTCATCAGATTCCCCATGCTTTAAAATGCACGCAGAGGGAAGAGAATGGGTTTTAAATTAGTGAAACTTTTTTACAGGGGACATTTGTCAAGGATAATCTTTAACTGCAAGTATAAATATAAGAAAAACCCACTCCGAAAGCTGGCTGTGTAGAGGGCGTTCTGACTGCTCCTGCCCGTAGCTGGAGAAGGGCAGAGAGATCCGGCCCCCCCGCCCCGACAGGCATGTCCTCCTCAGCTCAGCGCCCAGCCCTCCACAACCCAGAGTTCCTCCCTTCTGGACTGGCTAGGCCTGGCCCCAGCCTCCTGTGCGGATCCAGGGCTGTCATTGCCCAGCCCAAGGCTGCATCCTTAGGGGCACAGTGCCCCATGGATAGGAGGTCTGCTCAGAGGACAGGGACAGGGGGCTGGGGCCTGACCACATCCAGCTGGGGAGTAGGAGAGAGAAGATGCTGGCCATGGGGCCCTGCAGGCAGAGGCTGGGCAGGGGAGCGGTTGGTCCCTGGGGAGGGAGGGAGCTTCCCGCCACCAGGGGTGTGCAAGCGGAGGCGTCAGGCTTCTCTGGCAGGGAGGTGGGGTTATTTTAAGTGCCCCTCCTCTGAGCTGGGCCAGAGAGGTCTCTGGGCAGGTCTGGGTGGGCAGGGGGAGAAAGACCTGTGGCTAAAGGCGATCCCTGGTCTCAGGGGGGTGGGGTCTGTGCCAGTGGAGCAGCGGTTGGGTCTCAAAGAGTGTTTTTCGCAGAGCCTGCGGTGGAGATAATAACACCTCTTAAAACGTGGTAATTAACATCCTCTCTGCACACAGCAATAAATCCATGCAGCACAACTTTCTTGTAGAAATGACCTCGGGGGATGGTCTCTTCCAGTCGTGGGTTTTATCCATATCACACTTGGACAGCCCCCAACATGCAATACGGGTCTCCCTCCCGTCTTCCCGCAGAGGGTCCTCGGCCCTGATGCCCACCACACGGCCCGCAGGCCTGCCGCTTTTCTAGATGCTGCTCAGATGCCTGGGTGCCACCTCTGCTGGATGCCTGCCCACGCCCCCGTGCCCTGTGCTGGGCATTTGGCTTGGGGTCCCACCCCCACCACTGACCTGTCCAGAGCTCCCGGCCCAGCACCGGAACTTTCCAGGCCGTCTGGTGTTAAGGCAGGGACACTCCTCAGCAGGGAGCTTGGGGGTCACCGCGCTGGTCCTGTGCCGTGTCGGGGGAGAGACAGCAGGTCCTCCCTGCTCAGCGAGGGAGGAACGGTGCGTGTGCATCCTCCCGCCTGTCACGACGACGGTAACAGCTGCCAGTGTCACCAGGAAGGGAAGGGACGCACGGCTGTCCTCAGCAGGGCCTGTGGCGATGCTGTCTTCTCGCTCGTGGATAGGCTCTGCGGGGCCCTATAGCTCCTCACAATCTTCCTGCTGGGACCATGGGAATCCCCGTGACAGACGGGGAGACCGAGGCTCAGTGGGGCTCACAGACGCGAGTCACACGGGTGGCCGGTGGAGGAGAGGGGCTTTGTGGCCAGGGGTCCGGCTTGGATATGAGCAGGTGCAGATGGAGAGATTAGCCCGCCAGCCCCTGGAGCTGCCCCAGGGGGCGAGGGCTGCCTCCAGGTACAAGACGCATCAGGTGGCATCAGGTGGGGCCTGAGGACCCCTTTCCGAAGCTACGCCACGCCTCCTGATGACTTCCTGATCGCCTGGAGCCCGCGTCTGCTGCTTCTCCTGCTGGTTCTCCCTGCTCCGGGGACCCAAAGGCCCGTGGGATGCTTCCTTCTCTGACGTGGAGCGGGGGCAGGGAGACTCCGGGAGGTGGGGAGAAGAGGGTCTACAAACACTGTGCATGCACCGCCTCTCCTACCTCCAGGCCTCCTCTTCTGCACCCCTAGAGCCTGCGCATGCCACCCCATCCTTCAGCCTCTCTTTAAAAATAGTTTTATTTTGATGAAATTCATTTACCATATAATTCACGCATTTAAAGCGTGCACTTCAGGGACTTCCCTGGCCGTCCAGTGGTTAAAACTCTGCGCTTCCACTGCAGGGAGCTTGGGAACGATCCCTGGTTGGGGAACTAAGATCCTGCGTGCCACTCGGCCTAAAAATAAAATAAAATAAAAAATAAAGTGTGCACTTGAACGGTTTTTGGTAGATTCACAGACGGGGCAGCCACCCCTCTGCCTCCCGTCTCTATGGATCTGCCCGTCCGACCTTCATGTGAGCGGTGTCACATTCTGTGGCCTTTTGCATCTGGCCTCTTGCATCTGACACGTGCTCGTGCGCAGGTTGGGCTGCATCTCTGTTTAGGCCGCGTCCTACTCCGTGATGTGGATGGACTACGTGGTGTTTATCCGCTCAGCTGAGCACAGACGCTGGGTTGTTTCCACATTGGTGCTGCCGTGAACGGTGCTGCCCCTTGTGCACGGGGACACTCACGCACGTGGACGTTGCAGGCCACGCGTCCCTGTGCACACGTGTTTGCCTCCCTCCTGGGTGGACACGAGATGACGGATCCCGGATGCAGGCCTTCCCTGGCTCCTCCCATGCAGAGCTCTCACTCCCGCCAAGTCCCGGAAACAGGCTCCACATCCCCCCGGGGGGGTGGGCAGTAGCCCTCCAGCCAGAGGGCCACGTCTGAGGCCTCGTGTCTGGGAAGCACCCCTGCCTGGTCCCCCTTTGTCTTCTGTGCCTGGAGAACACGCGCAGGCCTTTCAAGTGCATTGAGAAAGTACAGGAGTTGAATGTCTCACAGGAATATAATTGTATTTTTATTGCTCATTACAGTTCAAGTTAATCACATAGCAACTAGGTTTGTGCTCTATGATGTTGCAGCTAAATCGGCGTGCGCACGCCTGGGTCTAGAGCAGGTTTCCCACGCCCGCACCCAGCGTTTGTTCCACCTGGATCAATGCCTGATTCTTTCCATTTAGCACTTTTCACAATCATGAGATGGTGCCTTAGCAACTTCTAAAGATGGTCAAGAACTTTTTCTTTCATTTGGCGTCCTTATGGTACTGCTGAGTTTGGTTTCAATTCTTTGCGGTCACGTATGATGTATGTGTAGATAAAGCTATAGATTCTGCTGATGAGAAAATCATTCTCCGGCCAGAGGGAGGTTATGCCAGCTGTCTCCTGAGTCTATCTGATCGTGTTGAGGGCTGCCTTGCTTTCTGATACGACAAGTTGTTCCAGATTCATCTAGTGTATTTCTTCCTCGAGACCTCAAGTTGGCCATTTCTCCCGGGAGCTCTGGTTCCTTTTATTGGAAAATAGGATTTTGTGATTGCAGTCTGGGAGCTAAAGAGGGGTCATTACTACCAGGCAAGTCATTGCTTCTAAACCTTTCTGCGGCCAAAGCTGGGAAAACATTTTGTTTTGCAAAAGAAAAGTACGTAGTGAGTTGATACTAATATTTCCAATTTAAATGTAAGATTAGAGTGTTTTTGTATAGCTTCTTTGATTTTACATTTGCATCTCTCTCCTCTTATGCTGGGATTCTTGGTTCCTAATGACATCTACATAATTACTTACTTGCTTTATCTCACGGTACATCGTCTATATAACTATCATGTAGCAGTGTACGTTCAGCTTGTACACACATTTTTTGCTGAGTCCCCATAAAGAAGGAGAATCTATTTCCCCATGTTTTGAAGCTGGGCTGATCTTATGACATGACCAAGAAAATGCAGTGGAGGTAACGTGGTATGACTTCCAAGGCAAGCCCTTAAGAGATCTTACGGTCTGTTTTTTGCCCTTCTGGATCCTGGGACCACCATGCTACAAAGAATCCTGGGATGAAAAAGCCATGTGGGGAGGTAGACCAGCTGTCCTACATGCTCTAGGTTAGCCTGGCACCCAGCCGAATGCAGGTGAGGGAGCCCAGGTGAGGCCAGTAGGCGGTCCAGCGCTGACCCCCAGCACTGCGAGAAGTATACGTTCTTATTTGATGCCACCACATACTGGGGTGGTTTGTTACATAGTAATAGATAAATGATACAGATGTTGGTACCTGGAGTACAATGGTACCTTAACAAAAACTTGAAATGTGACATTGGCTTTGGAGCAGGTAGAAGCTGGGAAGGTGGTGAAGGGAAATGTTGGAGGCTGGAGAAAGGGTGACCCTTGTCACTTAGGAATAAATGACAAACTGTCTCCTATAGTAACTGGGAAGGGAAAACAAACTTGTGGCATGTGGCTGAAGAAATCTCTAGACAGAATGTTAAAAGTGTCAGTTGGTTTCTTCTAGCTGCACATGATAAGATAAAGAAAGAGAGATGAGCTAAAGAAGGAAAGGTTCAATTTGTAAATAAAATTTAAAACCAGAAAGCCCAGGACTTGCTTCCTTAGAAAATAATACTGTCCCTCACACTCAGTATTTCCAGCTGGTAAAAATATACAAAGTGCGATGAGCCTGGGGGCAAAGATAAAATCAAGGCTGTGTCTGCAGGATGCCTGGTTAAGATCTTTGTAAGATTTAAGGTCGACCTGAACAGACCCATTCATCCTGGCAGAAGGAATTTTAGGAACCCTAAGGGTTTCATTTCACAGCTTCATGTACGGCTCAAGACAGCGAGAAATCTGTCTCAAAAAAGGACTATGGATGTGGCTTTTGGAATATGGAGCAAACTTTAATTAGATTCATGGGAAATCCACGAAGTTTTAAAAAGAGTTGTATGGATGAAAACACCACCAGCTTGGATAAAGAAGACAGTTCAAAATGGAAAGAGGCTGCTGCGAAGTAAACAGGTTGAGAGTGTTACTCAGCTGCCTATATGGGCCGCTTCTTATGGCAAAGGAAAGGTATCTCAGAGGGTATAGTCAAGAGTAAAGAACAGTGGATTAGAAAACCACTGCCAGAAAGGAAAACTGGACTTAATCAAGGCGCTTTCCTTGCCCCTAGAGAAGGGGAAACTGGCTAGATTTCATAATTGCCTTGGATCTGCCTGTATCTGCTTCCTGTCCTTTTCCTTTCGAAGGGGAGCGCCTGCTGCCTTTGAGGGTTTCCTATCCCTGTCTCACCATTGTATGTTGGGTGTGTGGGGGACAGATAACTCTTGTATTTTGCTCACAAGTTCCTGCATTAAGAGGAGCCACACTCAAGTCACTGCACACCCAGAAGAGCCACATTTGCACTTTGATCCCATGACTGGATGAGAGTTTGGAGGTCACGGGAGAGATGTGAATCATTGGGACCAGAGGGAGGACTACAGGAGACTGTTGCAGTAGTGGGCCCAATGAATCTCATTTCCCTGTGTCCGTGCTCCTTTGTGGTGTGACATTACACTACCCCAGCCTGAACAAAAGTGGGATTTATTTCCTCATTTCCTGAATTTGGGCTGGCCTCGTGACTTGCTTTGACCAGTAGGATATAGCGGAAGGGACATTGTGTACTTCTGAGGCCAGGCCCTAAAAGGTCCTGAAGCTGCCACCTTCACTTTCTTGGGATGCTGCTCTGTGACTCAGAATAGGGAAGTCAATCTGGCCTACTGCAGTGTAAGAGGAGAACTTACACTGGCGTACACTGGAGTATAAGAAGCTGCTTGGAGGAGAGCTGAAGTGCCCTACAGCCACCTCCTTCCAGACACGCAGATGAGGCCATCCTGGACCTGCCAGTCCAGCTGAGCCTCCAGGTGACCACAGCCACAGGGGAGAGTCCAAGTACGACCAGTTGGGGAACTGGCCGTGCAACCCACAAAATTGTGAGAAATAACAAATCGTTGTTTTAAGCCACAAAGCTTTGGGGTAGTTTGTTACACAGCAATATGTAGCTGACATATATATATATATATATATATATACACACACACACACATACATACATACATACTTGTATCATATATATATTAAGATTTCTTTATTGCTATTTTTTGTTCTTAGGATATGTCCCAATTGAGATTTGTAGTCAAGTGACCATGTTTTGAAGTCACTTGAAATAAATCTCCTCTGTGTGGTGAAGCCACTGACTTGAAACACAGATTCATTTTGATGTTTAGAGATTGCTTTTCTATTATGATTTAATTTTTTTAATTAATAGACTTTTTTTTAAAAAAAAAGCTGTTTTAGGTTTACAGAAAAATTGATCAGAAAGTACAGAGTTCCCATATGCCCCTCCTCCCTCCCCAGCCCCTATTACTCCCCCTATTATGAACATTTGCATTAGTGTGGTTCATTTGTTACAATTGATGGAGCTACATTGACAGATCTCTATCACCCAAGGGGCATAGTCTACATTAGGGTTCACTCTTGTGCTGTACATTCTGTGGGTTTTGACAAATGTATAATGACGTGTAACCACTATTACAGTATCACACAGAATGGTTTCACCGTCCTAAAATCCTCTGTGCTCTGCCTTTGCATCCCACTAACCCCCTAACCCCTGGCAACCACTGATCTTTTCAGTCTCTATGGTTTTGCCTTTTCCAGAGTGTCATATAGTTGGAATCACATCGCATGTAGCCTTTTCAGACTGGATTCTTTCACTTAGCCATGTGCATTTAAATTTCCTCCATGACTTTTCATGGCTTGAGAGTGCATTTCACTTTAGTGCTGGAAAACATGCCACTGTTTGGATGCTTCAGTTTGTTTATTCATTCACCTGTTGAAGGATGTCTTGGTTGCTTCAAAGGTTTGGCAATTAAGAATAAAGCTGCTAGGGCTTCTCTGGTGGTGCAGTGGTTGAGAGTCCGCCTGCCGATGCAGGGGATACGGGTTCGTGCCCCGGTCCGGGAAGATCCCACATGCCGCGGAGCGGCTGCGCCCGTGGGCCGTGGCCGCTGAGCCTGCGCATCCGGAGCCTGTGCTCCGCAACGGGAGAGGCCGCAGCAGTGAGAGGCCCGCGTACCGCAAAAAAAAAAAAATAAAAAATAAAGCTGCTATAAACATTGTGTGCTGGTTTTTGCGTGAACCCCGTTTTCATTGCCTTTGGGTAAATACCAAGGAGCGTGATTACTGGATCATAGGGTAAGAGTATGTCTGGCTTTTTACAAAATCACTAAACCGTCTTCCGAAGCAGCCGAACCATTTGCATCCCCACCAGCACCGGGTGAGGCATCCTGTGGCCGCGTACCCTCATCAGCACGTGGCGTCGCTGGGGCTCCCGATGTCCGCCGCTCTAATAGGTGTGGAATGGCGTTTCAGTGCTTTCATTTGCAATCACCTCATGACATACCTTTAAGCATCCTTTCATGTGCTTACTTGCCATCTGTGTATCTTCTGATGAGCTGTCTGCTTAGGGCTTTAACCCATGTTTTAATTGGGTTCTTTGTTTCCTTATTATTAAGTTTTAAGTATTTTTGTATGCAGTCATCTGTTGATATCCACAGGGAATTGGTTCCAGAACTGCCCCCCACCCATCTCCAGATACCAAAATCTGTGGACGCTCAAGTCCCTTATATAAAATGGTGTCGTGTTTGTGTATAACCTGTGCACATCTTCCCAAATACTTTATTTATTTTTTTAACATCTTTATTGGGGTATAATTGCTTTACAATGGTGTGTTAGTTTCTGCTTTATAACAAAGTGAATCAGTTATACATATACATATGTTCCCATATGTCTTCCCTCTTGCGTCTCCCTCCCTCCCACTCTCCCTATCCCACCCCTTCCCAAATACTTTAAATCATCTCTAGATGACTTATAGTACCTAATACAATGCAAATGATATGTACATAGTTGTTGGTGAACAGCAAATTCAATTTTTGCTTTTTGGAACTTTCTGGAATTAAAAAAAAATTTTTTTTTTTTTTGATCCTGGGTTGGTTGAATCCTCGGATGCAGGACCTATGGATACAGAGGTCCGGCTGTATTTCTGACATCAGTCCTTGATCACATATGTGGTGTTTTGCAAAGATTTCCTGTAACTTGACTTTTCTTTCTCTGAACAGTGTCTGTCACAGAGCAGAAGCTCTGTGATTTAATTTTGTCTTACAATTATTTAAAATATTTATAAGATTCTGAAGTCAAAAAGACACAGAAGGGCACATTCAGGGAAGCTGGGTTTCCTTGCCTGTCCCCGTCTCCTCTTGTCAGCGACTGTTTCCATCCGGGTTGGATTTATTCTTAAATAATGGTTTATTCTCCTGTTTTCTTAAATAAAAAGTGACGTAGGAATCGCATGGTTCTTCACCTTGCTTTTTTTTTTTTTTTTTTTTTTGCGGTACACGGGCCTCTCACTGTTGTGGCCTCTCCCGTTGCGGAGCACAGGCTCCGGACGCGCAGGCTCAGCGGCCATGGCTCATGGGCCCAGCCGCTCCGCAGCATGTGGGATCTTCCCGGACCGGGGCACGAACCCGTGTCCCCAGCATTGGCAGGCGGACTCTCAACCGCTGCACCACCAGGGAAGCCCTTCACCTTGCTTTTGAACAGACCGCAGCGTGACACGGTGAGCTCCCTCATTTCATGTTTAGGGGGATGGAGTTCCATCATGGGGACACATTCTATCTACCCACCAGTCAGTCCCCTAGTGCCGGGGCACTCGGTGACCCCAGTCTTCTGCCGTTACTAATAGTCCCTTAGCAAGATGCACGCACACAGCTTTGTGGGTTCCCCGTGTATGTCTGAGGCAAGATTCCTCCGAGCAGGCGTCTGTCAGAAAAGGTAACTGCATTTTGCAGCTTTGTCAGATTTTGTCTGTCTCCCAGGGTGGGAGCTGGACCCTTTCACGTTCCCACAGCTTTGTCTAAGGCCGCCTCTTCCTCACAGCCTCGCCGGCAGAATGCCGTTAAACTTTTGTATTTTTGCCAATCTGATAGGTGGGAAATGGTATCTGGTCTGGCCTGCATTTGTGTGTCTCTCATTATGGGGAAGTCGCAGGGCCACTTGCATTTCTGTCTGTGAACCGCGTCCATATCTCTGACACGGGAGATGTGTAAACCCAAAGATGATATGAAGGCAAGAAACCCCCATCCAACTCACAGCCCCGACACACTGCTTTCAGGTCAGGACCTTCTGCATCTTAAGGGAACACAGGAAGTCCTGAATTGGGGGGGTCCTGAGGGGCTGCTCTGATGGTCAAGGGAGGACCTGGAGGGGCAGAGCTGGACATGTGGGGGGCAGCCCGGCTTCCTTTCCTGGGGGGCGTTTTGTCTTGTTGAATGAGAGAGAAAATAAATAAGGCCATCGAGGGCGCAGTCCCCTCCCCCAGCCCCCTCCCTCACAGTGGGCGCTGGCGTGTAGAAAGCCCCTCCAGGAACACACAGAGCCCCAGCAGCCAGCTTGCTGGTTTCAGGCCAAAGCCAGAAGGGGTCTGTTCAGAGAACTTTCCGGGCACCGCTGCTGGTGCCGAGGAGAGGGACCTGCCCTGAGGGGCTCGGGCTTCTGTGGAGGCAGCAGCAGGACGGGGGACATTTATTTCTGGAGCATCAGCTGGTGGGGGCCGGGGGACAGCAAAGACTCTGAGAGACCCACACACGGGGGGAGGTGAGGCCGCGGTGTGAGGGTCAGAGGTGCTGCGATGAGTGACAATGCTCGGGGTGCTGGACAGGCAGTGGGGACGTCTCAGGCCTGGCGCTGGTGGAGGGGTCTTGCGGGGGAGATGCGGGGCTGACTTGGCCACAGGAGGAGTTTGGGAAAGTACAAGGCAGACGCACCGAGCGGAGTGGCTGGGCATCTTCTAGGAGGTGCAGGTGGGCTTTGCAGCTGGGAAGGAGCCGGAGAGGAAAAGGAGGACGGGGTGCTGGCCGAGAACCTGGCTTTGACTCAGGCAAAGGGCAGCGTGGTCTGGGCTTTGGGAAGCTCTGTCAGTGAGGATGGACGCCAGGGTGGAGCCTGCAGCCGGGAGGCTTGGTGGGCCGGTGTCTCAGCTGTGGGGGTGGGGGGAGGTGATTGGGATCCTGTGACTTGGAGCTGGGTTGGCAGGATCTGCTCATGAATTAGAAGTGGTGGGAGAGAGAGAGAGGAAAGTCAGGGCGGCTCCTCCTGGGCCTGGCAGAGTCAGTGAGTCATGCTGTCACCAGCTGCCATTGGGAAAGTGTGGGGAGCTGTGGAGGTTTGGGAGGAGAAATCCATGGTCCCCTTTTGACCATCTGGGAAACGTGCAGGGAGAGATGTGGAGAAGGTGGTGAGGGTACCAGTCTGGGGCTCAGTGGAAGCCGTCAGCCCTCGGGTGGGATTTAAGCTGTGGGTCTGGGGTCAGGTAGGGTGGGTTCAAGGGGGCACGGTCAGCTGACAAATGGGAATGCAGGTAATGTGTTACCAGGGATGGTGGAGCCAGGAGCTAGGTGAGCCCACTGGGGACCTGGCCTGGGCTGCACCCCCTTTCTTCTCCCCCGACTGTCGAGATTCTCCTTGTTCTGGAGGCCAGCTTGCCACACCTTCACCTCTGAGGCACGTGGGGTCTCTGCCCCCCACGTCTGTGCCACTGTCCTTACCAACGCCCCCTTGCACCACGCCCAGGTCTGTGTGGGCCCTAAACCTCCCTGCTTCCAGACAGTGCCCTGCCCTGGCCCCTGACCCCTGAACCCCCCTGGTATTGGGAAAGGCCTGGCCCGGGGCACGGACGGCCCCTCCTCCTCTGGGCCCTGTCATCTCCCCTGTGCCTCGAGGCCCCGACAGGTGAGCTCAGGTGCTGCTGGCTCCAGCACGCCGAGGCGTCCCAGGTGCACGGCCTGTAGAGAAGAGAAGCTCGCAGAGTCCAGGGCTGCCCCAGGCCCGTGGGCGGGGAAGGGCGCCTCGGGTGGGCGGGGCCTAGCATGGGCGGGGCCTCCTAGCAGCAGTCTGCGCTGTCGGATGCGCCCTGAAAGCCAGACCCCAGCGGGAGCAGGAGGTCGTCCCCGTGACACCCCCGCCCCTCCACGTCCGCCCCTCCACCCCGCCGTGAGGAAGGCAGCCAGCACATTCCAGGGACAGCTCTTGGAGTGGAACTTTGATACGCTGGCTCTGCACGGGTCACACCCCTCTTACCGCCCACACCTGTGTGGTCAGAGGGGTGGGCGGGACACCAGCCCCCCAGGCCTCAGCGGACAGCCGAGCTGAGTCTCTGTAGCCCCTCTGGCCCCTGCAGGAAAAGCCCGCCCCTCTCCGGCGCCAATGTGAGCGCTTGGTGCGCCCCCCGACACGCTCTCTGTGTGGACGCTGGGATGTGCGGGAACGGGGCTGCTTGATTCTGGAAGGGGAGCTGCGGGGCCAGCCTTGTGGAGACAGCGGGCTGTCCTCTTCCTCCCCTGGCGGTTTGGGCGGCCCACGGTGGGCCTCTCATTCCCAGGCCCCGGGCTCTGGCTGGACACAGCATCCCACGAAGCGGGTGCCCCTGAGGCGGGGCCCGGGGAGGACGAGGGCTGCTGGCGCGGGCTTTACGGTTCTGAACCCGGGATCAGAGGGCGGACCCCGAAGGGAGAGGGCAGAGCCCAACGCAGTCGATTCTCACGCAGAGGGAGGGCCTCCACGACCGCCCTGCCCGGACAGCCAGGAGCATACTTACCTGTGACACTGTCTGGCTCACACGGCCTCTCTGTGCCCCCAGTTGTCCCTGTCGCCCCCTCGGCGCCGCCCGCCTTTCCTTTCCAATGGCAGCCACATCTGGCCGGGCCGCCTGGCCTGCGGGATCTTAGTTCCCTGACGGGGATCAAACCTGGGCCCTCGGCAGCGAGAACGTGGAATTCTAACCACTGGACCTCCAGGGAATTCCCAGCTGCTTTCTTTTCTGGGGGAGGACTTAGCCAGGCCACAGTGGGCAGCTGTCTGCAGGGCTTCCTCCCTCCACGCTTGGGCCAGGGTAGGACAGCTGGGCCACAGGGCCGCAGCTCCACTGACTTGTCTGCGGGGGGTCTTGGTACTTTCTGTTCATCACTTCTCTTCCCGCTGGTTCCAGGGCCTCTTCCTCTCTCTTCTTGTGGCTTCTCCGCACGGCCTCTCAACGTGGTATCAGGTTCAAGGGGATGGAGAAATAAACTCTGCTTCAGCACAGGGGCAGTGGCAGGGAATTTGCAGCCACCTCTAATGCACCACAGATGAATCCAGCATCTCAGACGCGGGACCCAGTGCCCGGTATGCAGACGCGCTCAAGCAACAGCCCTGGGTTGAGCAGAGCCGCCTCTCCACGGTGGCCTTGGAACTAACCAGAAGCGAGACCAGACCTTACAAAGACGTCCCTCCCCTCCCCTTGATGGCCGCCAGCCTGGAGACCCTGAGCTGCCCCAGGGTAGCTGTGCACAAGGGACTTCAGAACAAGGGCGGGTGTGGACAGGTTTGCAGTGGGGTGGCCGCATCTATGGGCTGAAGAGGCACTGAGAAGGAAGCAGGGAGGGGTGGGCTGGGCTGGCACCGCCTCCAGAGCCTCCACAACCCCTGCCCGGAGCCCTTCCCCATTCACTGCTCCTCTGCAGGCTCCAGCTTCCCTGTGGGAGACCCCAGGGTCCAGGGAGCCGAGCTGAATTCGGGCCAGTCTGAACTTGATAAAGGATTTCACCCCGTTCTCTGCTGTTGCTGACCACCCAAGTGTCCCTGTGACACAGGACAGAAGCAGCAGTCCAGGGATGATGTAGGTGGTGACGCCCCATCACACACTTTCCATGTGCTTGTCTCGTCTTTTAATTGTCACTAATTCAGATTTGTTTGTAAGAGAAAATTCAAAGGGAAAACTATCTGGGTTTAAAGTTCAGGAGGTCCTGTTGGTTTCTGGAGATGGACACATCTTAAACTGTGGACAGGCAGAGGAATTGCTCAGTTCTTTCCTTCGACTCCTGGAAGAAGGGTTAGGAATTTTTCTTTAGGCTTTAAAGTGGGATCACCCAGATCTAGACATTCTTTGAAGCCAAATCACTAAGGAACCCACATTTTTTGCTTAGGCAGAAATATTACAGAAGAGCAAAATGCTTCAGTGTTTCATTTTAAGAAATTCGAAGGCACAGACAGTTTCCATCCGTTCAGATTTTGTTACGTGGACATGAAATTCATGAGGCCACCTTGTTATAACCACTCGGGGCTAGCGATCGGTCAGATGTCACACCTCTTTCACAAGCATGACGCTGTATTTCATGCCCACTTTAACATCTTCCAGGGCAGCCAATGCTCCGCAGGCTGCAGAGTGAGCCAGCGGCAGCCGGAAAAACCAGACAGCATGCCATCCATAGCCTCACCAGGGTCCGGGATGGTCATGCCAGCAGGGATCACCTCAGGGCTGGTCTCAACCAGAGGGTGAGGTGGACACCGGGATCCCCTCCAGGGATGCGCCTGTCAGGGCTCCTTAGACAGTGCCTGGTCCTACCTGCTGGCGGCCGCCGGAGGACAGGCCCGGGTCAGACAACACATATGTTGCAGCAACACCATTATCTCCCGGGTAAACGGCCCCGTCTCTGCGCGGCCAGGCAGAGCCCCGGCTGCCGTGTAATTGGACCATTCAAAAGTAAATTATCTGCAGCTGGAAACAAGACACTGCCTTTTAACTCGGGCATTATAAGGTCAGGACTCGAGACATCACGGGGAAGAGCATTTATTGAAAAGCGATGGGAAAATGAAATTTTAAATTCAAAGCCTTCATATACGGCGGGGGAGGCGGGAGGCTCTGCGTTCTTCGGTGGCCCTGGGGGCGGGTCAGGGGACTTATTTGCATCTTTATTTTGCTGACGCGGGAGAGCACCACATGAAGTGACCCTGATATCCATCTGATGAAAAGATAAATCCTGGGACAAAAGCCGCACGGTGTCTCGGAGACTCAGCAGTGCCGGGCGAGCCTCGCAGCGGGGTCCAGTGTGGAGGTGGGAAGCAGGGGGGGCTCTGGGCGCCCAGCTGGCATGGGGGCCTCGTCCAGGCCGGTGACTCAGTGTCCAAGACTCCATGCCCCGCCCTGCCCCTCGCGAGGGCGAGCTCACCCGGTGCTTCCCGTGGTCCTTGGCACGTCTGTGGCTCCAGCCTGCGTCTTCCCTGTGACTCGTCTGTCCCACCTCCTCCCTGTCCTTAGGTCACCCCAGCTTGGGCACCCTCCCCTGCCCTCTGAGACCTCACCCTGTGCGTCCTGTGCTCCACTGCGGGCACTGCCAGGGACTTTCCCTCTGCCAGGTCCCCATGCTGTGCACGCAGTGCTGGGTACTTACCCAGTCTTCCCCACGCAGCCATGCTTTATGGGACACTTTGAGGGCCAGCGCACCCTTTCCCACACCAGCAAACAGCTCAGAGCCTTAAAGGGACTTGGCCAACATCAGACAGCCAGTTGGTGTGTTGGTGACAGGATGGGGCCCTGGTCTGCCTGGTGCCTCAGGCTCCCCAGGCTCCCCCGTGCTCCCCCAGCCTCCCCCAGGCTCCCCAGGCTCCCCCGTGCTCCCCCAACCTCCCCTGGGCTCCCCAGCCTCCCTCGGGCTCCCCCAGGCTCCCCAGCCTCCCCAGGCTCCCCCAGGCTCCTGCAGCTTCCCCAGGCTCCCCAGCCTCCCCAAGCCTCCCGCAGCCTCCCCCAGCCTCCTCAGCCTCCCCCAGCCTCCCCCAGCCTCCCCAGCCTCTCCCGTGCTTCCCCAGCCTCCCCCGTGCTCCCCCAGCCTCCCCCGGGCTCCCCAGCCTCCCTCGGGCTCCCCCAGCCTCCTCCGGGCTCCCCAAGGCTCCCCCAGCCTCCCCCAGGCTCCCGCAGCCTCCCGCAGTCTCTCCCAGGCTCCCCAGCCTCCCCCAGCCTCCCCCAGGCTCCCCAGCCTCCCCCAGGCTCCCCAGGCTCCCCCGGGCTCCTGCAGCCTCCCCCGGGCTCCCCAGGCTCCCCAGACTACTCCATCTCCCCCAGTGGTCCCCTGAGCGTGTGGGCAAGTAGTGGTCTTTAGTTGTTCTACTTTGATTTTGGAGAATTTTCTGCTGCATCTCACTCCTATACAAAATTAGGATTAGGCTTGGCTGGATATAACAGAAAGCCCACAAATAATCATGAATTCAAAGTGATATAGATATATTTCTCTTCATGCGTGTAAAGTCTGAAAGGGTCAGCCCAGGACCATCATGGTGCACCCTGTGTCAGGCCCCCTGGATCCTTCTGCCTCTACTATGTTCCACTGTGTATGAGTTCTATTCCTGAGGTTACACCATGGTCCAGGATGGCTGCTGATGCTCCAGCCATTACATCACATTTTAACCAACAGAGAAGAGGAGACCATGGAGGGCACACCTTCCCCCTTCCCCAGTAAGAACACTTCCTAGGAGTTACACACACACACATTCCTCTTAATTTCCATTGCAAGAGGAACGTGGTTGAACTATATTGCAAATAGGACAGGGAAATTCAGTCTTTATTCCTGGTGGCCAAGTACTCAGCTAAAAACTGGGGGTTCTATTACTCGAGAAGAAGGGGAGTATAGATATTTGGGGCAGCTAGAATCTATGCATGCCCTAAAACTGTACACCTGAAAAAAAATATTTTAAAGAGTAATAATAATGACAACAATAATAAAAATAATTATAATGTGAACTCTAATCACTCTGTCTTCCCCATCCCTGGCCCCTCCCCCAGGTAATACTAATTTGAATTTATATTCATCTTTCCCTTGCTTCTCTATATCATTTTTACCATTTATATTTGTAGTCCCCCAAAACATATAGTTTAGTTTTAGCTGCTTTTTAAACTTTATGTAAATATAGTCTTCCTTTATATGTAATAGTTGTGTTTTGCTTCTTCCATCTAACATTTCATGCATGAGATTCATCCCTTTCAACGCTTATGGTGTCACTCATTAGTCTTTACTCCTGTTTGCTATTCCATTGTGCGACTATATCACAATTTGTCTACCAGTGCTATTGTTCATGGACATTTATGTTGTGTCCAGGCTTTTTACTATCACAGCACTGCTGTAAACCTCCTAGTACAGATCTCCAGGTGCACATGCGTAATCCTTTCTCTGGATGAGCCCACTGGGTGCTGTGACTGGGGTGCAGATATGTCTGAGTGATGGACCCGTCTGTACTTGAGTAGCTGGGCAGGGGCTGGGGCAGCCTGGACCCTGGACCTCCTGGCTGGCCCCAATGTCCTGGAGAAGCCTTGCCCACTTACTTCACTGTACCGTGCAAGTACTATCATGCTTTGCACAGCGAAAAAGGCTGGGGAGCACTGCTCTAGGGACATCACCAGGTGGGGAATTGCTGCTCATGGGTTATGTGCAAATCACCTTTACTAGGTATGGTGAAGTGTTTTCCGAAGTAACTGTAACTCTGACTGCTACGGCTGACAGTTCCTATTGCCCCACATCCTTTCCAGTACCTGGAATGGGTCTGCTTTTTAATTTGTGCAAATTTGGTTGTAGTAAAATGATATTTTGTTGTTTGGTTTTAAATTAACAAACAATGCAAGTTAAATACAATAAATCAACTGCATATTGTTGAACGTGCATCTAGTAAACAAAACAAAATGCCAAATTCACGTACAGATCTTCCTCTACTATGGGGTTATGTCCCAATAAACCCATCCTAAGTTGAAAATATTGTAAGTTGAACATGCGCCTTACCTACTGAACATCGTAGCTCAGTCTAGCCTACCTTAAACATGCTCACATCATTAGCCTACAGTTGGACAAAGTCATCTAACACAAAGGCTATTTTTATAATAAAGTATTGAATTTCTCATGTAATTTATTGAATGCGATACTGAAAGTGATAAACAGAGTGTCAGTGATTGTATCAGTTGTGACTGTGTAGCAGACGGGGAGCTCCAGCCTACTGCCCAGCGTTGTGAGAGAGTATCATAATGCATATTACTCACCCAGGAAAAGGTAAAAATTCGAAAGCAGGGACTGTCTGTACTAAAAATCTATGACAAAATACAGTAGTTCATTGATCCTCCCTTCCTTGAGCCCTCAAAAATCAACCATCATTAGCTTTTTAAATAATTTTTCTGGCTTTCACACAACACATATTTCTAAATTATATCTATCTATCTATCATCTATCTATCTTACTATCCTGTTACCTTTTGATTAATCAATTTGAGACATAAGTTTTAAGATCTCCTATTAGAGTAGATGAGAGTTTAGCCCTCATATCCTGACACCCCCTCTGCTTCCCCTCTCTACTCTTCCAATATAGTTATATTACAATTTTTGGTTAAATCAAACTGAATCTGTTGGTATAGATCACATTATATCTCTACAACCATAGCTTAACTTAGCATTGTAGTGTACTCCAGTTGTTTCCTTTCTTACTCTCTGTATTTCCTAAAGTTATTAGTTGCCTCCCTTTTTCATTTGCTAAATATTTTCTAACCTATTACTCATTCTTCCCACATTTGCCAATACCCTTTTTTCCTGTCCTTTTCCACATTAATTGTTCCTGGAGGCTCCCTGCCTGGAGGTCTCTTTCTCCTCTGATCTGCCCTACCCACTCTCTGGGCTGGCTGCACACTGTCATCCTAACATTTGCTTCTGCTGATGCCTTGCCTTTCTCCTGGGTGGGAGCCCTGTTTCCTGAATCCCACCCATGCCTTCCTGGTTTACTCTCTTGTTTCGGTGGGAACCATTCTCCTACGGTTAAGTGAAGATAAAAAGATGGTTCATCGGTAGAAATCATAAGGACGACAATTTGGTCTCCCGGAAATGCTCCTCTGATCTGGACTGGTTGCCCTGGGTGCTCGGGCTTGCCCTTCATCATCACCCTGAACGTTTACTTCTCTCCTGTTTTCTGGACGCTGTGGCTTCTTTGTTTACTCCCTTGTTTGTGGAGCACATCCACCTGTAATTCACTGAGGAAAGACACACAGGAGGTAAATTGTTTGAGATGTGTTTTTCTGAAAACAATTTTATTCCACCTTCACACTTGATTGACAGTGGGTTTGGATATGGAAATGTGGGTTGGAAATCAGTTTCCTTTAAAATTATGAAGGCATGGCTCCATTGTTTTCTTGTTTCCGTGTTGCTTTTCTCAAGGCTGGGGCCATTGTTTTCCTGATCTTCAAACATGCCCATCCTTGTGCCACAAGATACAGAACTAGTCCATCACCATGAAAATCTCCCTCATGTCACCTCTTTAAAGTCAAACCCCTCCACCCCTGACCCCCCACCCTCACTACCATCCCTAACTCTTGGCAACCTACATTCTGTTTTTCTTCTATATAATTTTTATCGTTTCTAGAAGACTGAATAAATGGAATAAGAAGGCATGTGAACTTTGAGGCTGGCCTTTTTTCACTCAGCATAATTGAGAGCTATCCAAGCTGCTTTACATGTCAATACTTTGTTCCTTTCTATTGCTGTTCCATGGTAGGGGTGTACCATTTTGTTTAACCATTCACCTGTTGGGGGTCATTTGGTTTGTTCTAGTTTTTGACTATTACACATACAGCTGCTATGAACAATCATGAACAGATTGTTTTGCACATACATAAATTTTCATTCATCTGGGACAAATGCCCAGGAGCACGATTGCTAGGTCACATGGGAAGCGTACGTCTGTTCATTTAAGACACTGCAAACTATTTTCCAGAGTGTTTTTACCATTTTATATTCCCACGAGCAATGTATGAGAGACCCAGTTTTCTGCACCCTTGCCAGCATTTGGTGCTGTCATTATTTTCTATTTTAGATGTTATACTGGGTGTGTGGTGATATCTCATTGTAGCCTTAATTTGCATCTCTCTAATGGCTAGGATGTCACCTCCTTAAATTTCGTGCTCTGGCACTACTTTTACCTCAATTTGGTCCTGGTTCTGCCACCACCTCTGCATTCCCAGTCCCAGAAACACCTGCTACTACCACTTCCTGAATATTTGAAAAGTCTTGGGAACAAACAAGGTTAATTCACAGTTTTCCCCCGTTAGCCTAGAATTTATCTTCCTCTGGTCTGCTAAGGCAGTCACCACTTGTTCGTATGTTTTTCAGCTTCCAGAATCTTCTTGTTTTTGTCTCCTGTTCTGTTCTTCTATCCTTAATGGTTTATATCATAACAAATTCTCATTACTATAGTTTTAGTGGGATTTTGGAGGGAAAATAATGAGATGTGCATGCTCAGCCTGTGATCTGAACCTGAATTCCCTATATCAGGGGCTCCCAACCCTTGGGCCGTGGCCTGTTAGGAACCGGGCCGCACACCAGGAGGTGAGCAGTGGGCGAGCGAGCGAAGCTTCATCTGCCGCTCCCCGTCACGCTCCCCGTCGCTCGCGTTGCCGCCTGAACCATCCCCCCCACCCTATCCGTGGAAAAATTGTCTTCCACGAAACCAGCCCCTGGTGCCAAAAAGCCTGGAAGCCGCTGCCCTATAAGACTTTAAAGAGACATGTCCTTGACTGCTAGTGAAGTTGGCTTTTTCCAAACATTTATGAGCCTGTATGTTTCTTTTTCTGTGAAATGCTTGTTCCTAAGTCTTGCCCATTTTTTCTATGAGACTGTTTGCCTTGTCATAGTGATTCCTAGGAGTTCCTTATGTATTTTGTATGTTGTCTCTTGTCAGTTAGATGTGTTGCAAATATTTTATGTCAGTTTGTGACTTCTCTTTTCACTTTCTTTATGGTTTCTTTTAATTAATTGAATTTCTTAATTTTAATGTGGTTGAATTTGTCAGTTTTTCCTTTATTGCTTGCTCTTGCTTGAGAAATAATTTTCTATTCCATAGCCTTTTTCGTTATGCTTTTCATCTTTTGTCTTTAATCACTAGAGCTTTATTTCTAAGTATGGCATGAGGTAGGGATTCGTTATTTTCAATATGGTTAGCCAGTTTCCCAGTATCTCATAAAAACTCCATCTTTTTAAAACCAGTCTGCACTGTTTACTCAATCACAAACTATGCTTCAAGTTTCCATAAATGTATATTTTAATTGTGTTCTTATTTTCTTCTATTGTTCTCTTTGTCCATCCCAGCATCTATGCCAGATGGTTTAATGACTTTGGCTTTATCATAATTATTGATGCTTTGGTGGGGCAAGCTCCCCGGCTTACTTCTCTTCTCCAGGACTGTCTTAGCTGATATTGGTCATTTTCTCATCCATAAAATTTAAAATCAGTTTGCCAAGATTCATGAAAAGACTTCTTGGGATTTTTTTTTTTTTTTTTGCGGTACGCGGGCCTCTCACTGTTGTGGCCTCTACCGCTGCGGAGCACAGGCTCCGGATGCGCAGGCTCAGTGGTCATGGCTCACGGGCCCAGCCGCTCTGCAGCATGTGGGATCTTCCCGGACCGGGGCACGAACCCGTGTCCCCTGCATCGGCAGGTGGACTCTCAACCACTGCACCACCAGGGAAGCCCCAAGGCCTCTCTTGAAGGAGAGAAGCTGGTTTGAAATACGTCTGGGCAGGGAATTCCCTGGCGGTCCAGTGGTTAGGACTCTGCGCTTTCAATGCCGTGGGCCCAGGTTCCATCCCTGGTTGGGGAAATAAGATCCCACAAGCTGCAAAAAAATTTTTTTTAAAAAAGAAATGCGTCTGGGCAAGTGCTAAGGCACACACCATGGATTCTCCCTGCAAAGCGCTTACACAAGCAGCTACACACCAGGACTGAGTAGGTGGCAGCCTTTGGCCGACCCCTGGGCTCTAATCAGCCAGGTAGTACGGCTGTTTGTGCCAATATGGAGGAACGGAGGCTCAGCCGCTGCCTGGCGAGGCGGGGATTTAGGGTGCGTGGCTCCCCGGCGGGCGGTGGCAGCCCCTTTGTTCTCCTGTCCGCAGGGCCTGGGAGAAGAAAGTGGGGGCTGGGGGAGCCCAAGGCAGGCGGCCCATGGTGGTCGTTTGCCCCCAGACCAGCAAGGCACTGCCCGCCCCGTTGAAGGTGCTCTGCCACCTGGGGAGGGGGCACCCACTGCCCATTGTTGCCAGGAAACGCTTTAGAGGTCAGGGCACCCACACCTCCAAGTCTTCGCTCTGCCTCGGTTCCTTTGAGAGGAGAGATAATAGAGGCGTGGAACAGAGCAGGGGCGAAGCACCGGCAGCCCTTGCCTACATCCTCTCCTTCCAGCCCCACCAGCATCCCGGCACCCACATTCCAGAAGAATCAGCCAGTGCTTGTCCAGAGGAACCGGCTTGGCCTCAGACACACGGGAGAGATGCTGTTGAGACGGGTCCTGTTGATGGGTTCACTGCGGCCGCAGGCAAGAACCTGCCCTCTCGGGGCCAGAGTTTCCTCTCCGTGGAGCGAGCTGGGTCTTCAGCTTGGACTTTCTGCCCTTCAGAGACTTGGCACGCCGGGTGGCTGTGGGATTTGGCGGTGGGAGGAGCCTGGCAAAGGGGCGGAACCTCTGCATCTGCATGCCAAGTCTGCCTTCTCCTCCCTTGCCACACCCAGGGAGTCCCCTCCAGCCACGCTAAGTCACACAAGGGAGTCCTGTGACAAGCTCATGGGGAGAGACACCCTCATTCCACGCATCTCTCTGGATCACACGCTCAGTGCCAGATGCCACGATGCGGGCTGGAGACCCACGGGAGTTCACGAGGCTTAGGTCATGTAGAGGCAGGTGTCAAACTGTCACACGTCACTGTAAGACAGGGCTGTGGCCAGCCAGACCTGACTCTGTGTGGCACCGGAAGGGCAAGGTCAAAGCCCCAGGCCCCTGCTGCAGGTTCCATCAGTCCCTTGAGGATCTCTGGGCTGGGTCGGGCCTGCTTCCTCTCTCCTTCTGCACACACGTTGTGTTTTCTGGCCACTACCCACAGATCTGCCCCCACCCCCCAGGCCCCCTCCACCCACCCCCATCTGTGCTGAGCTTCCCCACCTCCTTCCACACCAGGCTCCGGCAGGATCCCACCCAGTTTGGAATGATTTTGGAGTCACTTCCATGAACCTGTGTGCAGGTGTCCCACCTGTACAAGGCCCGGGTCCCACCCTCAGAAGCAGACGGTACCAGAAGTGCATACACGAGGTGGATGGGCAGGTGCCAGGACAGAGACCACAGCCCGGGGCCGCGAGCTGAGCACACTCCCGGGGAAGCGTCAGCCCAACGACCTCAAACAGTTTGGGTGACAGTACCAGACTGCACCTGTGTCTCGGGGAGGCGGTCTGCTTGGATGCCACCCTCTCAGGAAGCTCTCTCTGCTTCCTCTTCACCTCCCGCCCCTGCTTTATTTCCCTTTGCAGCCCTGATTATTGCCCAGAAAGAGTTATTCATTTATTCGTATCCCCACTAGGGTGCAAGCTCCATGTAAGCAGAAAACCGCATCTGTATTTCTTTTCTTGCCGAATCCTTGGCATGCAAAGCAGCATCTGGCACATGGTAGGTACTCATATCTGTTGAGTAAAGGAATGAATGAATTAGCTGCCTATCGCCCAGCAGGAAGGTCTGCACACAGCACAGGTAGCAATATGGCACTCACAGCGCAGGTAACGTCTTGTGTCCTCCTGCTTTCCCCTCGTGTGTGCACTGCTTTCACAATTTCCATGAAATCTGCAGAGTTTTCACTTGCGTTGCCCGTATGCAATTCAGCAGGATGGGTGTGCATTCCTTCTTTCACTCTCCCAGAGCGAGCTTCGGACCCTGGGGGTCTCCCCAGCACCTTGCTCCTCTAAACTTGGGTCAAGGTGCACCTTAGTGGCAAACTTTCCTCACTCAGTGGAGCAGTTTTTTCAGGGTAAGTTCCCACGTGGTGAGATTACTCGGCACGGGAGCCCTCGTTGCTCTCACCACACGGAGCAAGTTGCATTCTGGAAGCCGTGCGCCAGCTCACAGGGCCACCAGCGGGGCAGGCGTACAGGGTGAGGTTAGGCTGCATCTGGCCATGGGGAGACCTGGCTGAGCCCAACCCCAAGGGCAGGGTGATGGAGAGACATCTGCGACCTGCCCACTCGGGAAACGTGCCATCAGGGGCCTTGCCTTGGCGGTGCCGGGCACCCTTGGGCGGGATCAAGGGCACAGGGGGTGCAGGGGCTGTGGTAGGGGAGGAGAGTCCATGGGGCCCACGGAGTCAAACACCATGCAGAGAACCGTGGCTACGTCCCTGATGGAGGAGGTCGGTGGCAAGGAGCTTAACAGATGAAAAAGGAGTAGGACACGAAAACAGAGGAGAGAGGGCAGGAGGGAAAGACCAGAGGGGCCAGCAGGTCTGCATCACCGCACTGGGCGGCCGTCTACGCATTTGTGGGCCTGGCACCCTCTCCTCTCCTGGAGTGTAACAGCAGCCCCCTGCAGGGTCCCCGTCACAGGGCTGGCTTCCACTCCCCCACCCCAACCCCTGGTGGGAGGATCAGACTCCAGGCCAGTTACTCAGCTCCAATGTATGCTGAGTGCCAGGCACAGCACGGGGCTCACAGGCGCTGAGAAAAGGAGAGAGAGAAGTTTGCAGAAGAGGGGGGCACCCAGTGCCTTGGAGCCACGGCAAGGAGTTAGGCCAGGCTTTATCCCGAGGGCACCGCAGAATGTTTCCAGCGCGGATGGCGGGGAAAGCACACGCTCCCATGCGCCACGCCAGCTGCAGTTTCTCCACCTACAGGACAGGGTTGTTGGGTGACAAGTTCCAACACAAGCCATCCAGGCCACGCCTGCCTCACTTGCTGGTGGGGAGCCAGAGGAGGCCTGCCTTGAACTTTTCTTGAGGTGAGAAAAGCTGACATTTAAAAAAGTTGTCAGCCAAGCCCCACTTCTTTTATCCAACACAGCTCCAACTGGACTGATCCTGCAATAGATACAATGACATACTCTGGGCAAAATCATAAAAATAAGTAAACAGCAGGATTTCAGGTTCAGCTCCAACACGTAAAGAGTTTGGAACTCATCACTCCTCTCTTTACAACTGGAAAAAAAAAAAAAAAGCAGCCCAACTGGAAATCAGTGATTTTTCTCAGACCCAGCAGAGAAAGGAGGTTGCGAAGCAAACCAGCGCCCTGAAGTCTGGAGAGTCAGTCAACCACAGAGAAACACACCTGAGAACTACTTACCTGGAGCAGATGTCGCTGGAGCACTGAACTGGTAGAAACACTGATGGAAACTTTGATGAATTGCGAGAGGCCGAGTGCGAACCAACATGACAGTGAGGAATTCCTGGGAGCCACAGTCGTAGGGGGTCCCCAACACCTCCATGGGTGTTTCCTCCAGAAACCCGACCAGGTTCTCACGAGAAGGTCTGAGAAAGATCCCAGCATCTCCAGCAGTGGGTGGAGAAGGTAAGGGTGTGAAATATGCCCAGAGCCTTCTCCATAACAAAGGCCCACACCTGAGGGAAAGGCTTTGCCAGAGGGCAAGTCCCCAACCTCATCCACCTGGGGGGAAGGGGGCTCCTCCCACTCCAGCCCCCTCCAGCCTTCCTGTTCCACCTTAGGATAAAAAACAAACAAGCAAACAGTAGGTGAGGGCCAGGGCTTCAAGGAAGTAGATTGAGGCTGTTGCAGCAGGAAAGGAGTAGGGGCAGTGGGAAGTAAGCTATACCCTCAGAGAAACACATGGGAAGCTCACAGCCCAAGGTTACAGGGTCAGTAAAACACTGACATTGTTTGGAAGGTTATAGAATGCCCCCCCCCCCCGCACAGGGGCCCCTAGAATAACAGTGGACTCTGGGAAAGACACAGGCTCTCCCTAAGGAGCAGGACTCAGAGAGGCTCCAAGTCAACAGCGGGGGCAGGCGTTAGGCACAGCCCAACTGCTAAGCTAGGTTAACATCAAGCCTCACACTAAGGCCTGGTTACCTCAGTCCCTGTCATCCACTCCAAATAGGTCAGCTTTTCAGCAGAAAATTACAAAGCATGTTAAAAGCTAAGAGACAAAAACAGAAACATCGTCTGAAGACACCATGAGACCATCAGAAACAGACTCAACTATAACATAGATGGTTGAATTATAAGACAGGGAATTTAAAATAACTATGATTAATACGTTAAAGGCTCTAATGGAAAAAGACAACATGCAAAAATGGATGAGTCAGCAGAGAGAAGAAGATCTTAAGAAAGAGTCAAGACTATGCTAGAAATAAAAACCATTGTAACGGAAGTGACAAAGCCCTCATCCCTAGACTAGACACGCCCAAGGAAAGCATGAGTGAGCTTGAGATAGTTTGACAGAAACTTGTCAAACTGTTCTCCATGTCTCTTAATATCCCTCTTACGTTTTCTACCTCTTTTCTCCCTGAGCTGCATTCTGTGGGATTCCTTCAGTTCTATCTTCTGATTTAGTAATTCTCTCTTTGGCTGTATCTAATCTGCTCTTGTAAACTTCTGTTGAATTTTTAATTTCAGTAATTTTTATTTCTAGAAGTTCACTTTTTTCAAAATCTGCCTGACCATTTTTACTATTCTCTCTTTTACAAATTTGTGTCTTTATTTTCCCCAACAACTTCTTTCAGAATTATTGAAGGTCCTTTGAAAAATTTCACATCTGATAATTCCAATGGCTTGTGTCCTACCAGGTCTGTTCCTGCTGTTTGCTCCTCTGTGATGCTTACTCAGGATGCCATATTTCAGGCACATTTTTGAATTTTGTTTGTGAGCTCATACTCCCTGAAGTCCATTTACAGAAATTCCTTGAGATTTGTGTTCAAAGTGTGGTTTTCCCAAAAAGGATTTGTCTGGGGACACGACCAACCCAGGAACATTTTAAGTAAATTATTTTTAGGGCACACAGATGTGGATCCCAGCCCCCAAATCTTCACACATGAGAGATTATGAGTGAGCATCCTTAGTGGGCAGTCCCCCTCACACACACACCCCTTTCGCCTCCACTGACACCTCAGGCCAAGTTAGGTGTGTCTCCTGGGTCTTTTCTAGTCTGTCTGCTGGGCAGCTTGACCTTGGGACCCTGGATTTGTGCAGAGGATCGAGGAATCAACCCACCATCCTGCAGGCTTGTCTCCCTTGCCAACTCCTCCCTCTCGACCCCACACACACCTGGTCTCTGAAACCCAGGCTGAAGGCCATCCAGGGCCAGTGGGCGCCTTGGGGCAAATGCCAGCGATTGTGCTCACTTTGCATCCTGGAGTTGTGTTTTTCTGACTCTGGGGTTTTCTCTTACTTCTTCACAAACTCAAGGAAGCTTTAAAAATATCACTTATCTTTTCAAGTCTCTGCACACCGACTCAGCCGTGCTGCCAGAACGAAGGTCTGTTTCTGTCACCCTCTCCTCTTCAGCACAGATGCCACCGGCGGAGCCTTGGGGCCCCTGCCCTAGGGGCAGGTGTGGGCACCACAAGGAGGCAGGACGGCAGCCCTTGGCAGGCAGGTGCTGCCTCAGGACACTCTTTTAAAAATCCTGAGACAGAATTCACACGCTGTGAGATTCACCATCAGTTTGCCTCTGCTGGGCAAGAGACCACCCCCCATCCTCGTGGCTGACAGCAACCGTTCGTGGTGCTCACGGCTCTGCGGGGGGTGCTGGCTTGTCTCAGCAGGGCCCGTCGTGCGTCTACAGTCAGCAGCGTGCCAGCGGGGGGGCTGGATGGTCTGGGTGGCTCACCCGTCACTCAGTGGCTGTCAGCTGGGGCGACTGAGGCTGGAGGCTCCACTTCCACGCTGGGGGTCTCAGGGCCCCACCCCCCTGGATCCCCACACGGAGTCTCATCCTCCAGGGCCTCCCCACGTGGCTTGGTTTCTTTCGTCTTGTTCATCTCAGGGCAGGAGAACTTCCTACACATCAGCTGGTTTCCGCAGAGCGAGCGTCCTGCTGAGCAGGGCAGAGTCGTGAGACCTCACATGGCTCGGTCTCTGAGGTCCCAGCACATCACACCCACAGGCTTTCTGGTCACGCCACACAGGCCAGGGCAGATACCAGGCTGGGGTGGACTAGAGTTCAGTTCTCAACGGGAGGGGAAGCAAAGGACCATCTTCAACCTCCCAAAGTCTGCCCTGTGGGCACAAAGTGTGTATATGCCTTTCATAGGCACAACACACCCAACCTCACTCGGGGCTCCCACCAAACAAACTGGACCCCATTCCAGCCTCCACTGGCCTTGCCTGGGTCTGGCTTGCTTGAAGTCCAGGACCCCCTCGTCAAGTCAACGCTGCCTGCCCACAGGGGTCCCCGGTGTGGCTCCTCAGCGCAGGGCTCTGAGACCCCTGAAGACCTGTGACCCTGACCTGGTCGTCCGACCCCACCCATCAGCGTCCACGCGGAGACCTAGATGGGCTCGCCAGGATGGGCACTCCCGTTCAACAAAGCACAAAATGATGGTCTGTCCACAGCAATCCCGAAATCCTGCCGGGTCCCCGTGGCCGGTTCCTGCTCCCTGAGAAAGACCGCCCCGGGCCCCAGCTTCACCGTCTGCGTCCCGGTTTGCCTGAGTCACTCTTCCTTTTCCATAGGAAATATCCATTGCTTGGCCCTCCTCCTGCCCACAGGAGGTGGAGAGTGGCGGTGCAACTTCTCTAAAAGCTGTGCGGGTTCTTGTGCATTAATTGGTGGCCATCTTGACTGGACAAAAGCCACCCACCCTGCCTTCCGAGGAAGACTTTCCTCCCCTTGGGTGACCTGCTCAGGCTGCTGGGGGGGTGAGGCCCTCACCATTCTTTGCAGCCTGTTGATTGGCTGGGAGGGTCAGGGCATACCCTCGAGACTTTGCGACGCACCTTTGTTGAGCTGGGGGAGTAGCTGAGATGCCACCTTAAACCTTTCTGAAGTCTGAACAAAAGGTCTGCCAGCGCCCTGGCTTTCAGCCACATGTCTCTGCCCCGAAGTCATTTCTCGTGTTGAGAATCTCTGTGGAGGGTTTGAAGTGGGTTATTTTTGAGCGCAGCAAACCCTGGATCCTTCATGTTTCCTCTAAATGCTGCCCAGAAAAGTAACCGTGCCTACGTTAGCTCATCTCTCTTTTTGTGTTTAATCACGGACAGCTAGAGGAAGCCAGCTGGCTCTTCTGAATCCTGCCTGGAAGTTTCCACAGCCAGACTCACGCCTGCCCATCTCTCTTCCACGGTACCACAGCTAAGCGCTGGCGAACTTGCCATCACCAGGTACCAGGGAGCCTTTCCTTCAGCCTCCAGGGATACCCCATGGCCCCTCGAGCCCTCACAAGCCCCTTGACCTCAGTGCCCTTCCAGCCCCATCTCTACCTGGTACCCAAGCCAG
Organism: Delphinapterus leucas; assembly: GCF_059928025.1. Lineage (NCBI taxonomy): Eukaryota > Metazoa > Chordata > Mammalia > Artiodactyla > Monodontidae > Delphinapterus > Delphinapterus leucas. The sequence continues at coordinate 180,187,534 of NC_143130.1, forward strand.
TGCAGTGACTCTTGTTTGAAGCTTCTGCTTTTTTTGTTTGGCTGCACCGCATGGCATGTGGGATCTTAGATCCCCGACCAGGGATCGAACCCGTGCCCCCTGCATTGGGAGTGTGGAGCCTTAACCACTGGACCGCCAGGATAGTTCCTGTTTGAAGCTTCTGCTGCAGCCGCACCTACTCCCAGGCCCCACTCTGTGTCTCAGGGCCTGTTGCGAAGTAATAAACCACCCCAAATTCAGTGGCTTACAATCCCCTTTGATTTCTCTCCCGATTCGACGGTCAGAGCTTGGAAAGAGCTCAGCGGGGAGGTTTCCTCGGCTCCGCATGGCATCAGCTGGGCCGCCACTCCCCAGATGCTGGGCTCACCCACATGCCCAGACCCTGGCACCCCTCGGTCCGTCTTTCTCCACACGGAGGCGAGGGAGGTGGGCTCTTCCATGCAGTGGGTCCCCTAGGGCGGGCTTCCCAAGTGAACCGGCAGAGCTCCAGTCTTCAGAAGACTTGGATAGCATTCTGCCACATTCTCTTGGTCAAGCCAGTGGCTGAGGCCGGTGCAGACTCCAGGGCGCCAGGACGTTAGACCCCATTTCTCGAGGGAGGAGAAGCAAGGATCCGCCTGCGTCTTGACTCGGCCGTGGTCCCTGCAGTCTGGTGTCTCCGGCACGGCTCTCTGCTTGCCAGCCCCTTCCAGGACGCCAGCTGCCCAAACTTCTCTTTGCTTCTGAGGCCTAAATCCCCAGCAGGAGAACAACGAGTGTGGCGCCCCCAAGTCTCCATGCCTGGGCAGGGGGGAAACCCCGCCAGCTACTCCCAACCTGGGTGGCTCTGGGCCCCCAGGTGTCTACACAGCAGCCCATGGGCAGGGGGACTTGGAGGACCAGGGGGCAAGGGCCGAGGAGGCTGAGGGGCCTATGGAAGAGCAGGTGGCTTCAGGGGCAGGTCACCGGTCTCAGTGGGTCGGGGAGGGGCGGGGCTGAGAGGGCAGGGCTGGGGGATGGAGCGCAAACAGAGCGGGGGAGTCTGTAGGAGCCCTCCTCCCTCAAACTCCCAAGCCCGCCCCCAGGGCAGCATCCCTGCTTCCCCACTTGGTTCCCCGGCTCCAGCCGGGTGGGGTAGAAAGGAGACTCCAGGGCAGGACGGGGAGGGGTGGGGCTGAGCCAGCCGCAGCCTTGGCCAACCCACTTTATTCTCAGAGTCTCGGTTTATCCATCTGTAAACTGGACGGGAGGGTTGTGCCACCGCCAGGAGGCTGTCGGGAGGATCGGGAGTCTGAAGGGCTCCGTCACAAGAGGTCTTTGGAAGGAATTAAATAGCATTCGTTTTGGTGACAAGTCTTCCAGGCAGAGGGGAGCATAAGGGGACAGAGGTGAGGCCGGGGTGGCCGGAGCACCACCTAGGGGAGGGGCGGAGGGAGGAGTGAGGCTGGGGGTGCGTCCGGCCGTGCTGGGGAGCCTCGAATCTCATCATTGTGCCGTGAAAACCACGGAGACACTCGTGCAGCGTGGAGACCCCAGCCTGGTTTCTCAAAGATCACGGAGGAGGGAAGGCTGTGGGCTGAGGGCTTGGGCCCCGCTGTGCTGGTGCAGGAAAGGAGGTGGAGAGACACGCCTGCTGAGGGCTGCTGTGCAGGGGACAGGGTGGCGGCCCGGCTTGGCCCCTGGGGAATCGTGAGTGCCGGAGGCCTAGGCAGGGGTGAGGGGTGGTGTTGGCTGTGCTGTGGCCTGTGTGCCTGCCCGCCCGCTGGTGCTCTCGGCCAGGAAGCGCTGGCGTGGGGGGCAGGACGGTGCAGGGGTCCAGGGCAGTGGGCTCCCTCACCACCCAGGAGCCTGCCCAGTCCCGGTAACGATGCTGCACTGTCTCTGGGGGTGGCTGTGACGTTCAGCATCCAAGAAATTCATCGTTATTGCCGCCCACTGAAGGCAAAAGAATCCATAACGGTGGCGGAGCAGAGCTAAAATATTATCCACGTTTCAAACGACTTTGGATTATTGAAACTGTTCCACGGGCAGGAGGGGTGCGTGGAGGCGGAGTGGTTGCCCCGCGAGCAGATGTGTGGCTACAGGTCCCTGCCGTGGGCCGGGGCGCCCAGCTCTGCTGGGGGAGCAGCCCTCGCATCCGTCCTGGCTCATGAATCCTGTCCCGGGCCTGCCCCAGGGAGCCCAGGTCACCGGGAGGCCAGACTGCAGGCAAGGTGCACCCCTGAGCTCACACCCACGGCAGGACCAAGCCGGCCAGGGGACGCCTTGCGCAGGAGCTGAGGGCCAGGGCTCCCCCGCGGGTTGCTCCCACGCCCGCCTGACCAGTCCAGCGCCCTCACGTTACCCAGCTCCAGCCGCCAACCTTGACAGCTACTCCGCCAGCCCCCCACCCATTTTCATCTGCTGCAGACTTGACCTCGCCCCCTGGCCGGGATGCGCTCCTCCTGGCCAAGCCACGGCTCCCGGACCCCTCATGCCGGCCAAGTCTGCACCCACCTACCCAGGCCCCCCAGCGGCTCCACAGACGAAGGCCCTGGGAGGAATGTGGGGTCCTCAGCATCCTGCAGTGACCTTGGGGAGGGGAGGCGAGGACGAGGGGGGCGGGGCAGCTGCTTTCCTAGTCTCGGTCCCGGCAGAGCACTTGCCTGTGGTCACTGTCCCGCGGTCGGCTGTGTGGCCGACAGACGTGGGTGGACGGGGACAGCCTCCCCTCCTGGGGCCTGCGCCTGTCCCCACCCCCAGCGTGGCCGCAGCTGCCGAGGCGGCCACCTCCGCGGGGAGTGCCAGCCGGGGAAAGGGCTCTTTCTTTCTTCCCTTTTCTTTGTTTTCTTCCATTGCCACTCAAAAAAGAAAAAAAAAAAAAAAGAAAGAAAGAAATTGCTCAGAGACAATTTAGAGCCTTTTGCTAAAAGTGCCTTTTATCATCACACAGAGGAGGCACCCCCGCCCGCCCCGGGAGGACAGATTTTCAGCTCATTCTCTGGCCCTGCCCGGCTGCAGCTCTCTCCCCAGCCCCGAGACCGCCCTGGGCACCGCCGAGGAGAGAAGCTCCGCGTCCTCTTAGTTCCCCAGGAGGCCCTTCCCCTGGACCCTCCATGCTGGCTGGGGTGGGGCTTTGAAAAGATGGGCGGGGCCTCCGGGAGTCTGCGTTAGCCACGGGGCAGGGCGGTCTGTGGGGGAGGAGAGGCCATGATGCGGTGCCCTGGGTGGCCGGGGCTCAGTTTGGGACAGTCCCCTCCTGCCCGTCAGACTTCACAGGTGGGTTTTACGCCCTCTGTCTGTCCCCCTCAGGAGGGAACTGCCAACTCTTGTGCTGAAATTCTGGCAGCGGCTGCCTTGCCCAGGCCCGGCCGTGGGACGTCCATGCTTCCTGACGGAGCCCGCGGGGGAGACTGTCCCGACGCAGCCCCCGCCGCTCTGTGCACATGTGGCAGACGGGAAGTGGCCAGCTGTCCCCCGGTGCTGGTGGTCCCTGTGTCCCAGGGTGGGCGCCACCGGCCTGGCCGAGTCCCACCTGAGGGGCACCTTCTGCCACCCTCCTCCCCAAAGATGCAGCTGGAAGGCCCGGCCCACCCACGGTGTGGCTGCTAGGAAGGCTTCAGGTTGCCACATGCCCGGGGGCCCCAGCTGGCACAGCGGTCCTTAGATGCTGCAGTGAGTTGAATGGTGCCCCCAGTAAGGTACATCCACGCACTGACCCCTGGGACCTGTGGATACAACCCTATTTGGAAAAAGGGTCTTTGCAGGTGTAGTTAAGTTAAGGATCTTGAGATCATCCTGGATTATCCGAATGGGCCCCAAATCCAAGGACTGGTGGACCGAGGAAGAGACAGGAGGGACACAGCCACAAGCCCAGGGACACCCGGAGCTGCTGGACGCTGTGGGAGTCAGGAAGGACCCTCCCCTGCAACCTCCGGAGGGAGCGTGGCCCTGGGACACCTTGACTTTGGAACACTGGCCTCTGGAGCCGTGAGAGAAGCCACCTCTGTTACTGGAAGCCCCGCCACGTGCTGCAGCCCCGAGAGCTGGTACAGAGGCCGGCGCGCGGGCTCTGGCCGCCTCCCCGCGTGGCTCTTTCTCCTGCGGTGGCAGGACGCCAACATCGAGTGAGGAAACGCAGGAGCGGAAGGCCAGTGCTGCGGCGGGGAGCACGGTGCAGGGGTGGGCGGAAGGGGGCGGCCACTGGGGGCCCTGAGGCCGGCGGTCCCGCACCAGGTGTCGGGGCTGGAGCTGCCGGACTCACCGTCCTCGCCCTTCCAGCCCTTTCTGGGGACACGGATTTTGAGGCCCTGCAGGGAGCTGACCAGCGCCGGGAGGTTATGCGCCCCATGTCCGCGCTTGGGCCGGCCTTGAACTGGGCCTCAGCCCCCTCTTCGCCCGCGAGGAGGTTAAGCCCAAGGCCCCACAGGCTAGGAAGCCGTGAGCCTGGATCTGACCCTGTGTCCCAGCCCCACGTCTCTCTACCTCCCAAGAGCCTGGGCTCAGGTCTGCAGCCCAGAAGCCGGACTCAGATGAGCTGCTGCAGTCAAAGGGTTGACACGGGGGCGGGCCCTGGAGGGCCCGGGCAGTGCAGGACCTCGTGTGCACGTCACGGAAGGCCACATGCCGCGGCACTGGCTCAGCCCAGGCCACCCTGTCCTTTGTGAAGCTAGTGCCGGAGCCGGCGTGTGTCCCGCGGCTCAGGGTGACCACAGGCCTGGTGCACAGCCCCGGGCGCAGAGCACGGGCCTCCATTCCTGCCTGCAGAGGTGCCCGTGTGCCCTCCCACACACAGGGCCTCCTCCCTGCTCTGTCACTGGCATCTTGTCCAGGGCTGTGTTTTAAATTCGCGTGTTTCCACTCAGGCCGGAAACTCACTTTGCCTTGTGTCCTCGGGGCACACATAGCTTCCATTAGAGACTTGCCAGGCTCTGCAGGGGAGGGTGTGCCGGGGCCCATTTATCCAGCCACAGAAGAGCCCGGCTGGAGCAGGCCGAGGCCTGGACACGCACCGAGTGAGGTCCGGCCAGTCCACCGCGGCCCCCTGCCCGCCAGGCCCCCTTGTCACACGCCGCTGGAGAGCGCATGTCAAGCTGGGCCGGGACGCCCAGCAGCTGGCAGTGCTGGGGCCGCTGGGGCTGGGGCCGCTGCTGCCCCCTCGGGCTCCCCCGCCTCCTGGGGCTCCAGACACAAGGGTGCTTATCACCTCTGGAGCCCCACTGTGCAACGTGGCATTTCAGACCCCGGGGCCGTTGGGCGCATACCCTGACCTGAGTCCCCGGAGCCTTTCCTCGCCTGCCCTGTCCTGCCCCGAGGCTCCGTCACAGACCGCATCCAGCCCAGTGGCCACCGTGCCAAAGGCCCAGGAGCCTGTTCCATCCCTCCAGCCCCGGGGCCTGGCCCCCTGGGCACCGGCGTCCTGAGCGTGACTCCTGCTAGGGGGCCTGCACGCCCCACCCAGGAAGCTGGTGAGCCCACGTGAGCCCAGCTGCCCTCGCGACCCTTGGTCTCCTTTCAGGTCTGAGAAGTTTCCTGCCCCGCCCTCATGGGGGGCTCCGGGTCCCCGAGGGAGGAGCCTCAGGCCCCAGCCGGCTCCCTGTCTTCTCCCCGCTGGGGGCCCCAGTGGCCAGGTGGAATTTGGTCTGCTCTGGAAACATGCGGCTTTCCCATAACATCTGAAATCACAGAAAACCAGGTCCTTCAATGCACAGATGGGGAAGCTGAGGCCCAGGGTTGGGAGGGGATCTGACCCACCCCCAGGGGCCAGGGGAGCTGACTGGGCCCCGTCCTCGCCCTCAGCTAGGCCTCCTGGCTCCACCCGACTCTGGCCCCTGACCGGCTGTGGTCTGTCTGGGTTGAAGGATGCCTTGGCCTTTCCCGGCATTTGACTTCGACCTGAGGGGGCGCTGACTTCAGGACGTGGGGGTAGTGGTCACAGGGCCTGGGGAGGGGTTCTCCTCTGTGCCTCTGCCCCTGAGATCCCCGGAGTACCTCCCCTGCTCTCCTGGGGGCCCTTGGCCTGGAGCAAGCTCCCGGGCCAGCTCGTGCACCGGTTCTCACCACCCCACAGGGTGGGGCTCCTCCACGTTACCTAGAACCATGGGAAGCAGATAGCCTGGGCATCCACCAAGGGCACACAGGGTCAGCAGGCGGGGTCAGCACCAGGATCCCACCAGGCCTGGGGACAGAAGCCCCCTGGGAAGAGGCTCTTGGAGGAGCAAAGCCTGTGCCCTCACCAGAGGTTGAACAAGGACCTGAGCTTGTGACGGGCTCACCAGGGCCCGGTGGGCAGTGGCTGAGCTGCTTTGGAAGGATGTGGGGGCCAGTAGACCTGGGACAGACATCTCTGTATGCAAAGGATGCTGTAGTTTTGGAAGCAGCACGTCCTCCCCTGGAGCAAAGCCGTCAGCCAAGGCTTAGCCTCCTCCAGGAAGTCCTCCATGATTCACATGGTTGTGTGCCGAAGAAAGGAAACTCTGTCAGTATATTCCTGCCTTCTCTCCCCAGTTTGACCGAAATCATGAGCTCTAAAGAAAGCTCTGGTATGCCCACTTTGTCTTCTGGAGCCCGGGAGGAACGGGCCAAGGACAAATCGACACCAACCGGGACAAGGGCTGAGTGTTGGCAGGGCTTGGGCTCTCTCACAACAGCTGGGCTGTGCAGACATCCTTCTGAGAGTGAACCGTCCCGAGAGACGGGTGCGGCCCTCCAGACCTCATCCTGTGCTCATGGACGGGAGACTGGGTGGGCATCAGTGCTCAGGCCCAGTCCCTGTGCTCATGGACGGGAGACTGGGTGGGCATCAGTGCTCAGGCCCAGTCCCTGTTTTGTGTAAGGGGACAGGCTTGGAGACACTTAGTGACTTGCCGGAGACACTTAGTGACTTGCCCGAGCCCCCAGAGACGCACGGCAAGCCAGGAGGGAGCCCGCGTGTCCTGTGCTCTCTTTGATCGGTCTGGATACTGGCCAGGAGTCAGGGGTCATGCCCTGGAGCCTCGGACCACGGTAGATCCTGGCCAGAGCCTGCACCCCTGCCTTGCCCTGGAGGCTGTGCCAGACCCACCGCCCCCAGGGGAACCTGAGCACACGAGAACCCCTAGGGGACCCCATTCACAGAGGACCCCCCAGGGGAACCCACCTGCACACAGGAGAAGCCCCACTCCCTTCTCCAGAGCGGTTGCGTTTCCCTGGCTGTCCGCACTCTTACTTCTCACAGGGGGGTTCCCATCCTCCAGAGAAGCTGCCGAGTGTTTTATAAGAGCCAGACTTCATGGTGCAGAACCCAGGGCCATAAAAGGGAGGGCAGTGAAATTTCTTATTGGGGTCAATTGCTTGGGGCCCCGGGGGCAGGGAGGCACATTTCAGGGCTGCTCCTGGTTGAGGGAGATTGGAAGGGTCCTAGCTGGGCACTCGGTCACCTGCGATTGGCTCGGCATCAGGGGAGATGGATGGGTGGGTCAGCTTGCTATTTACATGAGGTTGGAGCTGACCAGGAGGGGGTGATGCCCGGGGAGGAGGGATCTCCTGACTGTGGCTCTAATTCCCTCTGGCACCCACCTATCCCTTCCCCTCAGGGCGCCCAGCTGTCAGAGGAGGCGACTAGCTGGGAGAGCTCCGGTGTCGAGTCCTCGTTCCCATGTGTTGTCAGAGAACACGTTCTGGGGCAGCGACTTCAGTGGGATTCTGCAGGGGCAGCACCACCATGGGGTCTGCGCAGCCCGAGGGACCATCGAGCAGACCACCAGGTGACTTCGGGAGGGCACTTCCAGGACACGCGCTGGAGTAGAGCGAGGGTCGTCCAGGTTGCTGGACGCAGCGGGATATCCGGCACGGGGTGGTGGCCTCTGCCGTGCAGCCACATCGATGTGGCTGGATGTCCTGGGTCAGAGCCACCCGGCCAGGACACCATCTGCCCTTGGCAATGGGGCTGAGTCCGTGTTCCTGGTGGTGACTGGTTCCTCACAAAGGGTGCCTCTCTTTTCATGCAGGCAAGGCCCAGAGAGCAGAACGGTGACACCCCTTCCTTCCTCCACCTCCAGCTTGCACCTGTGCCCTCTTCTGAGTCATCTGGGAGCTGAGATCCCAGTCAGTAGGAACCAGAGGGACCCCAGGCTTGACGGGCATCCACGCCCAAAACACTGTTGCCCTGACTTTGTTCCCGCAGGTGACAGGAACCCTCAGAGGCCGATGTCGGAGAGGGTTGGGGTGTCACCTGAGCCAAGAAGCAAGGCCAGGGCACTGAAGTCGCACGGAGAACGTTCTCTACTGCAGCGCAACGAAGATGGAAATCGCCCAGGTTCCTGGGAATTAAGAAAAGAACCCATCAGTCAAAGAAGGAAGCATGATTAAGAAGCTAAGCATTCGGCTCAAGAAATTAGAAAAAAAAGGAGGGAAATAAAAAGAAGAGCAGTAATTAGTGAAATAAGGAAATAAATATACAAAAAACGGCCCAATAATGCCAAAAAATGGATCTTTGAAAGGATTTATGAAACGTAGAAATCTCTGGTAGGTCTGATCAAGAAAAATGAGAGAAGACATAAATGGCTGAGATTTGGAGTCAGAAAGGGAGCATCTCTACAGTGTTTGCAGATAAAAGTTTAGGAAGAGGAAAAATTAAAATGGAATATTATAAACCAATTTATGTCAACGTGTTGGAAACATTTGATAAAATGGACAATTTCTAGAAAGATACACTTAAAACTTACACACTAGAAAGAGAAAGCCTGAAAAGTCCTTACCTATAAAGAAATTGAATTTAGGGGCTTCCCTGGAGGCTCAGTGGTTACGAATCCACCTGCCAATGCAGGGGACACGGGTTCGATCCCTGGTCCGGGAAGATCTCACATGCCACAGAGCAACTAAGCCCGTATGCCACAACTACAGAGCTTGTGCTCTAGAGCCCGCGAGCCACAACTACTGAGCCCACGTGCCACAACTACTGAAGCCCGCGCGCCTAGAGCCCGTGCTCCACAACAAGAGAAGCCACCGCAATGAGAAGCCCGCGCACCGCAACGAAGAACAGACCCCATTCGCTGCAACTAGAGAAAGGCTGTGTGCAGCAACGAAGACCCAACACGGCCAAAAATAAATAAATACAAATTAAGAGAAAAAAAAAAGAAATTGAAAACCTTCCCTCAAAGAAAACTCCAGGACTAGATAGCCCTCACTCACAAGGTTTGCTTAAATATTTGAGGAAGAACTAATGCCAATTTTATACAAGCTCTTCCAGGTGACAGTAAAAGAGGGAGCTCTTCCCAACTTATTTTATCAAGCAAGTGTACCCTTAATACACAGATCCAAACAGGAAAGTATAAGGAAGGAAAATCCCACATATTAATACAGATGATTTTAAATAAAACATCAGCCAACTGAACTTTTACAGAAGGTCACCCGTCATGTGCAAGTTGCCTTTATTTCAGAGTCACAAAGTTAAACAGAAAAAAATCTATCAGTATAATTACCCGTAAAAAAGGTATTAAAGGAGAAAAATTATATGATCATCTCAAAAGATGTACCGAAAATGTCTGATAAAATTCAACACTAATTTATAATAAAAATATCCATTAGTGAACTTGGAGTAAATGAGAACTCTTTAATACAAGGAAGAATTTTTTTTTTTTTTTCCGGTACGCAGGCCTCTCACTGCTGTGGCCTCTCCCGTTGCGGAGCACAGGCTCCGGACGCGCAGGCTCAGCGGCCATGGCTCACGGGCCCAACCGCTCCGCGGCATGTGGGATCCTCCCGGACCGGGGCACGAACCCGTGTCCCATGCATCAGCAGGTGGACTCTCAACCACTGCGCCACCAGGGAAGCCCAATGAAGAATATTTTTGTAAAACGTACGAAAGCGTAATACTTAATGGTGAGACAGAGAGTCTTTCTCTTTGCGATTAGAAACCAGAGAACAGTGCCCTCCTGAGCCCAGTTCCTGGACAAACCTGTCAGAGAAGAAGCAGAAAGGGTGTAAGGATAGGAAGAGACAAAGCAAAACTTTCATTATTTGTAGATAAAATTGTTGAGAACATAGTAAATGTCATACCTTATAGTTAAGTTATTAGAATCAATAGGGAGTTCAGCAAGGTTGTTGAATTTAAAAAAAATAGGATACACAGTTCAATTATGTTTCTATAATGCTTCAGTCGACAATTAGAAAATCAAGTTTAAAACAAAGATACTATTGGTAAAACATCAGGAAATACAGTCAGCCCTCCGTATCCGTGGGTTCTGCATCCCTGGATCCAACTAACCGCTGATAAAAGTGTTGATTGAAACAGCAAATGCGGAATCCTCGGATACGGAGAGCCGACTGTACTTTGTTATTTTGTATAAGGCACCTGAGCATCTGGGGATTCTGGTATCCACGGGAGGAAGGAGTGGGCGGGGGTGTGTGGGGGTGTGGGTGCGGTCCTGGAACCAATCCCCCGAGGATAAAAACGGATGGACGATTGTGTTAAATACCCAGGAATGAACCTAACAAAATGGGGGTAAAACTTCTATTCAAAAGTCTATAAAACATTATTGAGAGAAATCTTAAAAATTTTAGATTAAAATTTAATTTTGAAAAAGACCAGGAAAATGATGGTCATGGATTTTAAGATTCAATATTTTTACGATTTAAAATTTCTCCAAATCGATCTAATATTTCTATGCAATACCATCCAAAATCCCAATGGATCTGCACCCTCCACCCCCCCCGCCCCCAGCCCCCATCTCTGTGTGTGTCATGACCAGGAAATTCTACAATCTATTTTACAATATAAAGGACCAAGAATAACCAGGACACAAAAGGAGGGGGAGGAAGAGGGACCGTAGTACCGATTTTGACATTTGCCGTGATGTTAAAACTGAGCCAGTACGGTATCGGCGAAACAATAGACATGAGCGGATTGAAACAGAGAACCATGAAGCAGACCCGTGCGTAGACAGATATTTGGCTTGTGAAAAATGTAGCACCGAAGAGCAGCGGAGAGCCAGTGGTGTGCTGGGATGATCAGATATCCAAGGGGATACGGATGAACTTGAACCCCACCTCACACCACACGCTCAAGTCTGTTCCAGGTCGGATGGAAATCTACGTGCAAAAGGCAGAATGATAAAGTCGTTAGAAGTTCACGTAGAAGAAAAGCTTCCTGCTGTTGGGATAGAAAACATTTTATCATCACTAACCCTAAGGGAAAGTATTGATGTATTTGACTACATTAAAATTAAGAACCGCTGTTCATCAGAAGACATCACTCACAGAGGATAAAGACAAGCCGCAGAAGGGGAAAGGATATTTGAAAAACGTAGTAAATAAAGGGCTTGTATCCAGAATCTAAAACAGCCTCCTACAAACAATAAGAAAAAAGGCAAGAAAAAGGGCAAGAGACTCAGACAAACACTTCGCCAAAAAGGACATCCAAATGTCCAATAAACGTATGGAAAAGCATTCATCAGAATCATTTATTATGAAAATGTGAATTAAAACCCCAAAGACCTATCACTACATAGGCGCCAGAATGGATAAAAGAAGAAAAAGACTGACAATAAAAGTGGGGGTAAGAACACAAGCAACGGGGTCTCATCACTGCAGCTGGGTTTGTCAGTTGCCACTCAATGTAGAGAACCGTTTGCCAATATCTGGGTAAGTTGGAGATGTGCGTTTGCTCAGACTCAAAAAGTCCACACCCCAGGAGTACAGCTCAGGGAAATGCACACAGCTGTGCACCACAAGACGTGTGTAAGGATGGGGCATTAGGTGTAATATGGCAACTCGGGAAAACCAAGCATCAATTGATGGTAAATGGATAAAAACTTTGTGGCGTCATGGTGCGGGAAACCGCAGCCAGAAGAGTGGTAAGCTGCAGCAACACCCACCGCGACGAATCTTCACATCATTTCATGGGAAAGAAACCAGAAATGAAAAAATGCACGCCAGTGAAACTGGAGAGATGAATAGCAGGTGGTAATAAAACAGATGGCAGCAGTGACCTTGCGCTGCGCCCTGAAGGTCCCAAGGCCACATTCTTGGTGGGCATATGAGCACCTTCATGGGGGCAGAGGGATTTGCGGCCAGAAGGCAACTGGGAAACCAGAACACGGGCTGAGGACCCAGCTGAGACAGCCTCCACATGCCGGGGGAGCTCTGGAAAATAAAGAGCTAGAGAGTATACATCACTGGTACCCTACCTGAGGAACTCAAATACCCGTGAACAAGGACAGGGAAGGTGCCTGGAGGAGCAATGACCTTTACAATGTCTCTAAGTTTACAAGGAAATCAACGGAACATTGGAAAACGGCTCTGTTTTCTTTATTCATTCTCGCCCCTCCCCCCCTTCCCCCCACTCGTGGTCCCATCTCTGGGCACAGCCGTGCTTGGGGACCGGGAACAGAGCAGACATCCTGGAGCAGGACTTCCAGACCATCCTCAGGACTGGGGACTCCTGGAGCCCCTCCCTCCCTCTTCAGGAGTCCTGTGTCGGACCTCCGTCCTCCAGGGCCAGGAGAAGAGGCTGGCTGGAAACTAGTGGGAAACAGGGTGGCATCTCCCACCCACCACCCCATGGGGAGCGATGGCTGCCCTGCCCCAAACCAAGCTGGTCAAGATAAGGTGCAGGTCCAAGTGCTGGTGGGTCAGCAAAGCCGGTCCCACCAGGTCAGCACCCTGGTCAGCGCCCTGCATACACCGGGGGCGGGTGGCCGTGGTGGCAGTGCGGGGTGGGGGCATTGCGCCAGGCGTGGAATGCCTTTACCTAGATGTCCAGCTTCTCCCACCTGCACACTGATGATCCCCATGCCCCTGTGTCCTTGAGCCCTGCTGGTGGCCCCTGGTCATGGAATCCAGAGTGAACCCTGGGAGAGAAAGACAAGGACTTGTCAAGGGGGGATGGGGTGCCCAGTCCCCCAAGAGGAGAGGATTCTCCATGCATGATCGTCAGGACTTCCAGGTTCCCTCTGCGCCCGCCCCCTTCTGCTGCTGGAGGCCGTGACCCACCAGCCCCACTGGCCACGACAGATTCCCATGGGGACCTTGCTTTTCTCCCCCTTGGGCTCAGGCCCCACTGCATGCATTTGTCCAACATTTATTCAGCAAAAGTCTGCCAGGCTCTGGCTCTGCCTCGGCCCTGGGCGGCAGGGCTCGAGGGGGTGGGGCAGCTGGGAGATGCAGCGCACCATCTCCCCGCGTCTGGGACCCTCTGCACAAATTCTGGGGGGTTCCTGGGCCCATGCCCAGGAAGCGCCTTCTCAGAGAAGGACTCAAGGTGAGCGGGGACCTTCAGGAGATGAACACGCGTGGGAGGGGCACTGGCTCCTGGCCCGAAAGCGTTCATAAAGCTCCCTGGCAAATGTCCCCTCTTAGCCCAGCACAAGGCCCGGCCGCTCCTGTTCATCCAAAGGCAGTGAAAACGGCGGGACCTGGAAGCAGCGGATCGCAGCAGAATGGATGGGCCACTCAGTACCCCTCATTTGTAACCTGAGACGTGATGGAAACACAGGCAGGCGTGACCCGGAGACAGGGCGGGTGCGGAGGGCAGGGGAGGCGGCCCGGCACCCACTTCCCGGCGTGTCCACGCTCGGCCGCAGTCTCCCACCCGAGGGCCGATGGGGCCAGGCCGGGAGCACCTCCTGAGCCCCTTTCCGTGGCTGGCTGCTTCCTTCCGGAAGAAGGCGGCTTGTGTGAGGCTCTCACACTGTGACACTGGTGGGACCTCAAGACCCAGCCCCTGCTGGGCAGTGTCCCCCCAGCAGCTCCACTGCCCCTTGTCCTCTGCCTGCCACCTTTGCACCTGCTGTGACTTACCCTGGGGCCCCTGCTTCCTATCTTGGCACGAGAGTCTAGAGGACTGCGGTTCTCCGGACATCAGGGCAGGGAGTGCCCAGAATGCCAAGCTCAGGCTTGTCCAGGCTCTTGGCCTGGGGTGCAGGAGGGCAGGGGGCCTGGAGCATGAGGGAGTGTCAGATGGCCCCTCTCTTTTGGAAGCCGGTGTTGGAACCAATTGGAGGAGGACTTGGGGGCAATGGTAAACGAAAGGCCAGTTTCTTTTATTCCAAAAGTTTCAAGCTCTCCTATAACCCCGATAGGGACTGGAGCCTGCTGGCCCAGCACTGCCCACTGCCACAGCCCCTCGTCCTTTGCGGGTCCGAGAGGTTGCTTGTGGCCCGCCCTTGAAAGTCGTGCCCTTTTCTGAACGCGTGGACACTGTGGGCCTCCCCGGACGCCACCTCTCCCTCTGAAGCTCCCCTCAGAGCAGGAAGGATGGCTGTGGCCGAGTCACATCCCACATGGCCCCTGGCTGCCTGGTCAGCCTAGTCAGTGGCCAAGGGACAGATGCAGAGCACAGGGGCCAGCTTCCACCTCCTCTGCTTTCCACTTGCAGAGTGTGTGCACGTGTGTGTCCATGTGAGAGTGTGTATGTTCGAGTGTGTGTGTGTGCGCAAGACGAGCCCACACGGTCCTCTGGAAAGCCAATCCCATGGTGATGTGACCCTGGGGGTTTGGGGACGACTTGTGGGTCCACACAGCCCAGAGTCTCTGGGCCCATAGGCCAGGCCTGGGTAAGTCAGCATCACACAGGGGTCAGGACAGGCCCAGGGGCGCGGGTGCCAGGAGAGCCCCAGGCCCACCATGCAGCTCCGGCCCCTCGGGAAGGGCTCACGTACACCCGGCCCTAAAGGGCCAGACCCGGGAACACCAAACCTGTTTGAGGAGGTGACCTACCTCGGACCCGAGTCCCAAGCCCTGGAACCTCGGGACTCAGAACTGAGAGACCAGAGGGGCAGGACAAAGGTCACAGGGCAGCCTCTCTGCCTGAGGCCTCAGAGAAACAGCACAGCTTGGTCCAGCTGGGCAGTCCCCCACCTCCCTGGTCACCCCCGGGGCAGGCGCCACGCAGGGCCCCTCCCACCGCCGGTCAGCACTCATCTCTGCACGGGCCAAGGTCAGACGGGCACCATGCCCTGTGGGCACGTTCTGAGCCCCTGGTGGGCCAAGCCCAGGATCCGGAGGGCTTTGTGCCTGGCTGGGTGTTTGAGAGCTGGACCCTTGCAGCCCCTGTTGGGCTTGCAGACGCCGAGTGGCAGGTGGGGCAGAGCAGACACGCGGGACGGGGTGTCTCCACTGCATCCCTGCCTGCCTCACGTTGCGCTTGGCTCGCCTCGGGCCAGCGGGCAGGCGGTCAGGGCCCGGCGAGTCTGTCCCTGCCACCCCCCGACACGGCGGCAGCAGAGGCTGACTGGCCTTGTCACCTGTTCCCCACTGAGGGTCTGCGGGCTGAGATCGGGTTTCGGGGAACCTGCAGGGCACTGTGGGGTGCTGGGCGGTGCTGGCCGGTGTTGGTGCCAGCTGCTCGGCTTCACAAGGCTGCAGGCTGCATCGGCTTCGGGAGGGCCTCCCCCTCGGGGTCTCTGGGCCAGGCAACGGGGGGCGGGGCCCGGTTCTGCTCCTGCCGTGCCCCGCCCTGACTGTTCAGGGACGTGGGCACGCCCACCCCCCTCCCTGCACTGGGCCTGGTGTCCTCGTCTGGAACTAGGGGTTGGGCTGCCTTGTCCGTCCAGGCCCTTCCAGCCCCATCAGGCCACTGGGGACCCCACACCCCTTTGCTCCCCCTCTGCACCTCCATCCTGGGTGCCGGGCACCCCCCTACGGCTGCCCACGCACCAAGAGAATCAGACGCTGGCGCTGTTCCGGGGCAGCTCAGGGCGGCTGAGCGGGGATCTGCGTGCTCTGGGCTGGCTAACGCGACAGGCACAGCCGTCAGCGCGGTCATGGTGCGATTACACGGCTTATCAGCTCAGCGCATGCTCCACTACCCGCAGCCCCGCCTCGCCGAGGGGTCTGCGTGGCCTGTGCCCAGGATTTCAC
This sequence comes from Delphinapterus leucas, assembly GCF_059928025.1. Classification (NCBI taxonomy): domain Eukaryota; kingdom Metazoa; phylum Chordata; class Mammalia; order Artiodactyla; family Monodontidae; genus Delphinapterus; species Delphinapterus leucas. The sequence goes on from NC_143130.1 coordinate 180,203,332, forward strand.
CCCTAATGAGCGGGGCTCCGCTCTCCTGGAGGCAGCCCCGAGGGAGGCCCGTGACCCAGCTGCTCTGGTGACTGAGGTGTGGGTCGAGTGGCCGGGGGTCTCTGCCCATCGTCCTGCCGGCTGGGAGGCGGTCCCAGGGCCTGTTCCAGGCTGCCTGTGGAGAAAGGCAGCGCTCTTGGTTTCCGTGGTGATGGCCTGCAAACGCCCTCCCAGGCTCCGGGCACCTGCCTGGAGGGGGTGGGGTCTGGTAGCTGAGAGGGATGAGGGGGGAAGCTCTGCTTCCCCTCCCTCAGGACCCCGCCGCGCGTCTGATTTGCAGCAGGAGCTCACGGTCTGAAATGCGCCAGCACCCGGCTCTGACCTGGGAAGGTGAGGGGCGGCAATTTCGCAGCAAGAGACAGACGTGTAACGGTGGGGGGGTTCTGTGTGCGGAGAGGCGGCGCTGGGCTCATGGCTCGGGCAGAGTCGGGGGAGCCCTGTGACCATGGAGAGCGTGACCATTGGCCAGAGTGGGGACAGCCCGCGATGGGCTCCCAGTGAGGGCCGGGGCGATGGCCGTGGTGGGCGGCCCCTGCTCTGGGCGGCCCCCATGGAGACCTGCCACCAGCGTCTGCAGAGGCCTGTGCCCATGCTCAGTGACACAGCACCAGCCCCGCCAGTCTCCCTGCCCTGCAGGGACACAGATGCTGCAAGAGCAGGGCCTCGGTCCCACCTGCCGCCCGCACCCGGCACGTGGTCCCGCGCAGGGCTGCCACCCAGAGGCTGAGGCCCCCCTCGCCCTCAGGTTCCCCAGAGCCCTCGGTGGGCTCTGGGGTCCCTGGGCCGCCTGCCTGAGGTAGATACAGCCTGCAGCCCGCACTACCGTCAGCTGCTGAGTACCTAACAGCCCCAAATTGAGCGGCTGAAAACAATGCAGGTTCACCATCTCTCAGGCTCTGGGGTCAGGAATCCAGGCGCAGCTTAACCAGGTGCCTCTGGGTCAGGGTCTCTCGCGGCTGCAGTTAAGGTGTCAGCCGGGCTGGGGGAGAAGGGTGCACCAGGGGCCCCTGAGATGGTGCAGGGAGGTGGGTGCAGGGCTCAGGTGACGAGGGCGCTGGTGGAGACGGGGTTCTTCCCATATCCCTGTCTGGCACCATCTCCTCCAGGCACAGGTAGACTTGTCCTCACAGAGGGACAGTGCTTTGTCCAGCCTCTGCTTGGCCTCACCCTGAGGAAACAGGAGGCCAGGATGAGGTGGGAGAGGCAGGGGCTTCTCTCCGGGAACCCAGTGGGATGCGCCACTGTCACTCACAGTGGACCTTCCTTCCTCCCTCCCTCCCTCCTCCCACGCCCTCCCCACGTGTCCCCTTCCTCCCTGTGGTCCTTCCTCAGTGTCGAAGGATGAAGCCTGGGCTGGACTCCACTACTGCACAAAGTGGACAGAACCCTGCCCCCATCCTGCCCCCGCCTCAATTTGCAGAGTGACCTTGGGTAAGTCACTTCCCTTCAAGGACTCTCAGTGTTCCCATCTCCCGTGGGCGATGGGACGAGATTTTTTTTCTCTTCTTTAACCTTGGAGCCATAGAGATCCAGGGCCAGGGGGTGATCAGCTGGTCACCATTCATTCATTTATTCACTCATCAAACATTCACTGTACCTCTCCTGTAGTGAGGAGAACGGTGGCCCCAGACACCTCTGTCCTTGTAACCCAATCCTCAGAACCCTCGAATGTGAACTTATTTGGAGAAAGGATCTTTGCAGAGGTAATTAAGGCCAGGATCATCGAGACACTAAATCCAACAACAAGTGTGCTTGTAAGAGACATACACAGAGGAGGGGGCCGTGGAAAGATTGAGGCAGAGATGGCAGGGATGCAGCCAGAAGCCACAGAAGAGGCTGGAAGAGGCAGGAAGGCTCCTCCCCTATAACCTCTGGAGGGAGCATGGCCCTGCTGATACCTGGATTTTGGTGTCCTGCCTCCGGAACTGTGAAGGAATACATTTCTGCTGTTTCACGTTCCCTAGGTTGTGGTCATGGGTTACGGCGGCCCCAGGAGACACGCAGCTTCTGTGTGCACTGCTCACTGACAGGAGACAAAGACCACAGGGACAGCTATCCTGGGAAGGGAAGGCGGGCTGGGGGCCGGGGGCATGTGGAGTCGGGGGCTTCTTTTCCTCTCCGCTCGTCCCGAGGCCCCGCGGGACCAGCCATCCATCAGCTTACTGCAGTTATGAACAGCATCCACAATCCTTAAGCCTTGGGGAGGACGACCTCCCATTTCAGTAATGATCTACTATCGGATATTATGAGGATGGGCTGACAGGCCCTGGGAAGCGTCCTCTAATGGACACAGCATCAATCCTCACAGACGCGTGGCCGCGCGTCAGGCTGGAGTCTCTCCAAGTTTGCACATCACAAGGAATTTAAGCAAGACCCCAGTTAAGTGGCTTACGATAAAAATAGCTGACGTGTTCTGAATGCAAGACGTGAGCTCATCAAGGAAAGAGACATTTAATTCTCTTTGAGAAGAAATACCCACAGAGTCAGATTTAACCACCAAACTACTTCCTATAACTTCTGCCCAATTTTGCAAATCGTTATTTGCACAGTTAATGGGCAGGAGTTGATGAATGGAGTGAGGCTGCTCTCAGCCGAACAGGGGATGCTGGTGATGAAGCCACAGATGGAGTGCATGGAGCTTGTGGCGGGGCCCCTGGGCTCGCCCCGGGTGGGCGATGCTGCGGGAGAAGGGCCACCTCCGGGGGCTGCACGAGGAAGGGCTTCTCCACCCCGGACGCAGGTGGAGGCTTTGGCGGGTTGGGGGGCAAGGACCGCAGAGGCCGAGTCCAGGGACATGGCCCCCAGGCCGGGCCATCTGCCCTCCCAGTGCCTGCCAGGGGTCTCACCTCGCAGCTGTCAGTTACCCGAGAATCCACACACCCTCGCTTCCCAGGAGGTTCTGTTTGCCAAAATCCTCTCCTATCTTTTCTTTTACTTGCTCCCCACACGTCCAGTGACAGTATCCTCTCCAGTGACAGTATCCTCTCCTTTCTGCAGAAGGACTGTGGTGGCAACTACCAGGAACAGAAAGCCAGACCAACATGTTACCCAAAGTGGGGTCCGGCTGCTCGCTGATCTAAAGCCAATACTCGAGAGGCAAAGCTGGTTGAAAGGAAAATTTGCTTTATTCCGGAGGCCGGCAACTAGAGGGGAGGGAGGACTTGTATCCAAAGGCCAAGTCCCCCCCGGAAAATCAGCGGGCAAGAGCTTTTTTTTTTTTTTTTTTTCTTGCGGTACGCGGGCCTCTCACTGTTGTGGCCTCTCCAGTTGCGGAGCACAGGCTCCGGATGTGCAGGCCCAGCGGCCATGGCTCACGGGCCCAGCCGCTCCGCAGCATGTGGGGTCTTCCCGGACCGGGGCACGAACCCGCGTCCCCTGCGTCGGCAGGCGGACTCTCAACCACTGCGCCACCAGGGAAGCCCCAGGCAAGAGCTTCTAAAGGGCAGTTTCAGGGGTGTATAAGGGGAGGGAGGGGCTACATGCAGAACAGCGCAGCCAGCTCTGACAGTCACCTTGAGATCGGTCATCGGTGGTCTGACCAGCGTCATCTTGATGGTTTAAGTGCAGTTAGTCTTCAGGTCCAGGGTCGGTTTGTTCCCGTTTCTTTGAGACCAGCTTTCGGAATTGTGGCAGCTTGTGTCATGGCTAGAGGCTGACCATCATGCAGTTAACTTCTTCCTGGTGGCGGTTTCGGTATCTACAAAACAGCTCACAGGACGTGGCTCAGAACAGTATCTCCAGCCCTTGAGGAGGAACTAAAAGTCCTTGACTCTGCCCTGAACTATTATTATTCTGTCCTGTCTGACTGTTTTCCTTTGCTTCTGCATTTTCTCACTTCGCTGATTAAACTTATTCTTTGTCTAAAGTTTTTCTACAGACAAAAGGCAGGTGGAGGACCTGGGGGGCAGGGGGTGGGGGAAGGACCATAGGGTCCTGCTCTATTTCAAACAGAGGACTCAGCAGGGCAGTTCACTGCCTCACGGTGGCATGCTGCTGCAGACGCTTCCCGAAGACGTCCAGGTCTTTATCCTCGGAACCTGTGAATGCCATCTTACCTGGAAAAAGGGACTTTGCAGATGGGAGTAAATCAAGGATCTTGAGATGGGGAGGTTATCCTGGATGACTCAGGGGAGCCTTAAATGTAGTCACATGTCTCCTTACGAGAAGGAGGCGGAGGAGATATGACAAGAGGATGGAAGAGAGAAGGAGATGTGACCATAGAGGAGAAGTTGGAGTGATGCAGCCACGAACGAGCCAGGGAATGAAGGCAGCCACCAGACGCTGGAGAAGGCAAGGAATGGATTCTCCCCAAGGGCCTCCAGAGGAAGCACAGCCCTGCCAATACCTTGGTTTCAGCCTAATGAAACCCATTTCAACTTCTGATGTCCAGACTTCTGAGGGAATACATTTCGGCTGTTTTAAGCCAACCAATTAGTGGTAATTTTTATACAGCATCAACAGGAAACTAAGACACTCCTGAAACAAGAAGTATGGAGACGGGCATCACTGGCGCTGAGAAAGAGGCAATGATGTCCTCAAGGACACAGGTTCCTCTCCTTTCCCTCAACCATCCTTGAATGTTGGCTATTTGTCCTTTGGCTTGTCACCTCATGGACATAAACTGGTTGCCATAGCTCCAGGCATCACATCTTCACTTGACAGCATCTAAAGCAGGAAGAGATGAAAGTTGGGGTGGGAGGGGTGGCTTCTCCTTATGTGGTCCTGTCTTTCATCAAAAAGGAAAATCTCTTCCAGAAGCCACTCAGTGTACTTCCTAGGCTGGTCCAACCAAGGGCACATGGCTACTCTGGGCCAGTTGATCGCAAAGGAAATAGACAGCTCTGATTGGCTTAGACCAATCCCAAGTCATGTCCAGGCCGGGCACAGTCTCCCCCCGCACAAGCGGGCTCTGTTGGCAAGTTGACGAGGGGACGCGTCTGGGTGCTCAGCCTATCTCAGAGAGTGAGTGGTGGGGTGGGCTCAGGTCGTGGCCTCCTGGGTCCCCCCCACCCAGCTGCCTCCCTAGGGCACCCCCTACTGCCTGTCTCTGGAGGGGTCACCACCCTGCCTTGGCAGGACAGCGACACCCGCCTAATGTCACACACCCAGCAGGCAGGCGCTCTGCCCACAGGGACCTGGCTGCCCACGCCTCCCTGAGGGTCTCCCTTCCGTGGCTCCTGCGTCCTCCCCTCAACCGACAAGTCTGTTTCAGCCTGGAAAGAAACCGAGGGCTGTCATGTTAACATTAACCCAGCAGGACTCCATGCCCCTCTCACCCCCTTCCTCCCCTCCTGGGGGCTTCCCAGGCATCTCCAGGCTCTGGACCTCCTGGCTCTGCCTCTTGTCCACGTCGGCCGCCTTACCAGCCCTGACCCGAAGGACTCCTTCCTCCAGGCTGCCGGGTGGCTCCTCCCAAGGTCAGTGTGACCCAGCCCTCCTTGGCCTGAAGACCCACGTCCTCATGACCACAGCCCCCGCTGCCCGGAAAAGACAGACAGATCCCTGGGGACCCTGTGCTCATGGGCCGTGGAACAGAGGAGGGCTCTCGGCAGGTTTCAGAGGCGGAGGTTATCTGGGGGCTGTGGTGGGGAGAGCCCTGGGGCTGGGGGGTAGCAGCCCCTGGTCCCGCTGCCCTGAACTGGGACACTCGGTGCCCCGGGTCCTGGGCAGCCGGAGTGGCTGCCTTTCCTATTGTTTCCTGTCCTCCCAGCCCCTGAGCCCCCAGACTCCAACCTGCCCACGCGGCCTTGTCCCTGGAGACCCAGCTGGCTTGCCTCATCCTGGACAGTCCCTCTGGGCCTCCCCCGGGGCCCGAGGTGCCTACCCACGTAGGACTCACTTGCTGGGTGACCTCCTTCCTCCTCACGGTACCCCTGTCCTGAGAGCCCCTCCAGAGCCCAGGCCGGCCCCCATCTTGCCCGGGGCCCTTCGGTGAACAAATGAGCAAGTGGTGAGCTCCTCCCCCACCGCTGTCAGGGCATCCTCTGACCTCTACACACCCAGGGCCCCAGCCCTCGGCCCACCTCTGCCCGTCCGGGAGGATTCCCAGGTCGGTGGGAAGGGGCTGCCTGGGAGCCGAGGGTGAGGGCCTCTGCTCCCCTGCCCATGCCCACCATGGAAGGCTTTTTGGGCTCCGGCCAATCTCCGCCAAGCCTCAAACTCGGGAGCCGCTGAAGCCATCCTCTGCTGTCACGGGCCTCTCGCCGCCACTTCTACAAACGTGTCCTGTGGCCCCTCGCGGCTTCTTACGATGCCCTTGGTGCTCCGTCATCCACCGGTCCAGTCTGGCTGCAGTTCAAAAGCCTGGCAAGGCTGAAGGGGCCCCTTGGACTTGGACCCGGCAGGGGTGAGCCACAGCTGCCTCTGCACGGGGCCTCCCCGGGTCCCTCGGGGTGAGCTGTCCTGGGGGCATCCCCGCCCCTCCACATGGGGGGCATTTCCCGTTCTCCTCAGACCCCCAGGGCAGGGGCCGGTGCCCGCAGCGGGGCCCTTGCTGGGGCTGAGGCCCTGGTGCGTGGCAGCTCTTTGAGCCCGGCGCCCTTCCTAATGTTATTTTTATTTATATACCTGAATCCCCCAAACAGCTGCTTTATTGAGATTCACCCATCACAAGGCATAACTCAGCGTGCATCACTAAAGCAAATGTTTGTTTTGCCACAGTCAATTAGGGCTGTGCGCGCGGGGCATCAGCCCCTGGCAAGGAAGGCGAGCGGCCCGACCCCCCCCTGCACTCCCTGGGATGCACTGATGGGGGGTTGCTGAGAGGGCAGGAGGGAGCAGGGGAGGGGCATTTCTCAGCCTGTGTGGGGCGGGCCCTTGCCTGCAGGGTCTGGAGGGCAGAGGGAGGGCCCTGGTGGGGTGGGGGCTGCAGGGTCCTGACACTGATTCATGCCCCACCTCCGTCCACTCTCAGCGTCTGAACTGGAAATCTGAGTCCCACTCCCCAGTGGCGGGGGCTTCTGCTGTCCTCAAGCAGGGGCACAGATAGATTCCCCAAGACAGGACATGGGACAGGCATGGAGAGGACCCCGTGGAGGAGGACGGCTGAAGGGGAGGAGCCCGGCCAGGGGGGCGGAGTGGGGGGCCTCCCCAGGGGTCTGCAGGAGAAGAGTTGAGCCCCCTGAAGATTCCTGCAGCCGTTGCTACAATTACAACAAACTGACTGCCTTAAAGCAACACGACATTAACACCTCCTGGTCTGGAGGTCAGAGGTCTGACACAGGTCTCACTGGCTTAAGGTTAGGGTGTGGGCCGGGCGGGCTCCTTCCAGATGCTCCAGGGGAGAACGGTTTCAGGCCTTTTCCAGATTCTGGAAGCCACAGGCATCCCTGGCTGGAGGCCCAGCCTTCCTCTGCACAGCTATCAGCGAGGCACCAGGCCCCTCTCCCCTCCATCCTGCCCTTGCCTCTCTTTCCTGCTCCGACCCTCCTCCTATAAGGACCCTCGTGAGCACCCACTCCCACAAACCAGCACAGTCTCCCACCATCGGGTCCTTAATCACACCTGCGAGTCTGCAGGTCCCATAGCGACAGGTGGCAGGGATGAGGACGTTGACGTCTCCGGGGGCCAGGAATCCGCTGCATCCCCCGAGGTGAAAGGTTGTGGTTGACGGAGAGGAGGGTCCAGCCCAGAGCATTTCTGAGGGAGGAGAGCAGGGTCTCAGGGCAGCATGGCTGTGAGGGGGTCAGGGCGCCCGCCCGGGAAGGGCTGCAGAGGGCAGATGCCCGGGAGAGGGTGCAGACCCAGGCCTTAAGGTGACGGTGACACAGGTGGCACCAGGCTTGGAATTCACTGTTCCTGAAGGGGCGGTGTAGCTGGTTGGGGCAGAGGTGGGGCCGGTGGTGCTAGAGCCATGATGGTCACGGTCAGGCTCAGGGACGCCTGGGGGCCCAGTGGGTCCTGGTGTTGGCTGGAAGCAACACCAGGGGGCAGAGCCCCAATTCCCAGTCTGTGCATGCTGCCCGGGATGGCCAGGGGCTGGAGCCCCTCCGAGCCTCCCAGCCTGTCCCAGTTCATGCCAGGTCAGGGGCCCAGCACCTTAGGACCACTAGCAGTTATGGGGCAGAGGAGCCTGGGGTCCCCCCTTACAGGACAGGGGGACGGGGTGCAGGAGGAGCCTGGGGCCCCCCTTACAGGACAGGGGGACGGGGTGCAAGAGGAGCCTGGGGCCCCCCTTACAGGACAGGGGGACGGGGGTGAGCAGTTGCTGGAGCAGCAGGGGTCAAGAAGGCCAGAGGGCACCAGGGCCATGGGTGACCCAGAGCCATGTCGGAGGCATCCCAGCAGCGCGCAGGAAGATGGGGCCATCCACTGGGTCCAGAGCCACCAAGAGGGCCAATATGACGTGAGGGTGGACTTGAGGCTATGGGGATGCCTTCCTGGTAAAAAAGCTGGGCTGGCTCAGGGCAGTGAGGAAGAAAGGAGGTGACCTCAGCCCAAGTGGACAGGGAAACGGGGCTGGCTTGGGGTCAGCTGCGAGAGCCAGAGCAGGGGTCCCCCCGCCCCCAAGGAGCCGGGGCAGGGGAAGCGGGAGGCATAACCTTTATGGACCGAGGATGTGGCTTTACTTGTGTTAATCAGCCTCCTTTGATTTGCCCGAGGTGTCCCGGTGACTTGCTCTGGCCGCCTCTGATCCGCCATCCCACCTGACCCTGCAGGACGGGCCCCTAGTGAGATGCAGGCCTTCCCAGGGAGATCCCTGAAGCTGGTTCCTTCTGGTGTGTTCCACCAGGGCTAAGTCCCCCGGGGTGGAGTGGGGCTACAGGAGGCTCCGCCTGCCAGCCTCGGGAGCTCAGACTCCCCTTTGCTGGCGGACTTTTCCCTCTCACCCAGAAGTCACTTCCCTTTGTGCCTGGCCCGGTCCTGTGTGAACCTCTGTCCTGTATGAAACTCTGTCCCATGTGGCCCTGTCTCTACCCCTGTGACCCTGCAGGCGAGGCACCCAGCCCGGCCTCTCGCCCTCACTCTCCCCAGCAGGTCCAGAGCCAGGTGACCTGGGTGAGGACCATCCCTGGGGCAGCCCAAGTGCTCGCTGAGGCAGGGGACACAGCATGCCAGTTTCTCCTCTGACCCTCAGCTTCCCCAACCTCCTGTTAGGACCAGGACTGGCCTGCCCCACGGGGCTGCTGTCGGGCCCCAGAGGTGGTGGATACGGAGCCCAGAGCCCGGGCTGGGGTCGGGGGACTCAGGACCCCCTGGGCTGCTCTCGGTGTAAAAACTGCCTCATTCACCATCCCAGTGGGACCCTGGGGAGTGACGGAGGTGCTGACAATAGCTCTGCCAGCCACAGGAGCCCTCTGGGACTGCCCCAGCCAACCGGGGTGCTTGGTGATCACTCGGCAACTTGGGGTGTCTTTCTTCTGCCTAGGGATATTCTCCCAGGGCCTCCTTCCACTCCTCCAGCCTCGTCTGTACGGCTGTGGGTCCCTCCTCCCACCCCACAGGCCCCCCTATTCTTTGTGTGCTGTCCACGGCTCCCACACACCCCCATCCCCAGCTGCACCTCAGGGCACTTGGGACCCCTTCTCCCCACTTCCAGGCCCTCCTCCACCTCTGCTGGTGTCGATTCAGCACCAACACCAGATCACATCCCTGCTCCCCCAGGAGCCTTCCCTGGCTTGCGCTGGCCATCCACAGGGACCCTTCCTTCCTCTGTCTGCGTGGACCACTCATGGACACTCACCGCCTGGGTCTTGGTACCCGGACTCTGCTGCTGGTGATGACATCATGGGAGGTGGTTACCAGGCAACCAGCCTCTGCAGTCAGGGGAGTCTGCTCTGTGATTTGAAGGGCCCTGCCAATTTCTTAAAATATCAGAGTCAGAGCACATTTAGTCCCAGAGAAGAGAAGAAAATCCAGCCAGGTTCACGTCGCTGGCAAGCTCCCCTTCTCTGCCCTCTGACTACATGGGATTTCCAAGAGGCGACCATGTGAGACTAACCTCATTTTCTTTTCTTGTCATGGTCCTTAGCCTCGTGGACGAGGTGCCCGTTACTGTGGTGATTTTAGCAGGCACTTGCTAATTCTGCCGTGTTATCTTTGAGGATGAAATAGGACGCACATTCCAGATGAACTGTTAGGTGTATTTTGTCTGTTACAGAGAATTATAGACAAAGGGAGCTGGTGTGACCCTGGAGGGAGGATGTCAGTGGAGTCCCACCGACCCTTGACATCAGTCCTGTGTTGTTGAATATTCTTATCAGTGAGTTATATGAAAAAATAAAAGACCTGCCTGTCAGACTGGTGCTGAAACAAAGGATGGGAAGTACATCATAGGGAAGAGTCACAATTCAGAATCATCCCAATGGGGAGATGACTTAAGATTTAAAGAGAAATTTTAAACAGGTCCCAAACAGCGCGATCCATAAAGAATAAAATTGATCAATTGGACTTCCCTGGTGGCGCAGTGGTTAAGAATCCGCCTGCCAATTCAGGGGACCACAGGTTCGAGCCCTGGTTCGGGAAGATCTCACATGCCAAGGAGCCACTAAGCCCTTGCGCCACAACTACTGAAGCCCACGTGCCTAGAGCCCATGCTCCGCGACAAGAGAAGCCACCACAATGAGAAGCCCGTGCACCACAACGAAGAGTAGCCCCCACTCGCCACAACTAGAGAAAAGCCCGTGCGCAGCAACGAAGACCCAACGCAGCCAAAAATAAATAAATAAATAATTGATTTTTATTATATAAGTAATTGATCAATTGGACCACATTAAAATTGAGAACTTCTGTTCATCAGAGGCACAATTAAGGGTGAGAAAAGATCAACCAAAAGGTGGTGTTTGCAGTGCACGTCTCTGACAAAAGACAAAGGTTTTTCATCCAGATTAAAAAAAACTCCAGCACATCCATTTTTGAAGAAGAGGGCGAGGCAAGTGGATGAAACATAGGCAAAATATTTGAGCTGGTATTTCACAAAATGCCCATGAAGTGTATGCAAAATGAAGTGCTCGCTTCCGTCAGCAGGGAGACGCAGGTCCCAGCCATGATGGGACACCCCCTCCAAATGAATTTTGGCCAAAATGAACAAGAGAAAAGATAGATGGAGTGAGGCTGTAGGAGGGCAAAACTGGGCCGGTCCCCTCGCAGAACTGCTTGGCGGCATCTGCGAAAGCCAGACACACACAAATCCTAGGACCCTGAGTAGTTTCCACCCTTAGGAACCGACCCAACAGAAATGCACACATGTTTTTTTTTTTTACCAAAAAACATGTGTAAGAACATTTATTGCAGTTTTCCATGGCCAGAAACTGGAAATTACCTGAAAGTCCACAGCTAGGTGACCGGGCACCAAGCTGGGGTGTGTGTAGGGTGCAGAACTGGAAGCAGTGATCACAGGGGGACTCCTGCTATGCTCCCCAGTGTGATTGAAGGTCACCGATGTATTAAGTGAAAGAAACCAGACATGAGAAAGTGCACACTGCACAACCCCATTACAGGAACACTAAAACCACGAGAAACCGGTCTGTGGGGTGGGAAGTCACAACCGGCTGCCTTTGAGGTTGGGGCATGAGGCGGTGTCTGGAGGTGAAGGTGTTTTCTTTCCCAGTCGGGGTTCTGGCCACGAGTGGGCTCTCTGCTGTGCAAATCCACCATCGCGTCTCGTCTGTGCACTCCACAATGAGAAGCTCGGTGAAGGCGCACATGGCGGGTACTTTACCACCACAGGTGAACAAGCATGGACTCTGCCCCATGCCACAGACAACTCCAGAACCGAACACAGTGCATGGAAAGACTGTTTTCAGACACTGGACAGCAGGCAGTGTCAGCTGTGACCCTGAGGGAGGGCAGGCTGGTGAGCGCTCTGTTTTTGGCTCTGAGAACCTTTCTGGAATTCAGGGAGGATGGAGACCTGACCAGGCACGGCTCTCTTGCCGAATTGAGGAGGCATGACTGGGGTCCAGGGAGGTGGAGAGGCTAGAATCCATGGGGGACAGTGCCAGAGACGTGGGGCTGCACTGCGGGGCAGCTCTAGAAATCTGTCTAGGGGACATATGAGTTTTGACCAGCCAGAGAGAGGAACCTTTTTTTTTTTTTAATTTATTTATTCACTTATTTATTTTTGGCTGCGTTGGGTCTTCGTTGCTGTGCGTGGGCTTTGTCTAGTTGCGGTGAGCGGGGGCTACTCTTTACTGCGGTGCGCAGGCTTCTCATTGCGGTGGCTTCTCTTGTTGCGGAGCACAGGCTCTAGGTGCGCAGGCTTCAGTAGTTGTGGCACACGAGCTTCCGTAGTTGTGGCTCATGGGCTCTAGAGCACAGGCTCAGTAGTTGCAGCACATGGGCTCAGTAGTTGTGGCTCACGGGCTGTAGAGCACAGGCTCGGTAGTTGTGGCGCACGGGCTTAGTTGCTCCGCGGCATGTGGGATCTTCCCGGACCAGGGATCGAACCCATGTCCCCCTGCATTGGCAGGTGGATTCTTAACCACTGTGCCACCAGGGAAACCCCAGAGAGAGGAAACCTTTTAAACACTTGTATTCATCAGCTTGGGCTGCCACAACAAAATACCACGGACTGAGAGGCTTAGACCATAGGTATTTGTTTCTCACAGTTCTAGAGGCAGGAAGTCCGAGATCAAGGTGCCAACACAGTGGGGCTCTGGTGAGGACGCTCTCCCTGGCTCTCAGGATGTTGGCTTCTTGCTGTGTCCTCACATGGTGAACAGAGAAGACAAGCTCTCTCTTCCTCTTTCATAAGGTCATAGTCCTATTGGATCAGGTCCCCCACCCTATGACCTCATTTAATTTTAATCACCTGCTAAAGAACCTATCCCCAGCTATGTCAAACTGGGGCTTCACCCTATAAATCTTGGAGGGAGACCAATTCAGGCCATAACAACACCCCAGGCACTGAGTAGAGACCACAGAAGGGCCATAACCTCAGTAGGGGAGCTAAATCAGCCCCAGAGTAAAGGCTACTCTGATCCATCATTAACAACGATCTAAAACAAGCCTCAAAGCTCTGAGTGTGGCAGCAGCCAAGTAAGTTCCTATCAGACCGACTCTTCTGAAGGTAACAAGTATAAACACTGGACTTAGAAAAAGATAATAAAACAACCAGCTGAAGACCCTGGAGGACAACCCAAAGCAGGCAGGCTCTGGGAGGGAGTCACTCTTAGACTAGACTGAGGAAGTTCTCCACTTCAACAGCATCCAGCCTGAGGGCAGCCCCGAGTCTACACCATGCAGATCATGGAATAACCCCAAAGTCCAATACAAATGCACAGTCTTTATGGCTTGAAGACCAGAGCGCGAGGTTTAGGGCAACCTCAGCCACAGAAAGGTAAGGGAGGATCCCAGAAAGGGGTAGATTCCAAAGTCTGTGTATAAATTCTGTGCCAATGTCTGCGTGACCCCTGAACCACACACGAGCAGGGCAGACTCCAAGCAGCCCAGCCCAGGCCAAAGAACTCAACTGAGGTTTGAGCTGCATCCTAAAGAAAGATGTTTCAGTTTGAATCCTATCAGACAAATTGCCTATTAAAACAATGAAAATTAAAGCCCTTCAATCCAGAGCCTCCACAGGTTACATTTACAAAGTCCAGGATATAATCCCAAATTACTCAGTATCTAAAGAAAGAAGAAAATATGGCCCATTCTCAAGAAAAGAGGACAATCCATGGAGTCTAACCCCAAGATGACCAAGATGGTGAAGCAGGCGAGGATTTTAAAGTTGTATGGTTACTGTCCCCAATGAAATAAAAGAAAATATGCTCACAATGAATAAATAGACTGGATACCACAGTAGAAAAATAGAAACTGTAAGAAAGGACCAAATGGAAATTCTAGGACTGACAAGTGTAAGTCTGAAATTTAAAAGTTTGCTGGATGGGCTTAACAGCAGGACCAAAACTACAATGAAAAGTCAGTGAACTTGAAGAGAACTCAATAAAGATGATCCCTTTTGAAGATGGAGGAAAGGAAGAGAAAAAAAACAATAAAAGGAAGAGTGCTTCAGGCACCCATAGAATAATATCAAAGGTCTGACATATGTGATATTGGAGTGCTAGAAGGAAAGGAGAGACAGAAAACAAAGAAGACATTAAAAATTTTTTATTGTATGTTTAAAAGTCATGGCTAAAAAATGACCTGAGTTTGATAAAATACACAATTTATAGATTTCAAGAGCTCAGAAAACCCACATCAATATAAGGGCAGGGAAAATATGCCAAAGCACCTTATAGTCAAATTGATGTTAACCAAAGGCAAAGAGAAAATCTTGAAAACAGCCACTGAAAATGACACGTTACGCATAGGGGAGCAGAGAATTGAGTAACGGTTTACTTCCTAGGAGAAATGAAGGGAACTGGAGACGGTGCAAAATATTTTTAATGTGAAAAAGAACCCTATAAACAGCAAAAGTCTTCTTAAAGAATGAAGGTGAAAGAAAGAAATTTTCAGATAAAAGAAAACAAAAAGAATTTTTGGCCAACAAATAAAAGGAAGTTCTTCAAATGGATAGGAAATGACACTGCACGGAAACCTGGAACTTTAGTTCCAAGGGATAGAGTTTCATGATAGATACGTGGATAACTAAAAAATACCACCTGGGGGACTTCCCTGGCAGTCCAGTGGTTAGGACTTTGCCTTCCAATGCAGAGGGCACGGGTTTGATCCCTGGTTGGGGAGCTGAGATCCCACATGCCTAGCAGCCAGAAAACCAAAACATAAAACTGAAGCGATATTGTAACAAATTCAATAAAGACTTTAAAAATGGTCCACATCAAAAAAAAATCTTAAACAAAAAAATACCACCTGGAGTTGAGAACACGGGGAGGGAATCTTCATTGATTCTCCTATTATTCATCTCCCTGTAGTTTGTCTGAGCCCCGGTCTCAGCAGGGCTGGAAGAATTGGCTTCTGCCTTCTCCCCTTTCCCCAGCTGTGGTCTCTGTTCTCAGGGTGGGTCTGTGGGGTCCTGGGCACGTGGGATCTGCCTCGTTTCTGGAGTCAGGGGCTTGGCATCGGTGGCCAGTGGGAGAGGCTTCTCTGCTCCCTGTACACCTGCTTCATTTCATAGCGCCCACACATTCTGACCAGAAGCTCTTCTTCTAGAACAAGCTTATAAACACCTCCCCCAACCCCACGCTCAGCTGGGTCTGGAGTTCCTTCCTTCTGCTTCCTTGACTCCTGGTGAATTTAGGCCTCCTGTGCAGGGCCTCACCCACTTGAGGGCATCCACCCACAGGAAGGGCCAGGGAGTGGCAACCCCCCAGCAGGGCCCAGGGCAGAGAAGCAGGCATTCAGCGGCTGCCCCTCAGGGCCAAGCCGGAGCTGGACAGAGCTCTGCAGCCTCCCTCTTGGGCTCAAACCCCCAGCCATCCAGATCCCCGGGACCTGCCTGGGCCGCTGGGAGTGGGTCCTTCCTCTGCGGAGAGGTGTTGGGGGGACAGTGACAGCCAGAGCTGGTGGCCTGGGAGTGGGAGGGGCACGCATGGGGGTCCTCTCTCCTCACCCCCTTCCCAGGAAAGGCCTCCCGCCCCAGCACGTGAATATGGATTTGCGCCTAAGGACAGGAGGGGCGCTCGGCCCTAATTAGTGCGCAATGGCGGCCTCCCTCCGCCCCTGGGAGCCAGGGTCGGCATCAAAGAAGAGCAGCCGGCTAATCCTCCCCTTCCAGGAGCAGCATCTGCTCCTTCCCCTCCCCCCAGCCCCCCAGCAAGGCGCTCCGACAGCAACCGAAAGAGTCCTGGCTATTTAATTAGGACGGAAAGTTCCCGCAACCCTGGGAAATGATTTAATTTCAATATTTCCTTTGCTGAGCAAGAGATCCTCCCTCCCCCCTCCTCTAAAGCCTTTCATCGGCAGCTCAGCCCATCCCCCCTCGGGAGCTCTGCCCTCCCCTCTCATTCCGAGTCTGTGTTCAAGGGACCACTCAGGCTGGGGGTGGTGGCGTCCTTGCACGTGCCCGGCCCTCTGGCTGCTGGCCCGGCTGCATCAGCCCAGCCAGCCCAGTCTCCTGCCCAGACGCCCTGGGTCCCCCGTTCCTCCTCCTGGCACATACTTGTGAGGAGCCTCCCCTGACCTGGCCTCGAGCAGTGCACGGCCTCTCTTCCCCGGACATAGCAGCCTTTGCTCGATGGGCCTCTTATTACGGACTCTACTCTGGCCTGCCTTATTCTGCTCCCAGTGTCCATGTGTGTGTGCACGCACAGGCACACACGTGTACATGTATGTGCGTGTGCACACACGTGAGGGTGTGTGCATGTGAATTTGCTGTTTACATGCATGTGTGTGCGGGAATGTGTGCAGGAGTGTCTGCGTGCCTGTGTGCCCTGTGTGAGGTTGCATGTCTTGCATGTGTGCACACAAGAGCACATGTGTGCCTGTAGGTGTGCACATGTATTGCACACGCGTGCGTGTGTGTGACGGTGTATGCGTTACTCTGTGCGTGTGAGCTTGTGCACATGCCCGTGTGTGTTGGAGTGTGCGCGTGTGTCTGTGTTTGCACTTATGCGCATGCACATGCACGTGTGCACATTTGTGGGGGGGGGGCACGCACGTGGTGTGTGCCAGCCCAGCTGGACTGGGAGCTCCCCAAGGCCTGAGCCTGGTTTCACCCACTTCTCTTAAACAACCGCGCTCACGTCCTCACTGACCCCTCCCGGGCCAGCACCAGGCCAGGTACAGCTGGGGGCAGGGCGGCCCAGGCTCTGGTTACTCTGTCCCTGGCTGTGTCCAGGCTCAGTTTCCACGTCTGTACAAACACAGTGGTCCCAGCGCCTGGTGTGCAGCCAGCAGAGCGGAGGTCAGCAGGCTTTGCCGAGCCTGGGGAGTCAGCCCATCCTCCCCCCATGCAGGCACCCCCCCCCCCTGCCATGGCCCAAGGCCCCACTTTGTGCCGGCAGCAGCCCCCCCTCTCCCCTAGCGGGGGAGGCCCTCCAGCCCTGGAGGCAGCTAATGAGGGGTGTCAGCTGGGCGGCTCTTCCAGGGAACCCGCTGCCCTGAGCAATTTCTTAAAAGGAAAATTCTAACCTTAAAGAGTCCTTTGAACATGTCGTGAATGAACAAGGAACGCTGCAAGGCGGCCCCTCGGAATGAGGAGGGGCTAGAGATTAGAGAAAAGAGAAGATGGATGAATCCGCCCCCTGTTCCCCAGGAGCTGTTTGTCAGCCTGTCCTGGAGGCGAGGCGGGGCCCTGGGCTAACAAATTATGATCATTGTTATCCCCCCCCCCCCACTCCCGTCCCCCCGCCCACCACAATACAGGCCTTTTCCAGACAAAACGTGCTCTGGCAGACAGGCGCCCACACCGTCTTCGCGGCCTCAGGTACTGATGGCATTGATCATGCTGTCCCCGAGAACACGTGTCGATGGATCGCCACTACCCATGGGGTGATACACTCGGGGCACCAGGGCCCCGCGGGCTCCGCCCAGCAGGCACCCAGTCCTCTGTCAGCCACCCGTGTTCCCAGGGTCAGTGCACTGCCTGGCCTGGCACACGGTGGTCACTTAGACACCAGATGAGAGAATGAATGAGTCGTGAGCGAACGGCTGAATGAATGCATGTGTACGTGTAATGTGTCATGGAACAGGGGCCAGGAGCGGAGGGGTGGGTACTTCCCCCGGCCTGTCAGATTCTCTGGGTTAGAATCCTGTGTCATCGGCTGGGTGGGGCCCCCTTGGGCTTCCTCTCTCCACCCCCCTCCAGTGCCAGCCTGGACGGTCTTGGGGTCCCCAGAGACGCATGATTCCCCCCGTGGGGCGGGGCTGGGTGAGGAGCTTGGAAAGCAAATGTGCACAGAACGTGGTGAATTGCTTTCTTTCCTGTTTTATGAAATACTTCGCTAAGCGCCTGCATAGTACTCTCCTGAGGGATGGAGGGAGAAAACTAGCAATTAAAGTCTTGTCATCCGACTTGTTCAGGCCGTTAAGTTGTTCAATCTTGCATAAAAAATCGGCGAGTGTACTTAACATGGAGGGAGCACCTGGACACGAGGCAGTAAGTGTAAATCAGCGCATAACGATGCACGCCTGCCCAGCCTGGCGGAGTCTCTGAGGGCGCGCCGCGGGGCCCAGGCCCCCCGCTGTGCCGGGGGGAGCCAGGTACAGGGCCCTTGGCCCACGGTGGTCCCGGGCAGAAGAGAGGATGGTGACCCTCGTGGGCTGGGAGGAGACCTCCAAACCCCCTCTGCTTCCTGGAAGCTGGAAGCACATTTGGAAAGGCTGCTGGCTGGGCCACATGCTCGGACAAACACGGATGCGTCCCAGGGCTGCGTTGCCATGGCATTCGGGCCACCTCGACATCCCCCCCCCCCCCCGCCCCTGTCGGGGCTGGACGGCGCTGAGATCAGGACTGGCTCCGGCGGGAGACAGGGTGGGGCGGCCGTGGCCCTGGGCTGGCGGTATTTGCACAGCCAGCCGTGTGCCTGGGGTGCTTGCTCCTTCCCAGGCAGCCTGAGCAGGTCTGCAGGGTCCCGTTTGCCAGGTGAGGACAGCGGGGGGCAGGAGCCCCTCTGTCGCCCCCCGGATGTCCTCTCAGCTGCTCGGGCAGGGTTGCTGCAGACCCTCCCCTGCACTTGTAGTGGAAGCCAGGCCTGTCCCCACTTTATGTCCCTGTTTTATGGCGTCTCAGGAGAAAGATAGCGCGAGCTGCAGAGATTCATCCCCCTCTGCAAGAGGTTCATTTATTTTGACACGTGTGGTTTAGTTTCAATTATTTATCATAACACCAGAGAGGGCACTGATAAAAGCACCAAAGTGTGTTTACCCAGAGCCACACGAGGGTGACGGGTGGCACTGCACTCAGGGCTCTGCGGGGGGGCGGGGGGGAGCCAGGCAGACGGAGGCAGAGGTGGGGGAGGGAAGCAGCCCTGCGCCAGGGAAGGGGGAGTGGGGCCGGGGCAGGTCGGGGTCCAGTGGCCGCACGTCGGTGATGGAAATGTTCCGTCGCACTCAGAAATGGCATCTTGTTTCAGTGCCGTATGAAGAGCTGGAGAGAAACCTGGAGCCGGTGATGTGATTTTAAGAGAGTGGCCGCAGCTTTTAAACCAACAGGAGCCAGAGGAGAAAACAGGAGTGGCCCGGCTTCTCGGGTTTGCTGAGATTCCCCAGCCTGTGACCCACCCTCCAGCCGTCACCTGCACCTGTCCCTCTCTCCATCCACCCACCTGTCCATCCACCTGTCTGCCTCCGCTTGTGACACATGCGCTGCAGCCAATCCCATGGTGGGGGGTGGGGCACTGGCGACGCAGAGGCACATCAGACCTGGCATCGCCCGGGGGAGTTCTCGCCTGGGGGAGGGACGGGCACAATTAATTACAAAGTGACAGCCCTGTGGCCTGTGCTGTGTCCTTGGTGATGTTCTAGGACTCACTGTGTGTTAGGGCTCCTGAGACCCAGTGAAGGGTCAGTTGTCAGCTGAGGGCAGCGAGGCTGGAGACGCTGACCAGCCCAGGCTTCATGACCGGGCAGTAGAGGGGTCGGGGACCTGTGCCCTGGTCGTCTGGCTCCACACCCCGGGGTCCGTGTTGCCAGCCCCGCCCACAGCACCGCCCTTCCTGCTGGGGTGTGGAGAGGTGCACCATCACAGCCACAGCTGGCCCTTCGCTGGGTCCCGCCCATCAGCTCTGGGTGGACACCGGGTGGAGTAAAGATAGTGGGTCTGGTGGGACAGCAAGCCAACGCATCCCCCCTGCACAGCTGGGTACTTGCTGCTCCGCTCTACAGAGAAGCTCAGAGAGCGATGGGCCTGCAGGGTCAGCTGGTCCAGGCGCCTCCCACTGCAGAGTAGGAAACGGAGGCTCAGAGAGGAGAGTGCTTGCCCGGCAAGTTCCCGGGCTCAGGAAGCGCCGTCTCTGGCGTGGCCTGGGGAGCCTGGAGGACCCCACCAGCGTCCACCAAGACCAGCTGAGAAGAATGCCTTCCCAGACAGCTACTTTAACCCTCCAGAAGACAGCCACATCCTGACCCACTGGCTGAGGTGGGCCCTGCCTGCCCCTCGGATTTATGGTGGAAGGAATCGGCCCCTGAACCGCTGCCCAGTTCCGGTTCGGGATCCTGCGTGATTCTCCGTGGACTGCAGCCCACCTTTTCTTGACACCACTGGAGTGTGAATTCCATGAATAAATTGTATTATCTCGGGGGCTTCGGGATGACAAAAACACAAAAGCCTCTCCAATCCTGAAATGCCTGTCTCTCCTTGTCATACCAGCTGGGGCCTGGGGAGTGGGCCCTCCTGGGAGGCTCATTTAGATTTTAATTAAACTGGCTTTCCCAAACAATTTGCAATAAATTAGCAACAACCAGGGCTGTGGCGTCCAGGCACGGAGGCCAGCTGCATTGCAGGCTCTCAGCTGGGGTCGCCTGCATGCGAGGTCGGGCACACCTCTGGACGGACTCAGGCAGCTCCAGGCCAACCATGGTCCCCAGGTGCAGGGCTGCATCCCTCGGCCGCAGGTCTGTGAGTTCCCAGCGCCTGACTCTGCTCAGGCCCCTCGCCCGAGGGGCCCTGCCTCACTCCACTAGTGGAGGGCCCACCAGCAGCCTCGGGCCTGCATCTCACGCCCAGCCGGACACTCAGCCTGTCCCCAACTCAACCACCCCCTCCCACCTCTCGTGCCGCAGGTGACTCGAAGGTGGCCAGAGAGCAGTGGAGCCCACCCTGCACGCGTGCCAGTGGCGGTCCTCCAGAGACCCCTGTCCATGACTCCCCAGATGTCCGGTGGCTTAGGAGATGAGATCGGGCCCACCATCCTTAGCCCTGACCGGATGCATCAGGGTGCCTGTGTCACTCTCCGGAGGGCTACCTGGGGCCTGGGCCCACTGCCTGGGGCTTGTGGGAAGAGGAGACTTAGGCAGGAGGGTTCAGGGCCTGCAGTGTGGGCCGCTGGAGGTCAGATACCGACTGGGCTGGGGGTCGGATGCCTGCTGGGGTGTCCTGTGGGGGTGGGGGAGCAATCCTGGGACTTAGGGCACTGAGGGCCGCAGGTCCCGGGCCCCTTCCAGGATGCAGACCCTGGCTTCCTAAGCTGCTGGGACCCTGTAGACCCAGACTCATGCCGGGCAGAAGGCGATGGTCGAAAGCACAGTGGTGGCTTCTGTGCATCCTGGCTGCCGCTAACCACCCGTGTGTCCTGGGTGAGTGAGCCCTGCTGCCTCATCCACTCCCTCCCCCAAAGCGGGACAGGGCTCCAGCTCGCGGCATGAGCTTGGTGTCAGCACGTTGCAGTCAGCAAGGTTTCTAGAGACTTCCGTGTCACTTGAGTCTGTGTTTCTAACATTCTGAGAGTCTGGGCTCCCAAGGGCTGCAGCTACGAAGTTCCCTGATGCCGGGTTCTGGGGCGCTGCGTCCGAGTGAGGGCTCACGGGTCCCACGCGGGGACCCAGGCCTCCTCGTGCCTGGTGGGCAGGGATCGCCACCCACACCCCCCGCTCATCCATGGATATCTCACACCCCCCTCGGGAGAAGGGCTGAGTCCCAGGCCACAGCCCTAGAGGCCACAGCTCCCCTGGCCTGCACAAGGCCACACCTGGCTGTTGGGGCAGACCCTGGTGGGTGGCTTTGAAATAACCAAGCCCGGTTAAGGGAGCGGGCAGTGTGGAGTGGCCACGGCAGCCCTGCCTGCTGGCTGGCAGTGTCGCTGACTCGGCCTGACACCTCAGCTCCAGCAGCTGGCCGCTCACCCACAGCTAGGCTTGCGCTCCTCGGAAGCAGCATTTCTGGGCGGTTCCAGGGCAAGGAGTCGCAGTAGGCTGGTTTTATGGAAGCGTCTCCAGGTCCCCCTCCCGCGCGGGGGAAGGACAGCTGTTTTACCCGCATGCTGAGCAGCACCTCAAGGGTTTTGGTGTTAATTAAGTTGGCAGGACTGTTCTTAACAAGCACCTGCCGTTAGGGAAGGTGGAAATGAAGTATCCGGCCTCCCGATGATACGGGAAAGGGGGTTTATGCACCCCGATGGCTGTCCCGTGCCTCTTGGTGCGGGGCTTAGGCGTGTTGGCATCTGTCCAGGCCAGTAAAGTAACCTCCTGAAATGGTCCAGAACGTTTAAGAGCAACCAGAGAGGACTTCCCTGGTGGCGCAGTGGTTAAGAATCCGCCTGCCAATGCAGGGGACATGGGTTCAAGCCCTGGTCCGGGAAGATCCCACATGCCGCGGAGCAACTAAGCCCATGCACCACAACTACTGAGCCCATGAGCCACAACTACTGAAGCCCGCACGCCTAGAGCCCATGCTCTGCAACAAGAGAAGCCACCACAATGAGAAGCCCGCGCACCACAACGAAGAGTAGCCCCCGCTCGCTGCAACTAGAGAAAGCTACACACAGCAACGAAGACGCAATGCAGCCAAAACTTAAAAATAAATTAATTAATTAGTTAAAAAAAAAAAAAAGAGCAACCAGAGATGACCAAAAAAGACACCAGCTGGAGAGCAACTGGGCAGCTCTGAATGAAGGGGCTGGGGGGCTGCCAGCGCTTGGGGGGGTGGGGGCGGAAGGCGGACAGCCTCTCGCCCCTGTCAGAGCCCCCTTCTGGGTGTGGGACCAGGGCAGGCCCTCAGACAGTGGATGTCAGCTTGGAATTCATAATAATTTCATCCCTGGATTTGGGTTTTGTACGTGGGTCTGATGGGACAATGGAGCCTGTGGGGTGCTGGGAGCCTTGACTCCCGCGGGTCCCCCCCTCTCGCTGGCCTGGTCCGCTCCCTGCTTCTCAGCCTCCTGTTCCCTGCCCTGGTGCCCTAGGCTCTCCTGGCTCCCCTCCAGCCCTCACACCTGGCAGCCGGTCCTACTGTGGGCGGGAGGCCCGTGCTTCACATTCACCTGTATGTTAGGCATCGGGGCTACCTTGGAGGGGAGGCTGCCGCAGCCCCTGCCCTTAGGGAGGTTGACAGTCTATAGGGGGCAATTGAGCAAATCCTCATAGACACGTGCACTGAAGGGAGGGCTGGAGTCCTGGGAGAGGAGTGACAGACTATCCTGAGCAGGGCCCGGGCTCAGGATCCAGGCCATGAGGGCCTGGCGGTGGCAGATCTACTAGAAGGCACTGCTCTTGTTGCACCCAGAGGCAGTTTGACAGGGGCCATGGCCTGGGCCAAGGTCAGAAGACCTGAGCCAGGTCCAGCTGTGCCCTGACCCGCTGACTAAGGTGGCCTTCAGACCCTCCCTGCTCCTGGCCTCTGAATCTTGGACACGAGATGCTTCGACCCTGCAACTGGGAGGTCAGTCTGGGGAGCAGGCGGGAGCTGGTGTTGGGAGTGGTCAGGTGGGGCCCCCCCGGGGGGCGTGGCCCCGGGAGGTGGGGCTCTGAGAGGTGTGGCTCCAGAGGCGGGGCTCCAGGAATCCTCCACCTTGCAGCTCTTTGGTGGCCTTGAGGCTCTGGAAGGCCCACAGTTAGCCTGGCCCAGCTTTCCAGCCCCTGCTGAGAGCCGCTGACCCAACTGTGACGGCAGCTTGCGACACAGTTAATTGAGCCCTCACCCTGGTTCTGTCTGCAGGTGTCCAGCAGGACCTCGGTGCCAGCACTTGGCTTCCAGTGCAATTCTTGGCCGCTTCCAGGCCCGCAGGGGCGGCAGCTAGGCCTGGGCCAGCTCTCAGAGGCATTGTTCTGTCCGTGGGAAGAGCCTGGGGCTGCCTCACCCGCCTGGCACCCCTCCCCTCCTCCCGGCCCTCTGTGCTGGGTCACCCTTGCGGACGGGGCTCTCTGCAGGGGGGCCAGCTTGGCCGGCTGGGGTGCCCGCCCCCTCCTCGGCTTCCTGGACAGCCCGACGGCAGTAACTGAGCCTGAAAACTTGCGGTCCCGAGAGGCACGTCCAGGCACAGGTGACTTTTCCCAGCCACCTGGCAAGGGGGCCACCACCAGGCTTCTGATGGGCATCATCGGGACTCCCCCAAGCTGGAGCCCTGTCCCCAGGCCCGCGAGCTGTGACCTTGACCTGCCTGCATCCCCTGGTGTCACTGCAGACCCCTGGGACCCTTGATAAGGATTGGGGGAGCACACCGAGACTGGAAGACGGGCCTCTGGGATTCCAGCCCTTGCTGCTCCGAGCCTGTGTGGCAGTGGTTGTCCTGGCCTCTGGGCCACTGGGCTGACGGCAGGTTCAGGGCCAAGTGCCCTTCCTGAGTGTGTGTGTGGAGGATCATTCAGAGAACCGCCTTCAAAGCAACCCCTCTGCGGCCTCCCTGGGAGACCTTCTGCGCGGTCCCTCCTCCATCCTCTGCTCACCTCTACTGGCAGCTCCTTGCTGCAGGCTCCACCCTGCCTGCTCTGGGGTCTGCCCTCAGGCCCCCAGGTGCTCAGACATCTGCTGCTTCCCAGCTGGCTCTGCAGGGAAGGGGCCCCAGGGGAAAGCGAAGGGGAGGGGCAGTGCTCTCCCCGACATCACCCCTGTTAGTCCCACCTCAGCCTCTATGAGGTCACAGGTGGGCCCGGTCATAGGTGGCTTCAGCCCCAAGCACGACAGGCTTCAGGCAGGCAGGGGCTGAGCCAGAGGCTGGTCCCGTGACCAGGGCCAGTGCTTTCCCCCAACACTGTCCTTGTCCCTCCGTGCCTGGCTGAGTGAGCAGGGGTCCTCCCTGGAGACGGCCGGGAAGATGCCCCTAGTGAGTCCCTGGCAACACCGGCATCTGAAATCTGGAAGATTCTGCATCCTACATTCCTACCGCTGACTCCAGGAAATGGTGTGTGGGCTAAAATGATTAATAAAAGTCACCACCCCACGAGACGGAGCTAATTGAAAAGCTCGCTTATTCCAAGTGGAAGAAATGGGATTAGAGCCTAAAATATTTGAAAATTAACTGGAAACAGCCTGCCCAGTGACTTTTCAGAATCAGCGGCTTAGGAGTTAAGCTAAGGACTTAAACTCTACGATAGTCTGGCAGAATTGTCTCAGCATCTCTGGCTGGGGTCGGGGCGTGGGCAGAAGAGGGTGGGGCCGGGGCGTGGGCAGAAGAGGGGGCGGCTCCTGGAAGAGCCGCTGGTGGGTTAACACGGAGGGGACTGGTCTGGCCTGGGACGCCTCCTCCCAGGACCCTCCACCCCTGTGCCCCCACCCCACCAGTTGCCCCGGAACTGAGCGTTAAGAGGGAAGGTGCCCACAGAACGAGGTGTCATGCCCCAGGTCCTAGGTGTGAGGACTGAGGTGTCACAGCAGCTGGGGGATTTGGTTCTATGGCAGCCCTTACGACAAAAAAGCAAGAGAAAACCACAATGCACTTGACAATGTGTTAATTCACCCACTGGGTAGTCTAGAATCCATCATGACAGAAGGTGGCCACCCTGCAGGATGCTTGGGGCGCGGAGGCCAGCCCAGGGCTTGGCTGAGTCATCCCGAGCGCACTCAGTGGAGCTCCAGCTTCTGCAGGGGGCGGAGGGCATATCGGTGGAGCAGTTGCTCGAGGCCAGGTGCTACATTAAGGCTTGGCATGAACCCCTTTAATTCTCGAAGCAGCCTTTTGAGGGAGGTGGAGGGTGAGCTCTCACGGAGGGACCAGGGGATGAACACCCACCTCGCCCTCCTGCCCTCCTGTCCCCTGACTGGCTGAGGACATGGGGGTCATCCATGTGGTCCATGCAGCTCAGCCTCTTGTGGGTCCAGAGAGGGGTGGAGAGAGGTAAGTGGGTCTGGAGGATCAAATGGAAAGTTCCAGCACATCACACTATTTAAACAAGTCTCCCTTTTTCTGTTAACTGTGCATCTGACACAGCTCTACCAAGCACTAGTTTCTGTCTCTCCAGCCAAGTCCAGATGAGGCGTTCATTCTTTCTCAACATGCATGTTTTGTTCCACCAATGCCAAAGTAGCACCTATTATGGGCTGGGTACTTTCCCAGGCCTGGGAATGCAGGAGACACGCAGACAAGGCTATGCCTTCCTGGGGTTATGTTCTGGGTGGGGGGTGGCAGGGAGATGACAGCTCCCATCAGATAGGCGAGAATGCGATGGAAGGAGAGGAGAGGGGAAGAGAATAGAACAGACCAGACTTGCAGGCACTAATGAGCTTGAAGAAAAATGGGGCAGTGCAAGAATGGGCGGTGGGGCTGCCTGAGATCTGGTGGGCTGGGAACGTCTCTCTTAGGAGGTGATGTTTGAGCAAAGACTGAAGAGAGGGCGGGCAACCTGTGAAAGTCTAGAGAAGAACAATGGAGAAGACAGCAAATGCAAAGGCCCTGAGGCAGGAGCTCTCATGTTCGGGGCCCAGGTGGACCCAGGGGCTTACACAGGCTGAGCGGCGGATGCTTTGCTGGTGGCGCATTTGGAGATGTCAGCTGTGAAGCACTGAGGAAGGTGGATTTGATTCTAGATCCGAGTGAGGAGGCATTGACTCTCATTGGGAGGGAGGGGTCACTCTGACAGCAGAGTGGGCTCAACAGAAGTCAGGGCCCAGTGAGGACACTACTGCTTTCATCCAGAGGAGGTGGCTGGACCCAGGGACAGTGGTGGGGCCGTTAGATTCTGGAGATATTCCTGAAAACTAGAGCCAAAAGGGTTGGCCTCCTGGGGCGGAGGGGGGGACAGTCAAAGCCTGTGCTTACCCTGGGACGCCGACATGGCGCTGTTGGTAGTGACCGTGGGTGTGGACATCCTGGGTATGGGAAGAAGTCAGGAGGCCGGGGATGGGATGCACGGCCCACTCGGGCATCTGGCAGAGAGCCCTGTCCCCCTGCTGCTCTTGGTGTGCTGGCCTCCCCTCCCCCACACTCACCCTCCCCTCCAACGCATCTCAGAATCTGCCTGTGAGCTTGTCAGTTGCAGTGCTGGTTATACGTGTGTCTCTTTGGGAACTGTGTTCATGCAGGATTGCACGGATGTTCTCCACGGTGCATCACACACAGAGATCGTCCTCATCTGAACAGCGTTAATCAAAGGAGGATGGAGCCCACAGCCCCGTCTCTCATGTTCACTTTCTTCTGCTGTTTCCTTTCATGTCATTTTTCTGCATTAAACAAAAAGACTTGTTTGCCCATTATTTGCTCGTTTATTGGCAGGCTTCCCTCCCTGCCCTGACTATAATGCAGACTCCAGTGAACGGGACCGGGTCTATCTCACTTAGGCTGCATTGCCAGGGCCTGGTAAGAGCTCTGTGGCCTCCTTACCTAGACAGGGCCTTTGAATGAGTTAATGGTAGAATAAGTGTCTGAGTCAGTCTGAGCTACTATAACAAAATAACACAGACTGGGTAGCTTAAGCATCAGACATTTATTTCTCTCAGCTCTGGAGGCTGGATATCCAAGATCAAGGTGCTGGCAGATTTGGTGTCTGGTGAGGACCCTTTTCTCCTGGCTTGTAGATGGCCACCTTCTTCCTGGTGTCCTCACATGGTGGAGAGAGAACTCTGGCATCTTTTCCTCTCTTTATAAGGACACTAATCCCATCATGGGGCCCCACCCTCATGACCTCATCTAACCCTGATTACCTCCCAAAGGTCCCACCTCCAAGTCCCATCACATTGGGGGTCAGGACCTCAAAGCATGAATTTTGAGGGGACACAAACATTCAGTTCATAGCAGTAAGTGAATACATTGCTGTGGAGGCGATGGTACTAGGCCATGCATGTCTGAGTTGTGAATGTCTTGAAAATCATGCAGAGTTATGGAGCTAAGGGTTTGTATTTCTTTTGTTGTTGTTTTGTTCTAGCAAACAAAAAACAGCAAACACCAAACAAACAAAGAGTCCATCATTTGTTACAAAGATACTTCTAGTAAAGTTGTCTCTCCTTTTCCTCCCCGAGGAAGAGAAGCAGACATGGGAATTCCAACTTCATGGAGAACAGGAAACACCCATATCTCCAAATCACCCCTCACGTGAAGATGCTCTGCCACGTGCAGTCAAGGCTGGTTAAGAAGTTGATGGAGGCCCCAGTGCTGGGGCTTCATCCTGAACCACGGAAGCTTCTGCTCACCCAGACAACTGCCCTCATTCCTGAAAATGGTTGGTTTAGGAAGAACTCACTTCATGAAAAAATAAACAAGGACAAAAAGGAGCCAAAGCAGGACCCATTAAAAAATACTGCAGGGCTTCCCTCATGGCGCAGTGGTTGAGAGTCCGCCTGCCGATGCAGGGGACACGGGTTCGTGCCCCGGTCCGGGAAGATCCCACGTGCCGCGGAGCGGCTGGGCCCGTGAGCCATGGCCGCTGAGCCTGCACGTCCAGAGCCTGTGCTCTGCAGCGGGAGAGGCCTCAACAGTGAGAGGCCCGCGTACCACAAAAAAAAAAAAAAGACCCACATGGGAAAGACCTCCCACTGGGGAAGCTGGTAAGTTTTTTTGTTCAAATTGGGAACTTAAAGATCTAAATGAAAACATCTTTTCTGTAAAACAAAAGCCGGAACAGAGGCTGCAACAAGAGACAGTCAGACAACAGGAGATGCAAACCAGGCTCAAGAAAACCCGTGGAAGAACCAAAAGCATCCCAAGGTGAGGCCACAGCAGAACTGGAGAAGAGGTGGGGCTGAGGGGGCCAGGCTTGAAAAGAGCCAGGGTTTAAAGGGATGAGAGAAAAAGCATAGAAAAGGAAAACGACTTAAATAACTCAAGAACATTTGTGAAGTTAAAAAAAAAAAAAAGAAGAGGATTAGCTCCATGGATTGAAAGGGCACTGTATTCCCATAAAACAGATGCACAGAATTAACACTGAGGCCCATCCGAGGATGGTGGGTCCAACCCGTGAGTTAACTCGGGTCCAGGCAAAGTATCGAGGCTCTGATGGGAGAAGGAACACGCAGGCTCAGATGTTCTACCGTGACACCTAATGTTAGGAAAGAGTGAAAGCCTGCCTGCAAAAGCCCCAGGGGGAGAAGGATGAACCAGAGCTCTGGATCAGAACAGGATGCCATAAGTACGATTCAAATTTAACCAGAAAAAAAGCATTTCAGAAAATAGCCATGAGTCAGGGACTGTAGACTAAAGTTTTCTTTAAAGAAAACGATGGAAACTGATTTGGGTCAACCTGGAGGTGACACTATGAGCAGAAGGGCTGAGCAGTGATGAAGGTGACAAAGGTGAGGACGACGGTGGGCCTTGTGCCACGGAGCGGGGCAACAGCTGGGGCTACAGCCCAGGTCGGTGTCTGCAAACGGGGCTCGGGAACAGTGTCCCGCCCCTGCGTCTGCACCTCTCTCCGCCCCCCCCAGCCCCACCCCAGCACGGGCACCCCTCTCCCCACCCTACACGTGCACCCCTCTCCCCTCCCACCCCTGCACAGGCACCCCTCTCCCCACCCCCTGCACGGGCACCCCTCTCCCCTCCCACCCCTGCACGAAGTCTCTTTCCCTCCCTGGAACCCATGCTGGCTGTAGGGCTTCCTCACCGATGGGCCAAGTCACCAGCTGGAGCCTGGCCTTGGGGCATGGGAGCCTCGATTCTCACCTTCCTGGCTGTGAACCCCGAGGGGAAGCTCACCCTCTAGAGCTCCTGTGGGATCAGTCCAGGCCTGAAGTGTCCTGGCCGCTCCAGCCTCACCATCTCCCCGGGGGAAACCTTCTTTGGAAATCCTTTGCCCGCCCACCTCCCTGGCTTGGGGTCTACTCTGAGCTTGGTCTAAAATGACGTCTAAGATTCGCAGGCACCGGACCCGGCCTGGCCCCAGATTTCTCTCTACAAGCCCCTGCTCAGAGCACATGGCCAGTGCAGGACGCTCAGTCCACCCCCCTGGGTCCTGGACACTCGGGGCCGGCCTGAGGCGACTCCCACCAACTCCCAGACACAGACTTGCTGGAAAGGAACTCACTCCCGGGGCCTGGTGAGACCCCTGGCTTGGCAGGCAGGGCTGGGGAGGGCTATGTGAGGACACAGATACGCGAAGACCCAGCTGTCCCCTGCAGGGACCCCGCCCCCGCTGCTCCAGGCATGCACCCTTCCATGCGCTGTGGTCCAGGCCTCGGCTCCGGGGCCCCCGCCGCTGGGGCTCCTCATGCATCTCCCAGGCAACAGAGGCGCCC
Organism: Delphinapterus leucas; assembly: GCF_059928025.1. Classification (NCBI taxonomy): domain Eukaryota; kingdom Metazoa; phylum Chordata; class Mammalia; order Artiodactyla; family Monodontidae; genus Delphinapterus; species Delphinapterus leucas. The sequence goes on from NC_143130.1 coordinate 180,233,243, forward strand.
TCGAGGCCCCGGTCTCATGGGGGGGCCGTGGTGTCTCCACACACATCACCATGGCTTTCCACCCTCAGCTGTCAGAGAACAGGCTCCTTGTCTAAAGAATGCGACCAAGATAATTAGCCCTAACGACACAGCCCGCGTGGTGGCTGCCACGCTGACAGAAGAGGTGGCCGCCAAGAATTCCGTGTCAGCCTAGGTGTCGCTCACGGGCACAGACAAAAGGCAAGCTGTGTGAGGACTCAGGAGATACGCCGCCCAGGTGGTTCTCCAGAGAGGATTGAGGGAAATAGACATACTCGAAATAGGCTGTCCAGCCTCTGCTAGCTGAGCCCTGATCTCTTTCAGCCACTGGCATCTCAATAATGACAACATAAAGAATGATGACAGGCCCTGATGGGGCACCCCACCCCTGGCATTCACAGTGAGTGTGAAAGGGGGGGATGTGAATTCTATCCCTGCCAATGAAAGAAAGGAGCTGGAGGTTAAGTGGCCCAAGGTCCTGGGGTCCTGACAGGGGGAAGCCACAGTTCAAACCAAAGACCGTGGCCAAAGTCTGACATGCTGCCCTGTGCCACACGGCCAGCGGCCGAGGCCACCTGCCTGTCTTCGCAGGCCGCAGGTCCAGCAGGGGTCAGCGGGTGGCTGAGCTGTGGGATCATAGGCATGGAGATGGGCACGCCCCCTGGAGGGTGGGTCATGCCCAGTGTGTCTGAGATTCTGTGCAGGGTGATGGGGACCCAGGAATGGCAGCCACAAGGCAGCTCTGGGCCCCTGTGTGGAACAAGAAAGGAAGATCCCTGACCCAGCAGGGGCCACTGGTGACCAGTGAGAGGAAGGAGGGAGCCACGGAGGATGCTGGAGATCATGAAAGAGAAGTGGCTGACAGAAGGAGTGTCAGGAAAGGAACACAGACATGTGACTTCTGTGACACTGGGACAGGGACAGGCTGCACCAGCCGGCACAGAGGCCCTATGCGGGAGGACCACAGGCAGCTGGTTCTGGGGACCAGGAGGTCAGGGATGAGCACTGCTGGCGTGAGTGGGAGGGGAGAGGCAGGCCCACGTGGGAGGAAGAGGGAAGGGTTAGCTAATAGTGGGAGGAGGACGTGGGGTCACAAAGGTCTTCTCCCCCTTCAGATGCAAACGGCTCAGCTGGTCTGTGACTTGAGGGTAAAAACCGGTGAAGGAGGCATTAAAGACACAGTCAGAAAGAGGGTGCTCGTGGGGCAGGAGTCCACAGGGCGGGTGCAGGGGTGCGGGCGGGGGTGACCGAGAGCATCCGCTGGACGGAGACAGGACGGGGATTCAGGTCACATTTAAAAGTAGAGTCCGATCCTGAGACACCTAATACATTGTGATATACGGTTTAAAAACAAAGCACTGAGGGACGTGTTTGCACAAGAAGAACAGAGGAGTTATATTATCATCAAAAATAATTCAAAGGGACTTCCCTGGTGGTGCAGTGGTTAAGAATCCGCCTGCCAATGCCGGGGACATGTGTTCGAACCCTGGTCCGGGAAGATCCCACGTGCCACGGAGCAACTAAGCCTGTGAGCCACAACTACTGAGCCCGTGCGCCTAGAGCCCATGCTCCGCAACGAGAGAAGCCACCACAATGAGAAACCTGCGCACCGCAACAAAGAGTAGCCCCCGCTCGCTGCAACTAGAGGAAGCCCGCGTGCAGCAATGAAGACCCAACATAGCACTTGAGGACACGGGGAGGGGGAAGGGTAAGCTGGGACAAAGTGAGAGAGTGGCATGGACATATATACACTACCAAGCGTAAAATAGATAGCTAGTGGGAAGCAGCCGCATAGCACAGGGAGATGAGCTCGGTGCTTTGTGACCACATAGAGGGGTGGGATAGGGAGGGTGGAGGGAGACGCAAGAGGGAGGGGATATGGGGATATATGTATATGTATAATGACTCACTTTGTGATACAGCAGAAACTAACACAACATTGTAAAGCAATTATACTCCAATAAAGATGTTAAAAAAAAAACGCAACGCAGCCAAAAATAAATAAATAAATTTATAAAAAAGAAAATAATTCAAAGCACAAATCACTCAAAGAAATAAACAGACCAATATACGTTAAAAAGAGATATTGTACCTGGTAAAGCTGTAATGAGCTTGAGCCTTTATGTGTTCAACATCTAATATCCAAATAGATAAAGAACAACTGCTAGCTATATAAGGAAACCAACAAGGCCCAGGGGTGATGGGAAATTCAGCCTAGCAGCATTGATGTACTCCAGATCAAGTGTACAAAAATAAGTAAGAATACCAAGGGTATGACTCATCATTAATAACGAAGAATTTATAAATATGTTCTATGTAAAATTTACACCGCAGTCATAAAATCCAGCTTACTTTTCCGTAAGTTGATGGAAAACAAGAAACACCTGAACAGTCACCCAATCTCATTCATTAGGGAAATATTTACAAATGTTTAAGAAATGTGCTATTGTTTGATTACCAGATGAGCAAGATTAAAAGTATTTAAGTGTCAAATGTGGTGAGAAAATGAAGAAAAAATGCCCCCTCTTTGGGGGTGGTGTAGACCAAAGTGCTGATCACAGACATCCACTCTCCCGCATGGCCATGCGACTTGTTCTGATCAGTGACAGGTGGGCAGAAGTGACATGTGTCGTCTCCCTGCAGAGGCTCTAAGGGCCAGCGTGGGGTCCACTGTGCTTGCCTTTCCTCAGTCACGATGACCAGCGGTGACCCAGAGAGAGGCCGCTGCATCCTGCTGGCTCCCACCGTGGGGAGAGTGTGGAGCAGGGTGAGCCAGGCACGGTGGACCGGAAGCACAGAGGAAGAACAAGCCTTTGCCATCTCAACCTCTGAGATCTGGGGGCTGTTTGTCACCGGCAGAGCCCAGCCCTTCATGCCTAATCTGGGGATGATGGGGTAGTTCCTGTTAAAATGTGAAATGTTCCTAAAACATGACTCAACAAATCTACTTAGCAATTACTCTTAAAAATACCCAGTGCAATTCTCCTTCTGAGCAGTCGACTAACATTCCAGGCTGAGAGCAAATAGGAAAGCTGGATAAAACAAAAGTCATCTGTCAGAAGGTATCAGAGAGCCATGGAAGCACTGAGGACAAGAGGGACTAAAATTCCAGAGAGGGGAGACCCTCCGAGAGGTAAGATGAAGATCTTCAGCCGTGTTTCTCCTGGGGGCCTTTGCGATTCTGGACCTTGTTAGAGGCTTGGTCCAAGCAGAGCAGCAGCTCTGGGGAAAAGGGATCAAGAAGATTCGGAAGAGAGATTCAGAGACTTGAGGAGTTTGAACACATGGCCAACAAGGCAGTTTGAAGTTCTGAAGCTGCCCAGAGTGGAAAGCTAAAAGATGGTCTTAAAACCTCTGAAAACAGAGCAGAACGTCCTGGAGACAATCAGTGCTGAAAGGACCGAGACCCCCGGGGCGGGAGGCTCCCAGGAGCCCACAGGCTCACCTTTGAACTCCCTAAAGGGCTACATTCTGGAGGCAGAGGTGAGCCTCGGCTCAGGTCACTGGACCTGGGTGGTCAGCGCCTATCCTCTCTGCCGGTCAGAGTGACGGTGAATGCTTTCTGGTGGAAGACATGGATGTGCCTTCCTCAGATTGTGTTCATGCATAATGCCCAGTGAGCAGTTAAAAAGTAACTAAGTGTACGAGGAGAACCAAAACAGGACCGAAAACCAAGAAGGAAAAAAAGCAAGAACAGAATCAGGTGACTGAGCTATTGGTATTAGCAGACAAGGATTTGAAAATAACTCTGATATGTATGTTCAAGAAAGTAGTGGAAATGATGGGGAAAATGGATGAGAAAAAACGAATTGATCATAGAAATAGAATCTATAAAAAGACCTAAATGGAAATTCTAAAACTGGAGAAGATCTAAAAGCCAGCAATCAAAGCAACAGCATTTTAGATACAGCAGAATTCTGGGTTCAAGAACTGAATGAAAGGTGAATAGAAATGTCCAAACTGAAGCAGATGGGGAAAAAAAGCAAAGAAGAAAGACGCGAGGCATTCAGTGGAAACATCTATCCTGTGTGAATTGTAGCCCCAGAAGTAGAGGGAGAAGGGGACAAAGCCACATTTGCAGAAATGATTGAGAACTTTGTAAGACCAATGAAAGGCACCAGCCCACAGATTTAAAGAATCTCCGCAAGCCCCAAGCAGGATAAATACAAAGGAAACCACGCCTTGACCCATCAAGGTAAAACTGTGGAAAACGAGAGAAAAAGGGAAAACTGGCCGGAGAAAAATGATGCATTATCTTTAAAAAAGCAAAAATAAGATTGAGAGCTGAGTTCTCACCACAAACGAAGGACGTTAGAAGACGGTGGAATGACAGTTTTGAAGAGCTGAAATAAAAAAGAACTGCCAACCTAGAATTCTACATTGGCAAAAATACACTTCAAAAACGAAGACATTTCAGGCAAAGAAATACTGAGAGAATTCAAGACCACAAGACTTGAACTAAAGAAATTCTAAAATTAGGGACTTTCCTGGTGGTCCAGTGGTTAAGACTCCACGCTTCCACTGCAGGGGGTGCAGGTCCGATCCCTGGATGGGGAGCTAAGATCCCGCATGCTGCATGGCACGGCCAAAAAGAAAGAAAGAAATTCTAAAATAAGTTCTTCAGATGCAAAGAAAATACTCCCAGCAGAAACGTGGAGCTATCAGGAAGAACGAAGAGCAAAGAAAAAGGTAAAACTTGGGTAAATATAAGCAGGCATTTGTGGTAATGGACTCTGGCATGTAAAGTACACGTTGAATTAATGCAGTACAACAATAAAGCAAAAGACGGGGGAGTGATGGAGTTAAAGTCTTGTGAAGAGCTAGCAGAACAGGAAATTGGCAAAGCCTCAATTCATATTGAACTGTCATGAATTAGTCAAGGATGAATGTTGAAATCGTTAGGATAACCACCTAAAAATAGTAAAGCAATGTATAACTTGTGAGTTAGAGAGGGAAAACAGGATAAGACGAATATTCCACTAATCGAAAAGGAGGCAAGAAGTGAGAGGAAAATGGAACATAAATCAGATGGACAAATAGGAAACAAGACAACAGACAATAAACCTAAAATACAGAAAATTACCTTACATAGAATGGGCTGAATAATCAAGTGAAAAACTAGTAATGTCAGACTTCATGCAAAAAATAAAACCCTATTATAAACCACTTAAAGTAGACACTCCGTCGATAGAAGAGTACAAAAATGTTGAAAGAAAAAGCAAAGGAAAGGGTAGAATTGCAAGCACAACCAGAAGACAGCCTGTGGAGTCCTATGGTTGTTAGACAAAGCCGATGCTAGGGCAGGATGTTTTGCTGGAGAGGAACACAGGCTCCTCTCAGGCTGAGGGGATCAATCCTTCAGGAAGATGGTACAACCCTAGATAAGCATCAATAACATAAAAAATAGGAAACAAAAAATGACCAAACTAAATGAGGAGAGAAATCCAAAATCATAGTGGGAGATGTAACCCACCTCTCTCGATGGCTGATTTACGGGACAGACAAAAAATCAGAAAGGAAATCAAAGCTCTGAACAGCACCATGGACAGACCTGACCTAATTGACAGGTGATCCAGACCACTGCACCCGCCTACAGCCAGGCTCACGTCTTGTCATTAGCACACAGGATGCTCACTGGTATTGCCATGTCCCAGCCCACAGAACAAGTCTCAGCACATTTCAAGGGACTGAAATCACTCAGGAGCATGTTCCCAGGCCACAGTGGAACTAAGCTGGAAATAAAAACATAAATAGAAAAAAAAAGACAAAAAGGAAACAAAATAAATTTTTAAAAAAAGATAAAAAAAGAAATCACAAATACAATGGGAAGATCCCCAACCACTTGGAAATTAAGCCATATACCTCTAAGTCACAGATCACAGAAGAAATCAAAGGAAATGAGAAAACAGTATGAACTGATTGCTACTGGAGATGTAACATATCAAAGTACAAGAATATAGTTAAAGCAGTGTTCAGAGGGAAATTTATAGCCAAACATGTATATATTTAAAAAGAAGGAAAGCTGAAAATCAATTATCTAAGCTTCTATGTCAAGAAGCTGGAAAAAAGGCAAGCCTAGTGAAAGCAGAAGGAAAGAAAGAATAAAGATATGACAAGAAATCAATGAAATAGAAAACATACGTACATCAGAGAAAATCCATGAAGCCAAAATTTGTATCTTTAAAAAGATTAATAAAATGAATATACATAACACACAATTGTAAAGCAATTATACCCCAATAAAGATGTTTAAAAAAAAAATGAATATACATCCAGCAAATGTGATCAAGAGGGAAAAAGAGGAGAGAAAACATAAGTAAATAAAATTAGGAATAAAAAGACACTAATAAGATGAGAGGATACTATAAATAACTTCAAGTTAATTTCATGATTTGGATTCAATGGGCAAATCCATCCTCCAAAACACAACTTATCAAAATTGACAGATGCTATTTGATCTGAAGAGCTTGATACTTATTAAATAATTGTATCCATTATTAAAATGTTTCTCACCAAGACAGCCCACGTCTCAAATGGTTACATTGGTATATTTTTTAGAAATTTAAGGGAGAAATAACACCAGTCTTACACAAACCAATGTAGGGAATAGAAGAGGGAAGAAACACAGCCAAACTCACTTTTTGAGGCTAGTATGGCCTTCCTATCAAAAGCTCACATGGACAGTAGGAGAAAGGAAAATGACAGACCAATTTCCTTCGTGAACATACGTGGGAAACTATTGGTGAATTGGATCCAGTGATATATAATAATAATCATATATTGGAATCATAGGAGGTTTATGCTAGGAATGCAAAATCCATTAATATATTTCAAATTCTAACATACAAAAGAGAGACATCAGGAGATCATCTCAATACATGCAGGATTTAATAAACTCCAACAATAACGCATTCATGAAAAAACTCAGTAATTTGGAATAGATTTGATTGATTTTCCTTAAATGGATAAGAAGACTATACTAAAAACAGAGTAAACCTGAGAGTAGGAGTGGGACAAGATACACAGCATCAATATTTCTATTCACCACCTAGAGGGGTGGGATAGGGAGGGTGGGAGGGAGACGCAAGAGGGAGGGGATATGGGGATATACATATGCATAGAGCTGATTCACTTTGTTATACAGCAGAAATTAACACAACATTGTAAAGCAATTATACTCCAATAAAGATGTTACAAAAAATTTCTACTCAACATAATAAAGACCCAATGCAGCCATAGAAAGGCCAAATTAATCTAACCATACAAGCTTAGAATTAAGAAGTGAACTGAGCAAGGTCACCAATTTTATTTATCAGCAACAATATTTTGGCAAATAAAAATTTTAAAGCCATATTCTTTACAATAGCATTAAAAAGAGCTAACACTTAGATAAGGCCCTTGTTACTTTTGTAACAAAAGATGTATAAGACTTCCGCACTGAAAATTACAAAACACTTTTAAAAGAAATTAACAAAGACCTAAATAAATGGGGAAAATACTATGTTCAGAGATCGGAAGACTATTGACGCTTTTATGTCAATTCTCACAATAATGTAGAATCAGTACAAATTCTGATCAAAATAAAAGGTTTTTTTTTTCATAAATGGAGAATGTTAAACCAATCTTGAAAAAGAACAAAACTGAAGGATTTGCTCTATCAAATATCATGACCATATTGTAAAGCTACAGAAGATACTATAGCACGCATTTAGCATGAGGAAGGATTAATTTACCACTGTACCAAACTGGAGAGTCAGAAAGAGACCTCCATCTAAACAACTGCCTGAAAGCTCACTGAATAGGGGGGTGGCAGCCTTTGCAATAGATGCTACTAGATCAAGTGGTTTTATATATATGTATATATATATATATTTTTTTGATACACGGGCCTCTCACTCTTGTGGCCTCTCCCGTTGCAGAGCACAGGCTGCGGACGCGCAGACTCAGCGGCCATGGCTCACGGGCCCAACCGCTCCGCGGCATGTGGGATCCTCCCGGACCGGGGCACGAACCCGTGTCCCCTGCATCGGCAGGCGGACTCTCAACCACTGCGCCACCAGGGAAGCCTGGCTGACTTTCATGCCAAGGCAACGACAGCAGAATCTGTAAAGATCGCGGCACATGTAGGTGAAATCCGTTCTGCTTCTACAAAAAGTTAACCCCTCATTGTCAGGCCTTTGCCATCCAGATGTGCTTTTAACATGGCAACAGTCTGCTCCTAAATCAGAAATTAAATGGTAAACGATAGCTATGAATTAAATAGTTGGGGCTATGGGAAACCCAAGACGGCCACCTGGCTCCCTGGAAAGCACTATTTTTCATTTGGTGGGTTAAAGCCTTCCCTTGCTGCAAGGCTGATGCCCTCCAATGACAAACTGTGAGGAAAATGTGCTTTTCCACTTGGGGTATACTTTCCACAATCTCCAGTGATCAAGGCACCCACGTCACTGGGCGAATCATGCAAGCCTTAACCAAAACCTCACAAACGTCTTGAAATTATCACCGTCACTATCACCCTCAACCATCAGGCAAGGTCAACAGAACTGATGGAAAAACTGGACTCAAGCAGAACAAAAAATAATTACATAGAATTGAATGAACTGATAAACATGACTATGACTTTTATGACGTTTTATCTGAAATGTTACTGGCATTTCATCTTTGTTTTCCAGGTAAGGGAACCTTTCCCCCTTAATCTAGTTATGACTTACAGCAGTTTAGTAAATTATACATTTTTAAGTAGAATTGAAGCATTTATCTTTTCTCTCTACCTGATCCCTCCAGAATTTGGAAACTCTTAGGTTCCCAGCGGCCTTTCCAGGTGAATAGGGAAGGCCACTTCCTGGCAGATATAAGAACCTCAAGATATTTTGGACCTTGAAAAGAGAGGGCTCCACCCAAATCTGTAGGTATTGCAGGCAGAATCTAATGGCATGGCTTACCTGGCCTTGAGAGGCCTTTTTAAAAGTTCAGTTTGAGATCCCTTATGAAAAGTTCCAGCAAAACCAAATTTTAAAAAGCCTGTGGGATCAATTACACTTACGTAAATAATCATGTTAACTTTACTGAAATCAGAGTTATTTTGCAAACAATTAGTCTTAATTTGACTATATTTGGTAAAAATAAAGATAATTCAGAGAGAAAAGTTAAGTTTCAATATTATACCTTTAGAGCTTCCCTGGTGGCACAGTGGTTAAGAATCCGCCTGCCAATGAGGGGTACACGGGTTCCATCCCTGGTCTGGGAAGATCCCACATGCCGCGGAGCAACTAAGCCTGTGAACCACAACTACTGAGCCCGCGTGCCACAACTACTGAAGCCCACACGCATAGAACCTGTGCTCCGCAACAAAGAGAAGCCGCCACAATAAGAAGCCCGCACACGACAGCAAAGAGTGGCCCCTGCTCGCCACAACTAGAGAGGGCCCACGCACAGCGGCAAAGACCCAACGCAGTCAAAAGAAAATAAATAAATAAACTGATATTAAAAAATAAGACTATACCTTTGTGGCTATTGAGGTTTTCTATATACTGAAGTTTTGTATTTACTACCTACAATCAAGACGTCTCTTTGTTATGTCACGTTATTGTAAAGTTAAGCAAATTATTAAAAGGATGTTCTAAGCTTATTTCTGAAGCTGACCACAGTAATGTATCTTTGGATGAAGATCAGATGCCCCATGACCTGCACCCAGGAGATTATGCAGACTGGAAAAGACATCATTTAAAAGACTCTCTCTCTGGCCTGGATAGAAGGACGCTTATTAGGCACTCGTAACTAGCTCACACACAGTGACATGGAAAAGAATTGACTCTTTTTTTTTTTAGCCGCACCATGCATCATGTGGGATCTTAGTTCCCCAACCAAGGGTTGAACCTGGGCCCCCTGCAGCGGAAGCATGAAGTCTTAATCACAGGGCCGCCAGGGAAGTCCCTGAAAAGAATTGACTCTTGACTTCATATTTCCCACTGAAACAGAGCCTCTGCATGGGACTGGTCTAAAGAGAGGACTGCTAACCTCAAACTCACCTTAAAACAACCAGCAAGCCAGGATGAGAAGAAAATGACAACAGTGGTAGACAGCCGACCCAAGAATCTGGGCCAGGCCTGTAAGACCCATCCTACTAGTCCAATTAAACTGTTTACCAAATGTTTGTCTCCCCATCAAAATTGAAAGTTGTTTTACCTCTAGCTATACTTTTGCTCCAACATTCAGGATGGAAAGAAAATTCTTTAGTAAAGTTGTCATCAAGTATAGCTACTGGGATAATCCCTTCATAATACTTATCACTGACTTTTCAGATGTTCCTAACGTGACCACTCACCCAGACCAACCTCCCTCTCAGCTAATCTTTCAGGTTCAAATTCTTCATCGTAGTAATATGTCCATCCCTTGTCTATACTGTTGTCAGTCCCTAGAGATGGAGCATGACTTACCCCAGGAGCCCCTTGCTCTGTCCCTTACTTAATCGAAAAAAGTCTTAAAGAGAAAAAGGTGAGTAAATTGTGCCTGCAGTGCCCTTATATCAAATACCTAGTTGACTTTGGAAAGCCTACAAGAGAAGGGATCCATAGTTTAAAGTTGTGTTGACAAAACTCCCAACTGACGAGGCTGTCAATGATAGCACTCTGGGAGGGACCACCTGTGCTCCCCCAGGTTTTGTCTTCATATGTGGTATTGGAATTGACACACCTTCCCAAGGACGGGCACATAAATGTCTCGATAGCTGACAAATAGAAGGTTTATGTTTATTAGGACATTATGTTGTCCCATGGTCTATACGTCAGCAGATAGATGAGCCTCCTTTCTCTCTTCATTACAGAGTCAAGAGATCCATGTTAGCAAGATACCAACATACTTGGTGGCAAAATCTTTTGGGTATCTTCGTTCCTAATGCAAGAATATATGTAAACAAAGATATGCTCAGAAATCTGTCAGCCACCATTGGTCAAATAAATGGAAAGATTGCAAACAGCACTGTAGCACAACAAACATCCTTAAATTTCTTAGCCCAAGTAGTGTTAGATAACAGGGTCGCCTCAGGTTGTCTACTGGCTAAACAAGGAGGTACTCGTGCTATTGTTCATAACACTCATTGACTTATATCAGTACCTCTGAAGAAGTTGAGACACACCTAGAAAGAATTTCCCAAAGGGCAAAATGGCTACAAGATGTAAAAAAAATGACCCTTTAAATTATCTGTTTTGTCGGCTTCCCTCAGGAATCGACACTTTTTCCCTCTCTGCTTTACAGGTGATTATCATGTTCACAATGTGTATTATCACACCTTTCCTGACTAGCAAGCTACTCATGACATGTATCACAGCTCGCTTTAAGCCTACTGCTAAAAGCACAATTACAGAGGTTGTGCAACAATTTATTATGATCGATAGTATGTACAGCCTATAAAATGCTTCCCCATCAGCGTGTACACCTCTGTTTTTGCCCACTATATTCAATTCAAAAAAAAAAGAGAGAAAGAAAGAAAGGGGCAGACCTAGCACCAAGGGACATGGTGGACCCAGGTAGCAACCACCTTGGCATCAAGGGACAAATTTTTCTTTTTACTGAAGTACAGTTGATTTACAATGTTGTGTTAGTTTCAGGTGTACAGCAAAGTGATTCAGTTATATATGTATACACGCATAATATACATTCTATATATATATGTAAATATATATTTTTTCAGATTCTTTGCCATTAGAGGTTATTACAAGATATTGAATATAGTTCCCTGTGCTATACAGTAGGTCCTTATTCTTTATTTTATATATAGGAGTGTGTATCTGTTAATCCTAAACTCCTAATTTATCCCTCTCCCCCCCTTTCCCCTCCCTTTGGTAACCATGTTTGTTTTCTATGTCTGTGAGTCTATTTCTGCTTTATAAGTAAGTTTATTTGTACCATTTTTTTAGATTCCACGTATAAGTGGTATCATATGAAATTTGTCTTTCTCTACTTACTTCACTTACTATGATAATCTCTATGTCCATCCACATTGCTGCAAATGGCATTGTTTCATTCTTTTTATGGCTGAGTAACATTCCCTTGTACATCTATCTATCTATCTATACCACATCTTCTTTATCCATTCATCTGCTGATGGACATTTGGGTTGCTTCCATGTCTTGGCTATTGTAAATAGAGCTGCTATGAACATTGGGGTGCGTGTATCTTTTCGAATTAGAGTTTTCACCTTTTCCAGATATATGCCCAGGAGTGGGAATTGCATGATCATATGGTAGCTCTATTTTTAAGGACCTCCATACTGTTCTCCATATGGCTGCACCAACTTACATTCCCACCAACACTGCAAGAGGGTTCCCTTTATTCCACGCCCTCTCCAGCATTTATTTATTTTTCTCCAACATTTATTATTTGTACTTTTTGATGATGGCCATTCTGACCAGTGTGAGGTGATACCTCATTGTAGTTTTGATTTGCATTTCTCCAGTAATTAGCGATGTTGAGCATCTTTTCATGAGCCTGTTGGCCATCAGTATGCCTTCTTTGGAGAAATGTCTATCTAGGTCTTCTGCCCATTCTTTGATCGGGTTGTTTGTTTTTTTGATATTGAGCTGTATGAGCTGTTTGTATATTTTGGAAATTAATCCCTTGTTGGTCCCATCATTTGCAAATATTTTCTCCCATTCCGTAGGTTGTAGGTTGTATTTTCACTTTTTTTATGGTTTCCTTTCCTGTGCAAAAGCTTTTAAGTTTAATTAGGTAAGGGACAAATATTTTGATCATCAATGCTTTTCATAAATCAAAAGATTTACGATCAAAAGGGGGAAGTGATGAAAGAAATTTTCACATGTTGGAGTATGGGGAGGTCATTCTGGCTTATTCTTCTCCAGAGCAGTTTCTCAGAGTAATCTGGGAAGCTGGCTTCTGGGCTATAGTCCTCAGTTTGGCACAAATGAAACTCTTTTCTATTCCTATTATAGATTGTATATTAATTTTTTTGTCGACCATTTAAACATCTCAAAAAAGAGGATATCCAAATGGCTAATAAGTATATGAAGACATGCTCAGTGTCATCGGTTGGTACAGAAACGCAAATTAAAACCAACATAAAAAGCACTATACCCACCAGAATGGCTAAATGGAAAGATGAAAAATGCCATGTTTTGACAAGGCTGTGAAACAACTGGAATCCTCATACACTGCTGGTTAGCTTGGAAATTGGTACAAAACTTTGGGGAAATGTTTGACAAAATTTCTAGTGCCTGATACCATGTTTTCACTCCTAGTTATAGATCTACCAGAAATGGGTAAATATTTTTCCAAAAGGCTTGATCAAGAATGACCATAGGAGGGACTTCTGCGGTCCAGTGGTTAGGACTTCCACTGCAGGGCTTCCACTGCAGGGGGCACAGGCTTCCACTGCAGGGGGCACAGGTTCAATCCCTGGTCAGGGAACTAAGATCCCGCAAGCTCCGTGCATGCCAAAAAAAAAAAGAAAAACCATAGCAGCACCATTTATAATAACCCCAAACTGGAAGTGAACAGAAAGCCCACCAAAAGTAGAAGAGTAGAAGGGGCAACGTGTGGAGTGCTCACCCAGTGCGTGCTATGTATCAGTGAGATTCATGAACTCCAAGGACACATAACAACGTGTTGATCTTTCAAACAAAACAGTGAGTGAAAGGAGTCAGACGCGGATGGTACATTTTGAATGAGTCCATAATCTAAAGTGTGAAGCAGGCTAACGGAACCGAATACATACTGTTAGAGGTCAAGCTGGCCGTTCATCTTGGGCAGGGCGTGATGACTAGAAGAGGCAGAGAGAGGTTTCTGGGGGTGAGTGCTGGTCCGTGTCTTCATCTGGGTGTTGAGCTGGTATTTATGATTTTCATCCTTTTCTGTGTGTCTGCTATGCTTCAAAAAGGTTTCCCAGGGGAACTTAGCACATGAGCACATGGAGGCACGTATGAGGATGTTCACTGCAGCATTGTTTACAGCTGAGGAAAATTGGGAACAGCCTAAAGGGCCATTGATAGGGACAAGGTTAAGGGAATTATTGTCTATTAATATCGTGGTAGGAGTTGGAAAAAATAGAGCAGACTTCAATAAGCTTACGGGGCATATATGCAAAGTATACTGTGAGTGAAAAAGCTAGCCTACAGGACAATACATACAACTGCTTAAGCATACAGAAGTCAAAAGTGTGTATTTCTGTAGATTATACATTTATATGCAAACATATAGAAATGTATAATAAAGAAAACACACCAACTGTACTAGTGATTTTTTTCCCTGGAGACTAGGAGACTAGAGCTGAGGATGGAGGTCAGGGGTATTTTATGTTTATGTGTATTTATATATAATTTTGTATATACTAATATAATAACATTATATTTTATTACAATGACAATGTAATCATGATTACTTAGGTAATTAAAAATAATACTTCAAATGATCAATGAAAGATTTCCGAAGGGACATTTCCTAGGCGAATAAAAAATAAATACTTCAATATATTCAAAAAGTTAAAATTGTACAATGACATTAGTTTATTTTGAAGGATTAAAACTAGAAATTATTAACAAAGGTCTAAATTCAAAATCCTTACCAACTGGTGATTAAAAAGTACTCCTGTAAACATAACATTGGAGGAAAAAGGAAAAAAGAAATATTACTTAAATTCTAGAATATCAGAAAAATAATGAAATTGCTAGCAACAAATGGGTTTCTACAAAGCTGTCCTCAAAGATAAAGTCACATCTTTAAATGCTTTCATTATCAAACAAAGAAAAAAATATATGAAAGCCTTCAAGTCAATGAGTTTTTTAAAAGTAGTTCCAAGGAGGATTAAAACAGAGGAGATAATAGCAGAAATTATTAAATTAAAAAAACAGAAAAACAAGAATTGATAAGCAGATTAAGACCTAAGAGATAAGTAAATTAAAGAGCTAAGTCTTTGAAAAATCTAACACAACAGACCAGACTCTGGCTAATCTAGTTACTACAAAGAAGGAGGGGGTGAAATAGCAATTAAACAAAATTTTAAATCATATAAGCAGTAAAATAAACATGCAGACGGTTTTTAAAATTGACAAGGAATTGCTTGCACTGTTGTATGCTAATAAATCTGAATGAAAACAGATAAATTATCAAAGTTGACATTAAAAGAGCTGAGCAATATGCATAAACATAGACCCCTGGGAAAAATGTTAAAAATAGAAAAGAATTACCTCCAAAAGGGGCTCCAGACTCAGGCATTCTTGCTGTTGAGATATTGTGAACATTTAAGGCATGATTAATTCCAAAATTATGTACTCAGTTTTAGAAACTTATAAATTTGGAAAACTTGCCAAGTAATTTTGACAAATATAACTCACTCACCATATGTTCTTCAAACTATATTACTTAGGAATTACATAAAAAGATGCCACTATTTCATAAAGTTAAATAAAAAGTTGGTTCACCAAGGTCAACATAATTTTTAAATGCAGAACCTCTCAAAGCCTTTAACTTGCAAATATGCATTGTGATTCTTAACAAGGGCAGGAAGAGAATCTCCAGTGTTTCCCAATCTTATTTGTCCAACCAGAAAACCATTTCTACCTGGAGGCATCTCTTGGGGGTGGGGTTCCTTTGGGAAAGTCTGCTATAAATATAAAAGTTCATGTAAAGTAAAAAATGAAATACTAGCAAATAAAATTCAGCTGCAAGCTTAATCAACAATCAATGAAGTTGACCATGGGAAAGAAAGAATGATTTAATATAATTATTTAGCAGCGTACAATTCATTAATAGGACTGCAAATATTATCTACATAAATGTTGAAATATTATTCAAAAAATTTAAAAATGTATTTCAATAAAAATAGTAAATCGTAAAAGCTCTTACATATATAAAAGCACTTTCAATGTAGCTACTTAATAATTCTGTGTATTAAAACATAATAAACAGGGCTTCCCTGGTGGCGCAGTGGTTGAGAGTCCGCCTGCCGATGCAGGGGACGCGGGTTTGTGCCCCGGTCCGGGAAGATCCCACATGCTGCAGAGCGGCTGGGCCCGTGAGCCATGGCCGCTGAGCCTGCGCGTCCGGAGCCTGTGCTCCGCAATGGGAGAGGCCACAACAGTGAGAGGCCAGCGTACTGAAAAAAAAAAAAAAAAAAAAGCCATAATAAACAAAATTAAAAAGCAAATGACAGTGTGAAAATATTTGCAACAAATATCATGCACTGAGAAAGATCTCTTAAAAGTCAACAAAGACCCTATTATCCCAAATAAAATTGGCAAAGGACAACTCATAAATGAAAGACTACAAATCACCAAAAATTATGAAAAAGTGTCCAACCACATTTAGCCAAAGAAATGCAAAATTAAGGCATTACCATTTATATCTGTCAGGTTGAATAACATATGCATTGAAAGATAACAGAAGGAATTTGTCTGACAAATCCTCCTACAATAATGACAAATATAAACTTAGAGAAAATATAAAATGCAACTATTTGAAGACATCAGAGGATAAACAAAAATAAACAGAAAGTGGACAGCTTTGACCCTTGAAAGAAGAGAACTACACTGGGTGAGATTCATGTTTACACAGCATTTTGCCTTAGAGAAATCCCCAGTCTCATGGTTTAGGGCAACTAAAACACATATTTGGTGTTAGGACAGAAAAACCTCTCAGACTCTTTGTAGAAAGAATTTGCCAATAAGTTTCCACCTTAAGAAGTTGGAAAATAAGAGCAACTTAAGCCCATAGAAAGAAGGAATTAACAAAGATACAAGCAGAAGTAAATGAAATTTAAAAAACAACAGAGACAATAAACAAAGCCCAAAGTTGTTTCTTTGAAAAGATTAATGAAATGGCTAAATCCCTTCCCAGAGTAATAAAAGAAAAAAGAGAAACAAATGACAAAGATCAGGAAATAAGAAGGGGACATTACCAAGGATACAGCAGATAAAGGGATCTCATGAACAACTTAATTCAACCATGCTGTGAGGGAGTTCCTTGTTGGTGCAGTGGCTAAGAATCCACCTGCCAATGCAGGGGACAAGGGTTTGAGCCCTGGTCCGGGGAGATCCCACATGCCGCGGAGCAAGTGAGCCCGTGCGCCACAACTACTGAGCCTGCGCTCTAGAGCCCGTGAGTCACAACTACTGAGCCCACGAGCCACAACTACTGAAGCCTGTGTGCCACAACTACTGAAGCCCGTGCACCTAGAACCTGTGCTCCACAACAAGAGAGGCCACTGCAATGAGAAGCCCGCGCACTGCAATGAAGAGTAGCCCCAGTCTCTGCAACTAGAGAAAAGCCTGCGCACAGCAACGAAGAGCCAACGCAGCCAAAAATAAATAAGTAAATAAATAAATGTATTTTAAAAAATGCAGTGAAATGGACACTTTTTTTTTTTTTGTGGGACGCGGACCTCTCACTGTTGTGGCTTCTCCCGTTATGGAGCCCAGGCTCTGGACACGCAGGCTCAGCGGCCGTGGCTCACGGGCCCAGCCGCTCAGCAGCATGTGGGATCTTCCCAGACCGGGGCACGAACCCGCGTCCCCTGCATCGGCAGGCGGACTCTCAACCACTGCGCCACCAGGGAAGCCCCTCCCGCTTTCTTCTTAATCCGCTGCGTCGGATCTCCAGCGTGCCTCATGTCCGACGTGGCCGCGGACACCAGCTCTGAAATCACCACCGAGGACTTCGAAGAAGCAGTTGTGGAGGAGGCGGAGAATGGGAGAGGGGCACCTGCTCGTGGGAATGCTAGCGAGGAAAACGGGGAGCAGGAGGCCGACAGCAAGGTCGACGAAGAAGCAGAGGAGGGTGGCGGACGTGAAGGTGAGGAGGCCGACGCAGCTACATGCAGACGGGCAGCTGAAGTTGAGGACGATGACGACGTTGACACCAAGAAGCGGAAGACCGATGAGGACGGGACAGCACAAAAGGAAAAGTTAAGCTTAAAAGGCCACCGTGACCTAGTCACCCTCCACTTCCCGTCGCAGAATCTACATGTGGTCCCCTTCGAGGAGGGTCCCGCCTGCCCGCCCGCCCACTGCGGGCAGCGCCACCCGCAGGTGACACGCCGTCCCCGCCACCCAGCCAGAACCACAAGGCGAACTTGCAACAGGGCAGGAAAAAAGAACCACAACTTCCAAGGCCCTGCTTTTTTTTCTTAAAGTACTTTAAAGAGGAAAATTTGTTTGTATTTTTTATCTACGCTTTATCTTTTTGTACATATTGTTAGGGGGTCAGCCATTTTTAATGATCTCGGATGACCAGACCAGCCTTCAGAGCGTTCTTTGTCCTACTTCTGACTTTACTTGTGGTGCGACCATGTTCATTACAATCTCAAAGGAGAAAAAAAAACTTGTAAAAAAAGGAAAAACAACAAAAAAACACAATCTTATTCCGAGCATTCACGTAACTTTTTTTGCGTATGTACTTAGCCGTACAATAAGTAGTTGGTTTGTACGCAATGGTTAAAAAGGCCAAAGATAAAAGGTGTTTTTTTTCCCCCTTTTTTTGTCTATGAAGTTGCTGTTTATTTTGGGGGGGGCCTGTTTGATGTATGTGTGGAACAGTGTCGTCCAACAATAAACCGGAATTTTATTTTGCTGAGCTCTAACAACAACAACAACAAAAATTAAATAAATAAATAAAAAAAACCCCGTACACTATAATTCACTTTGTTCACGACACGGAAGGAGCCACTATATTATCATCTCAACAGGAATGGAAAAGCATTTGACAAAATTCAACACCTATTCAGGATAAAATGAAAACCTCTGGAAGATGAAAATAGGAAGAAATTTCTTCAATCTGATAAAGGACATCTACTAAAAACCTAGAGATAATAAGCGTCATTCCTACTAGTGAAATCATTTGGGCATTTCCCCCTGAAACCCAAAACGCAGTTGTTCATCATTGTACTGAAAGTTCTATCAGGGAAATAAGGCACAGAAAAGAAAGAAAAGCCATACAGTTTTGAAAGAAGTAAAATGCTGTTTAATCACAGATAATAATTTTTTTACATAGAAAATTATAAAGAATCTGAGAAAAAATTACTAGAACTAATCAAATTTTGTAAGATGCAGAATTCAATGTCAATATACAAAAATTAGTTTATTACCATATATTTTCTACTTGCAATAGGAAGATGACTTTTAAATAACAGTTCCATTTATAATATTAAAAATTAAATAGGTTAGGGACTCACTGAAAATTATACAAGACCTCTACACAGTAAACTGAAAAATAGTGCTATTTTTATTTTTTAAAAATCTTTGACAGAACTTAAAGAAAACCTAAATAAATGGGAAGATATAATGAGACCATAGATTGGAAGGCTTGATGTTGTTAGGAGGTCAATTCTCCCCAGAGAACTACAGATTTAATGCCGTCTCAATCAAAATCCCAGAAGCATTTTTGTAGAAATTGTCAAGTTAATCTTACAATTTATTTGGAAGTACAGAGGATCAAGAATAGGAAAAGAGGGCTTCCCTGGTGGCGCAGTGGTTGAGAGTCTGCCTGCCGATGCAGGGGACACGGGTTCATGCCCCGGTCCGGGAAGATCCCACATGCCGTGGAGCGGCTGGGACCGTGAGCCGTGGCCGCTGAGCCTGCGTGTCCGGAGCCTGTGCTCCACAACGGGAGAGGCCACAACAGTGAGAGGCCCGCGTACCACAAAAAAAAAAAAAAAAAAAGAATAGGAAAAGAAATTCCGAAAGAGAAGAATAAAGTTGGAGGAGTACACTGATTTCAAAATTTCTGTAAAGCTCCAGTAACTGACTGTAATGTATTTTGGTGTAAATATAGACAAATTATTCAATGAGACAAAATCGAAAGTCCTGAAATAGACCCATATTTACATGATCAATTGATTTTTGAATAACATATCCCAGCAATTCAATGTGGAAAGGAAAGTATTATCAACAAATGATGTTGAACCATCTGGATAAATATATGGAAAAAAATGAGCCTCCATCCCTTGGTTGCATCACATACTGAAATTATTTTGAGATGGATTATACATGTAGGAGCTAAAGGTTTAGAGCTTCTAGGAGAAAACACGAGAATGGTTTCGTGAGTTTGGAGAGGCAAAGCTTCCTTAAACAGAAGACAAAAAAACCAATAACTAAAGGAAAAAATAAGTTAAATTTGGCTTCAGCAAAAATAAAAACTTCTGGTCTTCAAAAGATGTAATTAGGAAACTACAAAAGGCAAAGTACACACTAGGAGGAAATATTTGCAATTCACACGTCTGTCAAAGGACTTACTTGTATCCAGAATCTATGAAGAAGCCCCACAAATCACTAACAAAAAGGCAAAGAACAATAAAATAGGCAAAATATTTTAACAGACAATTCAGCAAACACAAAATGCAAATGATCAGGGACAACGGGAAAAGGTGCCCAACACCACTGGTCATCAGGTGGCTCAAACAAAAACCACGAGTATGTGAGAGATCACTTCATATCCACTAGGATAACTGAAAATAAAAAGACTGATAGTACTAAGTGCTGTTGAAGATAAGGAGAACCACAGCTCCGCACGCTGCTGGTGGGAGGGAAAAATGGAAACTACTTTGGAAAACAGTTCAGCAGTTTCTCACAAAGTTAAACATGGACCTACCCTCTGACTCAGCTGGTCCTCTCCTAGATAGTTCTCCTTACCCAAGAGAAGTGAAAACACAGGCCTACAAGTAGACTTGTGTGAGAATGTATATAGCAGCCTTACTCATAACGACCAACCTCTGGAAACTGCCCAGGCGTCCATCAACAGGAGAAGGGATAAACAAATGGTGACACGTGCACACAGTGGAACTGCACTCGGTGGTAGGAGTGAATCAACGCGTGACATGTGCAACAACATGGATGTGTCTCATAACTGTCGTGTCAGTCCAGAGGAGCCAGAAACAGAAGAGCATGTTGTACCCTTCCATTTAAGTCACGTTCAAGAACAGACAACACCAGACAGGATGATAGAAATCAGAACAGGGATTGCCTAAGGGTTGGGGACTTACTGGAGAGGGCACAAGAGAACGTTTGGGGTTGATGGAAACATCTTGTATCTTGATTGGGGTGATGACTACATGGGTATATATGTCCATCAAAACTCATCAAATCTTGCCCTTAAGATCTGCATTGCATTGGATGTAAATTCTCTCTCTCGTTTCCTCCCCGCTCTATCTCTTCTCCCTTCCCTCATCCTCATCCTCCTCCCCCGCCCCCTTCTTCTCCTTCCTCTTCTTCTTCTTCTTCCTCATCCTCTTCCTCTTCCCCTTCCCCTTCCCCTTCCTCCTCTTCCTCTTCCTCTTCTCCTTCTCCCTCTTCCTCTTCCCTTTCCCCTTCCCCTTCCTCCTTCTTCCTCTTCCTCTTCTTCTTCTTCTTCCTCTTCTTTCTTCTTCTCCTTCTTCTTTTTCCTCTTCCTCTTCTTCTTCTTCTTCTTCCTCTTCCTCTTCTTTCTTCTTCTTCTTCTTCCTCTTCTTTCTTCTTCTTCTTCTTCTTCTTCTTCTTCTTCTTCTTTCTTCTTCTTCTTCTTCTTCTTCTTCTTCTTCTTCTTCTTCTTCTTCTTCTTCTTCTTCTTCTTCTCCTCCTCCTCCTCCTCCTCCTCCTCCTTCTTCTTCTTCTCCTCCTCCTCCTTCTCCTTCTCCTTCTCCTTCTCCTTCTTCTTCTTCTCTCTCACACACACATCCTGAAAACAAATATTGAACTCCGGTTAACAGGTTTTTCCTCCTCAGTTTCATTTCTGAAACTATTTTCTGTCTATTCTAGGCTTGAGAAAAAGAATAAATATATTAGAGATCTTGTGAGCCAAGTTTCTCGCCTTTGGAGTGCAAGCCATAGTTAAGGAAAGTCATCTGCAGTGTGGCACTGGAATGCAGTTGTCAGCTATGAACTCCCAATGAGGTATACGGATACAGGCTTGTGTTCTATATGTCCCACATGGAAAAGCTCCTTAACTGGCCCTGTCTACAGAGACGGCCTAAGAGCAATGACTGCCCAGCAGTGCTGAGCACATTCAGGGTCCATACCTTGGCTTCTAAATACCATCTCCACTAAAAGAAACCAGGACTGGTTGTATGGCTATTTCCGGGGAAAGTGAAGATGAGCCAGAATGTAGGGAAGTGCTCTACGAATGAGGGGGGCATGTCAGAAAGGACACTGGAGATAGCATAAAGGGGCTCCCACTGGCCAAATTGGGGACAATTCAAGCACTTAAATAAATAATGATTATAACAGATAGGAGCCGACTAAATGAAGATTTTTTGAGTCCAACTAATACAAAGGAAAAATGAATAGATGAATGCCTTACGGTGGAAAGCCAACTAATAAATGCAGAAACAGTGACAGTTAGATGCTCATGCAAACAAACAAATGCAAAAGCAGAAGGAAATGCATCAAATTGGGGTCCTTCTGAGTGACAGGTTTGAATGTGAATTTTCTTGATTCTCAGCCAGAATTTCCAAAGTTCTTCAATAGCATGTAGTGCTTTTCTAATCAGACAAAGTAAATGTTAGTCAAATCAAATTTTAAAGTAAATATGAATTGATAGGATCAGGAGGAAAAATTGTACCCCTGTCCCTGTTTTCTCTAACATGGGCAGATGTGTGGCTTTTCACAACAGTTGGCTCAGCCACCAGCTTGTGGGAGGAATGTGGTCTGAGGGGAGGGCACCCGTCTCTAGGAGGGTCCATGCTGAAAAGAAAGGCTATAGGCCCAGTTTTGGAAGACCTGGGCCCACATCGCGCTTCTGTTCACCAGTTGGCCCATCACCTCCCTGACCCTCAGACTCTTTGTCTGTGAAATGGAGATGAACCTCATAGCTACCTCCCGGTATCCATGGAGATGAGAGGAGATGGTGCATGTGGAAGCACACCTCTGCCATGTACCCTGGGCTCCACGTCTTTCAGGGCAATGGAGCCCCTGCAAGGCCTTTAAAACACCAATTCCCAGGCCACAGTCAGAGAGTCACTCAGGAGGCTGCTGAGGGGCCCAGGAGGCCATATTTAAGGTGCAGCTGGGCAGGGGAGCTTGAAGGCACCTCTTCTGACCTGCCCAGGAACGCCAGGGCCCAGTGCACCCTGAACAAGAGCCCAGCACCCTCCCGGACCCTGAAAGGGGTCTCCCTGCCCACTGCTCCCTGCCCACTGCTCCCTGCCCCCAGCTCCTGGCCCCCCATCTGCCCCCAGGGCCTGCAGACCTCTCAGCCGTGTTTAGGTCAGAGCTTCTCAGCTTCCATTCCTCTGTCCACTGGCCACAGAGCCCAGAATTTGGGCCCAGCATCCCCCGAACACAGGACTTCTGGTTCTGTGTCCAGAACAAGGGGGCGGGCGATGAGCACGCAGCCCCTTGGTGCAGGAAGCCCTCGCTCCCACCTGTGCAGGTGGGGAGTGTGCAGAGCTGGGCCAACCGCACTGTCGCCAGGCCAAGCCTACAGGGACCCACGGCCTTGCAGAGGACAGGCTCCGCATCCAGAAAGAAGCCTTTGTGATGAGGAATCACAGTTCCTGGAACGAGGGGCTCCAGCAGGTTCCTCACACGCCATCTTCCTGGATTCGACCAGGAGTGTCCACTGACTTGGGGGATCCGGAATATTGACACAGAAACACAGGGAATGAGTCAATCCTCTGCTTCCAATGTCCTAAAGGGGTTACAGGGACTTCCCTGGTGGTCCATTGGTTAGGACTCCGCACTTCCACTGCAGGTGGCACAGGTCCAATCCCTGGTTGGGGACTAAGATTCTGCATTCTGCATGGCACAGCCTAAAAAAATTTTTTTTAATAAAATAAAATAAAATAGCAAAGGGGGGCTGGTTACAGAGAGGCAAGGGTCATGAAAGCCAGGCTGCACCTACCCACACCTGGCCCAGTAGCCTCAGACCAGAGGCAGAGGTCCAGGGCACGGTGTGCAGGTTGCGCACTGCACAACTTGGGAGGGTCTCTCAAGCAGCCTGTGGGCTGTCATGACAGCCTGGTGGTGGTACTGGGCTCTGAGCCACAGCACAGGGAGGAGGCAGCGAGGACACCATCAGGAAAGTGTGCGCCAGAGCAAGGAAGTGAGGATCCTTCCACGGTGAGGACACAGTACTGGGAGGAACCATTCCCCTGGGTCTTGGCTAAAACTGGTGAGGCCCCCTGAGGGAGCCCCTGAGAGGGAGAACCAGACACCCCAGTGTCGGCTTGGCCAGAAGTGGTCCGGCAAGGGGGGCTGAGGTGGGGTTTAGGGTGAAAGGTCCCCTGAAAGCTCGGACACCAACCCCGACCTTGGGGCTTCGGACAGGTGCCTGGATGGAGCGTTTTGGATGAACTGCTTCTTGGGGGGTGAACTGCGGTGAAGAGGCAGGTAGGCATTATTAAGAGGGACACCGTGGTGTAGCAGCCACAGGATTGGACACTCGGGGGAGGAGAGCCCCGGAAACCCAGACGCAGCATGGGTGAGGTCAGGGTGTTGGGGGAAGGTTCGCACCTCCGCCGGCCCTGCTGCTTCACGTCCGCAGGCTCCCGCCTGTGCCCCCAGGATCACGGGCGCCCAGCGTATTCAGGCACCGGCACCATCTCCTGACCTGCCACCGCCTGATGGCCGGTGGGTGGCTGTCCTACAGCAAAGGCCTCCAGGAGCAGCTGATGGCCCCCGAGATGGACCTGGAGGCCCAGGGATGAGCAGCTGGGCACTGCAGCAGTGAGCTGCTTACAAGTGTGTCTGCAGGGCTGCCCCAAGCTCCCCAGGGTGGGGCGGCTGGGAGGGGAGCTGACAAGCAACGACGGGGTCCCCAGCTTGAAAAGAGGGAGTAGGTGGGCTGGCTGGACACCAGAGGGAAGAGGAGGGCCCCGGTGTGTCTGAGCCAACCCCCCGCCAACCGTGACTGTTTCCTCATCTGTAATTTGCCCAGAGACGCCTGGTTGGCCCGCAGGCCTGGGGAAGGAAGCCCTCAGCCACCGAGGCTCGTGGCTGTGACCTGGTCCTGGAGACATCTGGTCTCCCGTGGGTTCACCCGAGCATGATGCATTCCTGCTGGTGTGTCAGCTGACCTGCCGCCCTCTCCTTGTAGGTCACACGGACTGCCCACCTTCAATGTCAGCTGGGCCGAGGTGCCCGGGAGCCACCGAGCCGGCCGGGCCCTTGGGGTCCAGCTCGCTCCCGAGCACACCTACCGCGCAGGTAGAGCCAGGGCCTCCCTGCACACACTCCCGCCAGGCTGGGCATCAGGGGAACCCGCATACCTCACACCTCCGACTGCTGTCCTGATCTTCAGCCATTTTATTCCACTCGGTAAGTCTTATTTGTTAAACCTGTGAATGAGTGGGTCTCACCTGCATGTCTCAGGAACCCTCCTCTCTGTGCCCCCTCCCCTTCCACCTGCCCTTCCATGCGGCCTCTGAGATGCTGCCCTGCCGGGTCCACAGTGGCCCCCGACCCCGTCCACCTCCCTGCCCACATCAGGGCAGCCTCTGGTGTCTGACTGGCCACCACATCTCCGTGGCCCCCAAATTAAAAGATCCACTGGCACAGGGAGCCCCAGTCATGGCCGCCCGGGCACTCTGCTTTTCCACAGGCAGGGAAAACCGTTAACTGCCATTTCGTGGGGTCCTCTGAAGTGGAACAATTCTCCAAGAGGAAATTATGCTCAGGAAAGAGTCGCGAAATGTCCAGCCCTTTGGAGCAATAACGTGATAGCACTGTCAATGCTCGTCAGAACCCAATAGATCACTTAATTGCTGAGAGCTGGCGAGCGCAGGAAGCGAGAGTGTGCGTGTGACTGGGGAAGGAGGCCCAAGGCGTGTCTGCTGACGGCTGAGGTCCCGGGGTGGCCTGTGCAGAGGGGGAGGAGGTGGGCTATCGGGGGGGCTGAGACCTGTCCTCTGACACCCTGCTCAAGGACCGTCCCTGGAACTCCATCAAATTGTATTGAGTGAACTGGTGGAGTGTGGCTGGAGTGAGTGGCAGCCCCGGGGACACCGTGGCAGTCCTCCTAGCTCCGAAGCTCTAGTAGAAGGCATATGAGCAGGCCTGCTCCTCTAGGACAAACTGGAACTTTTGTAGTGCGGGGCAAGGCTGCAGGGCTGGTGTGGCCTTGCTGGGTGTGGGGCGGAAACGGCGTGGAGCCGGCCCGGGCCCAGCATCTCCTTCCTCTGACACCAGCGTGCAGCTCCCTTGGTGACCAGGTTGCCATGCTGTCGCGTGACTGCCTAACATGCAGCTCACTAGCAAAGCTGGGCCCACTCCAGCCCCCAAAATACTGGAGTCGGAGCGCCTGTGGGTTGGCAGGCTCTGCCCGCAGGTGTGCACACAAAAACGGGGCCCTGAGGTGATGCCACAGCCTCCCTGCAGCGCCGGCCCCACTCTGAAGGGCAGCCCAGGGACCCCGAGCCCAGGGCCTGAGCAGCCCCCAGGGAACTTGGCCGCAGCACTCGTCCCAGCGTCCTGCTGTGTCCCAGCAGGAGACAGGAGGGCAGGCCTAGATGGGCCAGTCGTGCTGCCACCCGAGCGCCGTCCTGGGACCCGCAGCCTCGTGTCCTCCGCCCTCCCCGCCCCCCGGGCCCCACAGGGACGCCACCGCACCGCGACTGTGGGCCCCCCATCGAGGGGGTCAGCGGTGTGGCCGCCTCGCCAAGTGGTACCACACGCACCCTTGGCGGGTCACAAAACAAACCACCTTCCCTCTCGGAGCCACGGTTCCTTCCTGCCAGCTTGGTCATCCCGTGGCGGCCTGGCAAGGCAGGCCGGACTTTAACATCCTTCTAAATGATGGTCGTTGGATCCATTTACGAACTGCCTTAAGGGGAAAGCAGCTTTGCATTGAGGGCAGGGCCCGGGCTCCACGTGGGGCACAGCCAGATGGGACCAAAGGCAGCAAGGCCTCCTCCCTGCCCCCCCCGGCCTGCCCCCCTCCTCCAGCTCCCAGGCTTCAGGCAAGGATGCGGCCTTCCCTCCTCGTCAGGAAGGCTGCTCTGTCTGCCCCGTCCCCTCCCTGGACTGCCCACCCGGGCCTCTGCCCCTCACATGCTGGATCACATGCACCTCCCTCAGGTCCCAGGCATTCTCTGGCTGAGGCGCGGCACCTTCCCCACCCGGCTCCTCTCCGACCCCTGTCCGTTCAGCCTAGCGCTCTTTCTTTCTGGCCACGGCCTGCTGTCACCCTGACACCCGAGGACAGGCTCTGACCGCCCGTCTCAGGCTGCACACGGAAGAGGGGTTGGTGTACACAGCCCGGATCCACCCACCCCTTGACCAACAACCCGGGTGGCCGGGGATCAGGGCAGGAGGCTGGGGGCTCAGGGAGACACTCCCGGGGGTGGGGGCCGAGGGAGGACAGACTGGGGAGATGCCTGAGGGCGAGAGTCCGAGGCCCAGCCCAAGCGCAGGGCTGGGGGGTGACGGGGGCGGCGTGGGGGAGCCCGTGGGGGAACTGAGGATTCCTCTGTGAGGACCCAGAGTATCTGGGGCATCGCCGGGGCTGGGGGGCCACAGGCAGAGGGGCGGCGGCCGCAGTGGCGGCCTGGGAGCCCCTGAAGGTTCTGGCAGGGAGGACACGCAGCCCCTGGAGGCCAGCCTGGAGGGTCAGATGAGCAGGTGGCCAGGGGTTCCGTGCGGCTTCCGCCTGCTGCAGCCCTCACCCCTCCCAGAGCACCAGCAGGAGCTCAGCTCAGGACGCAGATGCAGAAAGGGCTGTTTCAGGGTTACGAGCTGGCCGGCAGGGGCGGTGGGAGGGACAGGCTTGGGCACCCACAGCCGGGGTGCCACCCCTTCCCCGCTCTGCACCCATGAGGGGCAGCAGCGCCGGCCGGCCTCAGCTTCCTCCTCACTGGAGCGTGGTGGGGCGGCGTCTTGCCTGCTCTCAGCAGCTGTGCTCCAGCGGGACGGCAGCTAAGGCCCCGCCGGCTGCCCCCAGCCCCGGCGCCCTGGCCTCCCCGCTCCGCACCCCTCCGAGCTCCAGCATCCTTCCTCAGCCTCCCCAGCGCCCACCCTCCCAGACCCCCTTACCCCACCCCTGAGGATGTGCTCAGGCCAGTGGTCCTGGCTGCAAGCTGGATGCCCCCAGCACGCCCAGGGCCTCCCCAAAGAGCTTGACCCAGCAGGCACGGCCAGCCGTGGCTTCACCATTTCTCAGACAAGACCCTCCCTGGGTAACAGCCCCCGGAGGGGCCACACAAGCCCCCGCTCCCCCCAAGCCACAATACCTGAAGCACAGACACATTCAGAACCAGAGTGTCCTGCGGCAGGGGGAGGACTCCCACTCCGCCCAGAGCAGGACCCCTGCGGCCCTGACACAGGGTCCAGCCTGTGTCTTGGGGAACAGCGCAGGTGGTCTCTGTGGCCTGGTGGGACACTGGGCCCCCGCATGTGCACATGTGGGCCCGATGGCTCCTTCTGTACCCAAGGGCTGTGGTCAGGGATTGGCCCTGCGGTGGGCAAGTGGGTGACCGGGACCTGCAGGGTTGATGGGACATAAAGCGGCATTAGATGCTCCACTCTCCCACCTCTGACAGCCCCGCCCTGCATGGGCACCGAATCCTCTTGTCCCTGCGGGGTGGGGGTTGAGAAAGGTTTACCCCTCAGCCCACCCTCGGTGTTGGGGGAGCAGCCCTGGACACAGCCTCAGCTCCCAGGAGGCCGTGGAGAGGGGACGGGAGCCTGAGACTGGAGATGGAGACCCTGACTGGGGTTAAGCTCCACAACGCCCCTGGCAACTCAGACACCAGCTGTGAGATGCGAGGAGAGGCCTGCCTCTCAGGACACTGCAAGGACCACCCAAGATGTGTCGGGGGCAAGAGGCCCTGCCCAGGCTCCAGTCACGCACCACCTTCCCTCCCCTGCTCGGCCTCTGGGCCTCGGTTTCCCCAGCTGCAGAATGGGGGTGCAGTGTCCCGCTTGGGGGAGGTGGAGAGCTGGTGTGTGCCTGCCCGCGAGTGAAGGGCCTGGCCCTGGGAAATGGCTGGATCGTCTCCCCCAGACCATACCCCCGTCTCAGACACAGGTCAGCAGTGCATGCCGGGTGCAAACATCCCAGACGCCGGGTCAGGCAGCGCCCTCCTGCCAAGCAGGCGAGCCCGGGTCAGAGCGCTGTGCGTTCCCAGGTAACCGGCTAGGGTCGCTGTCACCCCCGAGGTCACGTGTTGGTGCTCTCAGGCTCCACCCCCAAAGTGACTGTGCGCCCAGGACACGCCCTCCTCAGGCTCCCAGAGCCCAGGGCCCGCCTTTCCTCCGCTCCCAGCCTCTACGCCCTCCTCCTCCTGGAAGCCTTCCTTGTTTTCCCCTGTTTCGCTTCCCAGACACATCAAGGGAGCCCAGCCAGACGGAGGGTGAGTCCAACCCTGGGAGCTCAGGCCAGGTGTGTAGGTGGGGACTCGGGTGCAGACAGAGGGGGCCTCAGATGACCGTGGGAGGACCCCAGCTCTGACAGTCTCCAGCACATGACTCTCCTGGCCTCAGCTTCCTTGTCTGTGAAACTGGGGACTTGTAGGTTGTACCTGCTGTGGGGATTAGAGGAGCCGGGATGGAGGAGGGGGCAGGGGTGCCGCAGTGCCAGCCTCTGCCTGGGCCGGGGCGGGGGGGGTTAAGGGAGACAGGAGTGCCGTCCTGCCCCAGCCCGCCCGCCCCCTCGGGACCGGGAGTAGCGCTTCCTGCTGCCCCAGGTGCTGTGCTCCCCACCTCTGACGGGGAGCCGGGTTGGGTGCGTGAGGCTCCAGAGATCTTCAGAGAGCGGCACAAGAACAGGAATCGCCTTTTACAAGCATCTCTGGGCACAGTTCCAGAGAGATACCAGTGCTCCTCCAAGGCGTGGGCTCCCACCAACCACCCAGGAGATGGGAAATGAAAGCACTGCCCGGCTCTGCCAGCCCCAGAGCGTGCAGCCCCAGCCCTCCTGACGCCCAGCCTGGTAACGCCCTTCCTGGGGGGACAGTTAACCCGGGCTGGAGGGGGCGGCCGATGCAGCCAGTGCCTGCTGGGGCACCTGGCGCCTCTGGTCAGGTGATTCTCCCTCCGGCTGGGGCCCGGAGGGGGCTCACCTCCCAGGGGGCACTGCGGGTACAGCAGCCGGCGAGCACGGCTACGGAGCTGGCCCTCACAGCTCCGACGTGGACACCCCGAGTGTCACCAGAGGCCCCATCCTGGGGGAGGGGCTCGGCCCGGTGCGGTTCTTGCACACCCAGGCAGGGAGGGCGGTCCCTGGGCCAGACCTCAGCCTAAGGGGTGGGAGCTGGGCGGGAGTGGAGGAGGTGTTTGGGCTGCCCTGTGCCAGGGCCGGAGCCAAGAACAGCGGGTCCCCACGCAGCTGAGAGCAAACATCAGGCTGGCCCCACTGTGTGTGTCTCGGCTGGCCGGGCCCCGGTGCCACGCAGGCCCCTGCACTCTGGGGTCTCTGGGGAGGGGAGCAGGGCCTGCCTGGAGCCCTACAGTGGCCAGGCGGCCAGAGAGACCTGGAGCCAGGACAGAACCAGAGCTGCTTGGAGTCCTGGGGTCACCGAGCCCTGGGACGTCCCCAGAGGTGCTCCAGCCAGCCCTTCACCTGCAGTGGGGAGGCCAGGCCTGGAGAGGGACGGAGTTTGCCAAGAACAGGGAGATGGAAACGGCTGCTCAGACCTCCCTACGCTGAGGCAGCTGCGGGGGGGGGGGGGGGCCCTACAGGGAGGGCTCTCTGAGGCTGGCAAGCCCTGCCTGCTGCCTGTCTGTCTGCCAACGTCATCCTCACCCCATCCCGACCCGCAGACTGCAGCCCTGAGGCACACCTGGCCGGGCTCCAGCCCTGGGTGGGCGCACCCAGGCCCCGAGCAGCTCTAGGTGGCTCTCGCTGCCGTGTTTCCAGCAGCTGCCATCTGCAGGGCAGCTCTGCCCAGGCAGGCCCTACACGGCCCTTCCCACCGGGGCGGGGAGCCTGCCATCGTGGGCGCCGACATCCCACCCGCCCATCCGCCTGTCGTTCCAGGGCCCAGCCCAGCCCTGCCCGCCTGGCCACAGTGACACCGGCTCCCGGGAGAGCAGAGCACATCATCCGGCTTCTAGCGAAAAGCTCTGCTCTGCTGACCCAGATTTGGGGCCTGTGGAAGGTCTGGGCCCAAACAAAAGAGGATCTCAAATTAGGACACCAAGCACCACCCCATCTGCTGTGGAGAGAATAACCAGGAGACAGGCGTCAGAAAACGACTTTACTCGGCTGCAAAGTGTCCCAACCCCGTCCCGGCCGCCCCTGCAGGGTGGGCAGCCCTTGGCATCCTCTGCTAGTTCCCCTTCCACTCTGGGCCTCGGTTTTTGCCACCGTGAATCACAGTTTTGCGCTTTTCCTTGGCATCACCCTGAGCCCCCTAAGGGTCATGGCTGCTGGGGGCCTGCCTCGGTGATGGTGTCTCCCTTGAGGCCTGGTGGCCACCCTGGCAGATCTTGGCCGACTAAGCGGTGAGGTTTTCTCGGGAAACAGCCCACTCCCTGGACGCACTCGGCGAGTCCGTCACTGCCACCAACACCGACACCGCCAGGCTGGGATCTCCACAGAGTAACAATGGCATCAATGCCACCCACATGTATTGAGCACCTACTGTGTGCCCTGTACCTTCTGTCTCGCTGAGCCTCAGTCCTGCAGGGAGACCCCGGTGAGCGGGCACCTGTCTTCGGGGCACAAATGCAGGGCAGGGCAGGCGCATCAAGGCGGGCCCTCCCCCCAGGCATGTCTGCCCCTGCACCTGGTGTGGGTGGCCTGAGCCGGCCCTACAGGTGGTCAAGGGACCTCCAGAGCAAGACCCAGACCTACTGCCTGGTTCCCATCGGGGCAGCACCACTCAGCCGCTGTGTGACCTGGGCAAGTTGCTTGCCCTCTCTGTGCCTCATTTCCACACTGTGAGGTGAGTGGAAAACTGACGTCAGGGGGGTTTTGTGGAGCTCCAGTGACCCTGCACGAGATGTGTTTTCTAGTGTCTGCACTGAGTTAGTGCCAAGCAAGTGAACTTATTACGATGGTGAGTGGGATGGACAGGGGAAAGGGGCGTGAGGGTGCCATGGCAGTACCCTGGGAGCAGCTTGAGGAGGACGCTGCAGTGATGGTGATGGTGGTGGTCAGGGAGAGGAGGTGGGGTCTCGGCCTGGAGCCCTCTGTTGGTCTGGGAAACACCTGGGAAGCGGAGAGGAGCAGAGGTTGCCTCCCCTGGGAGCAGACCCCGCAAAGTGCTGACCCAGCATCGGGCTGAACAAATATTCACGACGGCGGCCTGAGTGGGGCGGCCTGTCCTGCTACTGAGGCTGCAGGGAAGGGAAGCTGGTGCAGCCTGAGAGTGGCATTTAAATATCAAGCTCTTTATAGGGTCCCCTGCCCTCCGAAAGGAGGGCTGCCCGCTGCCACCAGCCGGTCTCCACAGCCTTTTCCTGATCCCGTAGGCAGGACTCATGGGCACCCAGCCTCGTGAGGGACCCTGGGAGGTCTGACACAGTGCAGTGGGTGCACATGACGCCTGACTTAAGGCCCAGCCCGGCCCCCTGGTGTACCCATGAGGCCTGACTGGCCCAGGAGCCTGGAGAGCCGGGGCACAGGGCTGCGTGCTGGGGGTCAGGACAAGCTATCATGGGGCCAGCTGGAGCTCCTGAGGACAGACGCTGGGCAGTGTCCCATCCCGCCCTGGGGAAGGAGGTGAATTTCCTCTGACACGTGCTCTGGGGGCCGTTGGCAGAGTGAGCCTGAAGGTGAGTGACAGGCACCCGAGACCACACATCGTGTCCACTCGCACCCTGAGGCCTGGCCCCCCATTGCCCGAAGGAGGGAGGTGTGGTCAGGGAGAGGGCATGGGCTCAGCTCAAGCCCTGTCTCCATGGAAACACTGCCCCTGCTGCCCGAGGATGGTCTACTCGCCCCACAGACATCTGAGCCTCCTGGACCTATAGCTTCACT
Organism: Delphinapterus leucas; assembly: GCF_059928025.1. Taxonomy (NCBI): domain Eukaryota; kingdom Metazoa; phylum Chordata; class Mammalia; order Artiodactyla; family Monodontidae; genus Delphinapterus; species Delphinapterus leucas. The sequence continues at coordinate 180,266,096 of NC_143130.1, forward strand.
TAGCAGTTCTTCCAGATCAAGGAAGATCTGCCCCCCGCCCAAGCCCCACTCTAGCTGAGACCCCCGTGGTAGCCACGACCCCGCTGGTGCCGAAGGGGCCTAGCTGTTTGGAGCGCTGTTCTAGGCAATGGGGATGCGGGAACCCGTTCGTCCTCCAGTAGCCCCACTGCTGCACCAGGATGCCGAGGCTAAGAGAGCTGGTTCCTTCCGTGGGGAAGCTGGGGTCTGACGCAGGGCCCGTGAGCCCCCGGCCGTGTGACCGTTCGAGGGGAGCCTCTGGGGCCGACCCGGCTCCAGGTCACTGGGAGTAGCTGCTTCTCCTGCCACTGCTCGTGCCCTGCTCACTGCCCATGTGTCCCCAAGACTCCATCCTCGGGGACGCAGGCCCTGCCTTCCCGCTGGCCCTCAGCCTCCCCGCTCCCACCCGTGCGGCAGCCGCAGGGCTGACTGCGCCTGCATCTGCTCCCTTCCTGCAGCCCCACGACGGTGAGCTGCTCACGGCCGGGGGTGCTGCCTGAGGGGCAGTGGGGACTGGACCCCCGGAAGGGAGCGGGCCGTGGGAACGAGGGTGATGGAATGCGCTTCCCATAACGAGCCCACTGGACCTGATCCCGTTAGAAGCTGCCAAAGCACCAGCAGGGGCTCTGTCCCGGAGCTGCTCTGGGAGAGACGGAGCCCTGGGGCGGGGAGTGCGTGGCCACCACCACATCACCCTGGTCCTCGCACCCGCACTCCTGGGAGGTCGCCGACGTCATCCTGGCCATGAGCCACAAGGGTCGGCGCTCGCCTGGTGCCTCTCCTCCACGCAGCCACCACCCTGCGCGCCCTGCTTGACGTTACACGACTAGTCATCAGTCCTGCTGCCCAGCCCTGGACGCACCTCACGGCCTGCAGATAATGTTGGGCCCCGCATCACCAGGCTGGCCCCCGCCCCACCTGGCATTTGCTCAAAGGAGCCTCAGACCAGACCTGCAGCGCCGGCCCTGGAGATGTGGCCCAGGGGACAAAGGCTGGGGGCCAGAGACCACACAGGCCTGGCAGAGCTCAAGACCAGGTCGGGCTTCCCTGACCAAAGCAGACCTCACTTCCTATAACAACGCAGCCTCTCACTCGTCCTGCCCGCCCTGTGCCCCTGCAGACGCGCCTGGGCGTCCCGAGGAGGTGGTGAGGGCCCGGGCCGGCTGGGGTCTCTCGGCCAGCGGCCAAACTCTGGACCCTGGAGAGGCCGGTAGTTAGGCAGATGGGCTTGGGGTGTGGCTTTTCACAGCGGGATGGACAGACAGACAGCACATGTCTCCTTCTGTCCCTGTGAGGACGCAGCCGTGGTGAGCAGAGTGAGTGAGAGACGCAGTGAATTACTGACGGCCGGGGCCGGGGCTGCTGCTGTGTGCTCCCTGCCGCCCGGCTTCTCCAGTCGCCCTTGCTCACCTGGGCTCTCTCTGCCCGCCAGGAGCTCCCAACCCAGGCCTGCCCAGGCAGCCCCCAGGAGGGAGAGGCCCTCTAGACAGCGGATTGCGATGAGAGGAGAGGGCTCTGGACCCCGACCCCTGCCTGGGCCACGGGAGCGACCACGTATCACGCGTGGTTTCCTACCTCGTGCCTTCTCCCCGACTGCCCGCCTCCCTCACCCCTCACTCTGCAGGAGGCTCAGCTACGCCTCCCACTGGAAGCCTTCCAGGACTGCCAGGCAGAGGGGCCCCTGGACTCCCCGTCATAACCTGCACTCCTGGGCCTCCCCTATCAGACAGGGCGCTCCCAAAGGAGGCCCACTGAGAGAGGCTGGTCGCCGGGCACCTGTGGGTGCCTCCACCCACCCTGGGCCCCCTGCCTGTGGGGCAGCCTCAGCTGGGACGGACTGAGAGCTCCTGCAGGCCAGCCCAGGGCACAGTCGATATCCACCCGATGAGCCTGTCATTACGAGGCTCTTAATTATTCAGTGTCGACTCTGGGGGCTGTGTGTGCCCGTCCTGCCCACCCCTGCCCACCGCTGCCGCAGACACAAAAGCCGTCCGTCCACGGAGCTGGCAGGCGGGGCCGCTGAGCAAATATAAGAGGAGGCTGGGCTTCCCTGGTGCCGCAGTGGTTGGGAGTCCACCTGCCGATGCAGGGGACACGGGTTCGTGCCCCGGTCTGGGAAGATCCCACATGCCACGGAGCGGCTGGGCCCGTGAGCCATGGCCGCTGAGCCTGCGCGTTTGGAGCCTGTGCTCCGCAACGGGAGAGGCCCCAACAGTGAGAGGCCCGCGTACCGCAAAATAAATAAAAATAAAAAGTAAATAAGAGGAGGCTAAGAAGCCCTGGCTGCTGCGGACAGAAGCATGGGGGCCCCGGGCTGCTCTGCTGAGGCCTGAGGAAGGAAAAGAGTCGGGTGGGGGAAGGAAGCAGCGTGTCCCCCAGCCCGCCCTGGGCCAGGCAGGGGCCACCGCCGCCAGCACCACCCGTTCAATCCACAGCTGGAGGGGGGCTGCCCCCTGCTCCCCAGGTGCCCAAGGTGACATCTTGGCAGAAGAGGGGGGAGGGATCGGGGGGACCCAGGGCAGTCGGAGGCGCCACAGGTGGGCCCGAAGACCCCAGCCGAGCACCCCAGGTTCCCAGCTCTCCCACCGGCTTGTGCCAACTCCCCCATTAATAACCCACTGGCCACTTTTGCCCCTGTGCTCACTTCTGTAGGCTCCTACCTGGGGGTGAGTTCCCAGGGCCGGGACAGAGAGCCCGGACAAGGACCCAGGAGGCCCGGCCTCTGGCCTCAGCCCAGCCCGCCTCGCTGGCAGCCTCGCACAGGTCACTGGCCGCCCCCGTGGCACCTGCCACCCCTCACAAGGTGTTGTGGGATGGGAGTGGAGCAGACGGGGAGGGCGCTGGGGATAGTGGCTGCTCTGGAGGGCGGACGGGGTGGTGCCGTGGTCCCCGAGGGTCTCTGGGGATGCTCGTCGTAAACCCTGAGGCGGGGCCTTCTCCTTTGGGCCACACCGTGGGGCCTGAGGCTCACGGGGCCCCTGTCCGCTCTCCACGTGTCTGCCCACCTACCTCACCCCCCTCGCTGGACACGTTACTCTCCAAAGCTGCCCCGCATCCTTTACCCCCCAGCACCTCCCCAACCCCACCAGGGCCGGGACCAGGAGGACAGGAACGCACTGCAAAGCTGTGAATAAAGAACCCTGTAGTCAGGCCTGGACAAGGCATGGCTCCCACCTGCAACAGCCTCTCCTGCAGAGTTGGGGGTCTATGCACCCCAGGAAGGGCTCCCTGGAAGGGGTCTCCCTGCGCCTACCTGTGCCAAGAGAGCCCATCACACTCTGGGGCGGGGGGGCTCCTCTCTCCCCGGCACATGGGCACCCTTCTATGTGTGGAAAACTCCCGACGACGCTGGGTCTCCCAGCCTAGGCCACCGGCCTCAGCCTGGCTTCTCCATCCACATACCACGTGGTCCTGGGGCACCGTCCCTCCACGCTGGAGGTGGGGTCCCCACCAAGCCCGCAGTCACGTGTGGTGGACAGAGCCAGTTCACGGGCTGAGTGGCCCAAGCCAGGGTCCCCAGGTGTTATGGGTTGAAATGAGACCTCCCCGCTAAAATTCAAATGTTCACATTCTAACCCCCGGCACCTCGGAATGTGACCGAATTTGGGAATAAGGCTGCTGCAGAGGTAATTTGCTGAGGGCAGACTGGAGTAGGGGGGCTCCAGATCCCCTCTGACGGTCCTTCTAAAACGGGGGGTTTGGACGCAGAGACTCTCACAGTGACGATGAAGGTGGGGATGCTGGAGGTTGTTGGCAAAACACCAGAAGCTGAGAGAGAGGCCCAGAAGAGACCCCCTCACAGCCTCGGAAGGAGCCACCTTGACCTCAAACTTCTGGCCTCCGGGACTGTGTAACACCTCTGCTGTTGAAGCCACCTGGACTGTGGTATTTGCTACGCAGCCCGGGCACTCTCATACCCAGACCTGCGAAGTGGACGGCGGGGTTTCAAGCAGTACTTTCTGGGGTTCGCAACACTAACCCACCCGTTGTCTGAACGCACAAGGCTTCAGTGACAGCTGCGGAGACAGAGGCATTGAGATGGGAAGGGATTCACCCACAAGGCCCACAAACCTCTGGTGGACTTGGACCCGATTCCCAGCCCCTGATTCCCCGTCCGACCCCCGTCCTTCCTTCTGGCGGCACCGGGAGGGCCTGTCCCACTGTCCAGGTGGAGGGATTGGGTCCCAGAGACAGCTGGTGGCCGGCACTGAGGGAGAGGCAGCTAGACTTCCACAGGGCGGGGGAGATGCCCTGGACCGTGGGCCAGCGAGGCTGTGCAGCAGGGCAGTGCGCCGAGGGCCCAGAGGACGGAACCACCAGGAGGGCTTCCTGGGGGGGATGCTCCGAGTGGGCTGGAGGATGGGCAGGGCTGGGCAGCAGTTCTGGGCCAGGGAGCTGGGGCGGGCAGGCTAAGACGGGGGGAGCAGGACAGCTGCAGGCCCGAGACTCTCGACAAGGCCCTTCTGCGGTGCGTGCCTGGCCCACGCGCACCCCTCGGCGCCGCGGCTCCTGCCGCCCTGCGTGCCTGGGGCCCTTTAATCCGTGTTTTTAATTGCAGAGCACAGAGCACATTATGAACAACCTGTTTCACATGAAAAAGGGAAGCCATGTGCTCCGGCCGCCCACAGCCCAGCCCCACTGGGACCCCGTCAGCATCCTCTCCCACTGGCAGATGGAGCCTCTCTGCGCTTGACAAAGGCCAGTGTCCCCAAGCTGAAACTTTTCTTTCCTGCCCCTCTCAGGCAGCGACCTCGGCGGCCGGGGCTTCTTCCGCGAGAGCGGCGATTTAATCAGAGGCAAAGAGGACCCTGTGCCAGTCCTGTGGCACAGCAGCAACCCCACCCACGAGGCCGGGAGTGTGGGCCCAGGCCTGCGGGCCCCCGCGCAGCGCCCCTTCCCCTCACCGGGTGCGAGGGGAGCCAGGCGCTGGTGGGCTCAGGGCAGCGCCCGCCTCCACGGCCCACGCCAGCTTCTCTGGCATTTCCAGGGACCCCCGGGGAGCCCAGGGCGTGCGGGGCAGCCAGCCCTCCTGGGGGTCCCCCACCCAGCACTCCAGACACGTGGGATGAGAAGGTCAGTCCAGGCTGGGGAACGTTTTGGGAGCGGAGACGAACACAGACCACCCGGCTTGGGGAAAAAGACCCCTCAGAACCTGTTTCCTCCTCTGTAAACCAGGCACGGGGCTCGTTGGCCTCGCCCACCAGGCCTTCAGAGACTCACGGGCAGAGCCCTGCATTGCTGGCTCTGTATTCCGGAAGCATCCGCTTCCGACAGCTATGGAGGGTGAATGAATGAGGCGGGGACGGAGGGTGGGGATGAGAGCCTGCCCTGTCCCGTCACGTCTGGCTTCCTCCTAGCCCTGCAGGGAGGACGGGACAGCGGGCAGGTGGGTCTGGGAAAGGACCAGGTGGGGGTCCCGACAGCCAGGGCCCCATGGAGCCATTTGCATGGGTGAGTGAATGTGGGTCACAGTTACTGGGGAATTCCACAGTCTGCAGGGTGAGGGCGCGTGAGCAGGTCCCCAGGGAGACCCGTCCTCCGCTGGGGCCTCTGCACACGCAGCTGTGGCCGTCACGTGGCGACCAGGGGCACCCAGTCGCTGGCCTCACGCTGTTACCTGTTTATTTGTCTCCAGCAGGACCCCCACCCCAGCACTGCCGTTCAGCGGCCTTCGGAGCAGGAAGGGTGCGGGAAGCGTCTGGGGGGGCGACCCTGCCCACCCCAGCAGCAGGGCCCCCTCAGGAGAGTCTGTGAGATGCCTGCTGGGACCCGGTGCTGCAGCCGGGTGGCCCCAGCCCCATCCCACTGCACATGAGAGGGAAGCCCGGGTGGGAACCTGTGTGTTGTGACCCCAAATCTGGGACAGTCCCCAACCTGTCAAATCCTCAGGGATCGGAACTCTGCCCCAGCTCCCACTCAGGACCTCCTGTCCTCTGGCCCCTGAGAATTACTCACCCGCTCCTACCCTGCAAGGGGCTTCCCCTAAGCAGGCCTGGCCCACTGTCCACAGGGGCCTGGACCCTTCTAGCTGCAGCTGCCAGACCAGGGGCTTGGGCTCAGGCTGCGACCCCCAGAACTCACGTGCTTATGGGTACCTCACCCCCGAACTTGGCTGATGGCTCCCCAGCCTCTGTGATCCTCTCAGGCGGAAATCCTTGCTCCCCACACCTGTGCCCCGCCTCCCCCTGCCTGACTCCCTCCCCCATTTGCTCTGTCCTTCCTGATTTGCCCAGAATCCTCCATCCTCCCAGGTCTTGGGGGTCTTCCCACAAGCTGTCCCTCCCCTTCAAAGCCCCCAACCCACTTTTAAGCCCCAGCTGAAGTGCCCCTGAAGGAAGAGGCCCCGGCTGCCCCTGATGACGGAGCCTCCCTCCTGTTCCCGGCCCCGGCTTCCCTCTGCTGCTGCATCCCGACTGGGTGTGTTGCTGTGTGATCTGGGGACTTTGGTCTGACCCCAGCACTCCTGTGAGCTCTGAGGGGCTTGGTTCAGAGTGAGTTCCCTGTTTGCTAAAGGGATGTGTGGTAATGCCCATCTCCAGAGCCGGGGCACCCCAAGCTTGGCGCTGGGGGCTCAAGATCACTTATTTCTGGGGTCTGGGGGACGGGGCTGGTCCCAGAGCTTCAGTGGGGCTGAGAGGCTCTGACAGGAGGCCAAGGCGTCCACAGCGGCAGGACCCCGGTTGGCCCCCATCCCCATGGGGCCTGGGGAAGAGCCAGGGGGCCGGCAGTGGGTCAGGCATGCCCCGGGGGGCTGGTAAAGGAGGGGCCTCGTGGTGATGAGCCAGCTTACCTGGACTTCTGCTCCGTGGTCTGGGTCTCTGGTGGCCCGTGAGCCACCAGAGACCCAGACCACTGTGTTCCTGAACTCGGGGTGTCCACACAGGAACAGCCATCAGGATGGCTTGGACCACGTGAGGTTGGGATTAAGGAGGCATTCGCTCCCTCCCTCGCTCATACCCCCAGCAGGTACACACCACGCAGCTGTCACGTGCCAGCCAGCCTGGTTGCCGGACACACGGAGAAGTGAGCGGGAAGGAAGCCCCCTGTTCTTGCCAACTGGCAGCCGGGGAGGGAGGAAGGAGAGTCTCCCCAGAGCTAGAGGAGCCCGGCCCCTTCAGGAGGAATCGGCCGCACACAGGCCCCGGCTCCTTCTTCCCTCCGCAGAGAGCCATGCCTGCAGCCCCTGCCTCCCCACAGGAGCCAGGAAACGTCTTCATAAAATATTGATTGGTTTGCACAAGGCTTGGGTTGTCAGGAAAGGACGGGGAGGCTTTTGCATGTAGGTTAGATTTGTTCAGCACTTCCTTAACCCCTTCCTGCCGGGCACCTTGGACACCTCCTTGGATTCCCCCAGAAGCGGGCAGGGTGCCCGGGTGGGCCCAGGGTGGCCCAGGGGACCTGAGAGCTGGCCTGCCCAGCATCTCTTCTTGGGCACGGCCGTGGAAGTCTTCCCGCAGTTCACTTTACCCCTCTCCTCATTGGGCCACCTGGTCATTCTTCTGCTGGATCCAGAGACGAAGCCGTGTCAGTCCCTCCCACCCCCAGGCCCCTGCCAGGCGAGCCTTGATCTCAGTGGCAGACGCAGACCCCAGAAGCGCTCCCAGCCAGACCTTGGTTCCACGTCATCTGGAAAGGAGCTTGGCTCTGAGGCTGGCAAGAACTTCCGTCTTGACTTTTAAATGTCATAATCCCACCTGGCTGATCGCGCTGGGATCAATAGAGGCAGCTTCGGATCTCATCCCAGCACCCAGGGCTCCGGGCACTGGGGAACGGGGTACAGAACACAGAGGGTACCTGCTGGCCTCAGGTTCCAAAATCGTGAAATGGTGGGGTAATGGTCCTGCCCTTTAAAATTGTGGCCAAGGTGAAATAGAGCCACATGTGGCAGTGACAACTGGACAAGAAACGGCATCTTTCCTTGTTGTGCATGGATGTAGGGAGGAATAATGAGTGAGAGGGTGAATGAATGAGTGGGTGAATGAATGGGTGAGTGAATGAATGAGTGACTGAGTGAATGAATGGGTGAACAAAAGAGTGGACCAATGGTCCTGCAGGACCTCAGCTATCCTGTGGGGTCTGACGTCACTCCCGCAGAAGCCCTCGACCTCCAGGAAGCCCATGTTCACCAGAGACTCTGGCTCTTCCGGGCTGTCCTGGGCTGCGGCTCAGGGGCCCGGCAGGTCAGCCTCCTCTCCAGCCCCTGAGCTCCCCTCTGCTGTTCCTGCCCCTGCCTTTCGTTCTGCTCCTTCTTGCAGGTCTGAACCTCTCACAGGCCTGCGTGTCACATGCCTTTCTCAGGGCCCCTTCCCTTCCCTGCTGCCCCTCCCCCTCCCTGCCCAGTCCTCAGGAAGCTGCTGTCCTTCTGACCCCTCTGACACCCATTCTGATGCCAGGCGGGCTCCCAAAGCTGCTTCCAGGGATGATGTCCCCTCCCCGCTCAGCGACGTGGAACCCAGCAGTAACCTAGGAAATAGGCAGTACCCTGGCGCTTTAAAAGTCCAGACCCACCCTGGCCTGCCACCATTGTGCGGTACATGGGGTCCCCCGGGCAGTCACAGCTGGGGAGTCCTCCCAGCCTTCTGCCCACCCACCCATCTATCCATCCACCCACCCATCCATTCATCCATTTATCCACCTATCCATCCAACCACCCACACACTCATCCATCCATCTATCCACCCATCCATCCATCCAACCACCCACACACTCATCCATCCATCTATCCAACCATCCATCCATCCACCCACCCAGTTCCTTATCCAACCATCTTTCCATCCATCCACCCATTTACCCCTCCCCCATTCCTGTCCACCCTTCCACCCTCTCAGCAAACCCCGAAAGGAGTACTTTATGCCTCTATTTCCCCAGGTAACTTGGATTTAACTAACTTTTGGAGTCCTTTGGAGGATTTTTTTTTTTTTTTTGCTTTTCTGGCATTGATGCTGTAACTAGCTGGAATTTTCCATCATGCCACAGGACCTGGCTTTACTCTACACATGAGCAAGGATGGCAGCGGGGGGGTCTCTTAGGACATAGTCACATTCCAGGACAAAAATAACATTAGACCATGCCCACCCTGTCCAATCATTAATCTCGCTGGCAGGTCAGTGTCCTTCCTTCTGGGGTGGGGACAAAGTTTTGGAGGAAATCTTGAACTGGGGCTCTGGGAGGTTCTACTACTCCTTTGCATGTGACCTTGGCCAAGTTTTGGCTCTGAATTTCACTGTTCCCAGATGGAAAACCAAAGTGTTGGACCCAACAGTGTCTCCCGCCCTGTAGGACCAACACCAAGATGCTGTGATTGCTGGCCTGCCTGGGCTTCCCATCAAGGCACTGCAGGTAGCAGGTGAGGAATAGTCATCAGGAAGCAGTCAAATGAGTAAGCAAGAGGTCCAGGACAGTGTAGGATGGCCTCTGGGAGCAGAACTTGGAGGGGCTCTGGGGGTAACGGGGGTCACTTCCTCTGCACTCCCTAAAACCCACCTTCTGTCTGTCCGGTCCCCTTCTTTCACTCCCTCCATCTTTCAGGTGCTGTGCCCCTGGAATAAAAGTGGTGAGGAGGACACAGACCCACCTTAGAGGTCACCCCCAAAATATGGAAGCTCCTTTCTTGGTTATTATCTTTTTTTTTTTTTTTAGTTTTCCAAGGAAATTCTATATAAGCAGCCCAAGTGTCCTGATTCATTAATCTTGGACTGAAAAATGTTATTCCCTACTATGCAGGATGGAAAAAATGGAATGTCCCTATATTAGTCACCATCAGGTCCCACTGCCAGCTCAACTCCTGAGATCTGCCAGCCACGCCCCCACTTTGATTTTGCTGAGGTTGGCAGCATTCAGGTCAGTTCTGTAATTATAATGAAATCTTCCATGCTTTGTCTCTTTCCTGATTTTTAAAATTGAAAACCAATATACAGCATCTCAATACAATGTAAGTATCATGCAGTGCAGATTTCTGTCCCAGCTATGACGGAGTAACAGGGACTGAACTGACCCTCCAATTTTAAGCAACTAAAATAAGGTAAAATATAAAACAATCGTTTTGAAGCCTTGAAAACAGGCAGCGCAAGGGAGTGACTTCTAAGAGATAGGAAACAAACGAAATGGTTCCTATGGTTCCCCAGCTTACCACCTGTAGGTGGTACCTAGGCTTCGGCACAGAGTGCAGGGGCTCCCTGAGTTGAGAATTCGGGGAGGACAGGTGACTAGAATTTGCAGAGCAGAGGATCTGAGGGGAGAGAAATGTATGGTAAGGGGAGCTGCATAGAGACGGGGCTCCAGATTCTGCAGACTTCCCCCAGAGCCTCCAGCGATGTATTGATCAGGGCCTGTGTATAATGGGGTATATAGGAAATCAGTGAAGCTATAGAAGACTTGAACAATGAATGCTTCAACCACCCCAACTAATGGATATCCATAGACCCCTCCACCCAACACTAGCAGAATACACAACCTTTTCAAGTGCACACAGAACACTTACCCAGATTGACCATATTTCAAGTCATAAAACAAGTCACAATACGTGTAAAAGGATTTAAATTATACAAGTCATGATCTTGATCCAAATAGAATTAAATTAAAAATCAATAATTGAAAGATACTTGGAAAATCCCAAATATTTGACTGAACAGCACATGCTTCTAAATAACCCATGGTTCAAAGAAGAAATCAAAATGGAAATTGGAAAGTCTTTTGAACTGAGTGAAAATGAAAACCTGACATGTCAGAATTTGGGGAGTGCAGCTAATATAGTGCCTAGAGGAAAATTTTAGCACTAAGAACCTACGTTATAACCAAAAGGAAGGATTTCAAATTAATGACCAAAGCTTTCAACTTAAAAATCCAGAAAAAGAACAAAGTAATCCTAAGTAAGCATAAAAATGAAAATAAAGAGCAGAAACCAATGAAAGAAAAAGGGGGAAACTATAGAGAAAGCCAATAAAAGCTGATTGTCTTAAAAGATCAAAAACTGATAAACTTCTATCCCAACCGAACAAGAAAAAATAGAGAAGGCAAAACAATGACCAATATCAGGAATGAGAGAGTGGATCTCACCTAATATTCTAGTTACTATGAGGAAAAAATTGAACATTATGAAAAACATTTGGCCAATAAAATTGACAACATAGATGAAGTGGAAAACTCCTTCAAAGATGTAAACTACCAAAATTAAGAAAAAATAGCTAATGTGAATAGTCCTATATCTGATAAAGAAATTGAGTTTGTCATTAAAGCCCTTACAACAAGAAAAACTACAGGCCCACATAGTTTCAAGGGTGAAGTTTACCAGTATTTAAGGAAGAAATAACATCAATTCTACACTAACTCTTCCAGATAATAGAAGAGGCAGGACCCCTTCCCTTATCATTTGATGAAGCCAGTCTTACTGTGATATTTAATCAAACACATCACAAGGAATGATACCAGCAAACGATATTCCTCACAAACAAAGATGCAAAAGTTCTTACCAAAGTTTTAGCAAATATATGCATACATATGTGATGTTATATCATGACAAAGTGAGATTCATCCCAGGAAAGCAAAGTTGACTTAATGTCAAAAATGAGTCAATGAACTTTACCATATTAATGTACTAAAGAGGAAAAACCTATTGTCATCTCAGTAGAAGAAGCACTTAAAATTCAATATTAATTTGTGATAAAAGTCCTCAAAAACTAGGAATAAAATGAAATTTCTGCATCTGATAAAGGCCATCTACCCAAAACCTATATCTTCCTAAGATTGAAAACAAGGTAAACATGCCTGCTCTCATCTTTAATTATTTCATCACTTTTACTCAACATTTTACTGGAGTTTCTGTCTAGTAAAATAAGGCAAGAAGAAAAGGCATGCTGATTAGAAAGAAATAAAACTTTCTGTAGAAAAAAATCCCATGAAGTCCACAAAATAAAAGCTCTAGACTAACAAAGAGTTAGCAAAGTGTCAGGGTTCAAGATTGATGTACAGAAACCAATTGTATATTTACATACTCACAACAAGCAATTGGAACATGGAATTTTAAAAACCATAACCTGTAAAGCACCACTAACAAATACGGAATACTTCACTTTGCTGTACAGCAGAAACTAACACAATATTGTAAAGCATTGTACTCCAATAAAAATTAAGAAAAAATAAAATAAAACAGAAAACAACAACCACAAAAAAAACCCCAAAACAAACAAACAAAAAACAAATATGGAATGCTTAGGCATAAATTTGACAAAAGACATGTGAGACTTCTGCACTGAAAACCACAAACATTGCTGAAATTAAACAAGATCTAACTAAATGGAGTTGTATACCATATTCGTGGATAAGAAGACTCGAAGTTGTTAAGATGTGAATTCTCCCCAGGTTGATCAATGGAATCTCAATCAAAATTCTAGTAGGCTTTTCCTGTAGAAATTGACAAATAGAATCTAAAATTTATATGGAAGTGGAAAGGACCTAGAATAGTTGAAACAACTTTGAAAAAAGAATTAAGTTGGAGGACTTACTCTACCTGATTTTAAGACTAATTACAAAGTTACATTAATCAAAACAGTATGGTGTTTGCATAAAGATAGAGTACAATACAGAGTTCCCATATATACAGTCAATTGACTTTTTACAAAAGTACAAAGATAATTCAATGGAGAAATAATGGTCTTTTCAACAAATGATGCTGGATTAAAAAAAAAAAACTTTGATCCCAAACTCAGATTAATTTGAAAATTTAATTCAAAATGGATCATAGACCTTAAATTATAAAACTTCCAGAAGAAAACAGGTCAGGAGATCTTTGTAAACTTGGATTAGACAGAGGTTTTTTAGACATGACATCAAAGCACAATCCACATAAGAACAAATCGATTGAATGCACTTCATCAAAACTAGGAACTTTTGCTCTTCAAAGTACACTGTGGAGAGGATGAAAGGACAAGCAGCAGACTGGGAGACTATACCTTCAAATTACACACCTGTAAAGGACTTCTATCCAGAACATATAAAAGCTCTCAAACCTCTACAAAAAGGAAGCCAAGTACCCAATGAAAAGGAGGACAAAAATTGGGACAGATGCTTCAGTAGAACCGTGGATGGCAAAGAAGAGCATGAGAATTACACCGTTGGTCATCAAAGAGATGCAAATGAAAACCACAAAGAGGTACCACGACTCACGTACTATAATATCTAAAATGAAAAACTCTGACCATCCACGTGAGGATGTGGAACAGCTGGAACCCCTGTGCACTGCCAGTGGGAAAACAAAACAGTGCAGCCACTTTGGAAAACAGTCGCAGTTCATTGGATAAACATGTACCTACTGCTGTATGACTCAGCCATTCCACTCCCGGAGAAAGAAAATATACGCTTATATAAAGACTTGTGCACCAGTGTTCGTAGACTTTTAGTTTTAATAGCCCCAAACGGGAGACAATCCAAATGTTCATCAAGTGGTGAGTGCATGAAAGAATTGTGTATATTTGTGCAATTGAAACTATTCAGCCATAAAAAGGAATGATACCGTTAATACTGGCAACAGCATGAATGAATCTTAAAATAATTTTGTGGGGGGAAAAATGAGGATACGTTCTATGCTCCCCTTTATATAGAAATCATAGAAAATGCAAACCATATTGACTGAAAGCCTCTCAGTGGTAGGGAATTAGGGAGGATGGATTACAAAGGGCACAGGAAGTTTTCGGGGGTGATAGATATGTTCACTGTCTTAACTGTAGTTACAGTTTCATAAATGTCAAATGTATCCAATTTTATACTTTCAATATATACAGTTTAATTGCCTGTCAACTGCCCCTCAGCAATGCTGTTTTAAAAAGAAATATTATCAAATTGTAAAATACTGAAGAAAAAGATAAACATTAAAAGTACTTGGAAAGAAAGGACCTATTAGTGATAAAAAAAAAACTGTAATTAGATTGAGAGCAAACTTCACACTTGTGACCATCACGACCACACAGAGTGGATTAGTATATTCCACTAATAACATGTGGTATAATAGTATATTGTTGATCTAGAATTCTATACCCAGATGAACAGTGTTCAAGAGAGAGTATAAAACCAAAAATCCCTGAGAGATTGTTTCACTGAAGACCCTCACAGAACATGCTACCAAGAGGTGAATTTTGGCTAAAAGAAAAGTGAACCCAGGAAGACGGAATGGAATGCATGAGGCTAGAGTGAGTGAAAAACCACGTAGGGAAACCTAGACAGCGTTGCCTAAGAAGAAGAAGAATGTCACAGGTAACTAATACTGGAGGTATAACAATACCACTGACTGGACAGCTACATGTAAAAGAATGAAATAAGAACATTCTTTAACACCATACACAGAAATAAACTCAAAATGAATTAAAGACCTAGATGTGAGACAGGAAACCATAAAACTCCTAGAAGAAAACACAGGTGGAAGAGTCTTTGACATAAATCACAGCAATATTTTTTTGATCTGTCGCCTAAGGCAAGGGAAAACAAAAGCAAAAATAAACAAATGGGACGTCATTTTAAAAAGCTTTTGCACAGCAAAGGAAACCATCGACAAAATGAAAAGACAACCTACTGAGTGGTGGGAAATATCTGCAAATGATATGGCAGATGAGGGGTTAACATCCAAAATACAAACAGCTCAACAGCGAAAACAAACAACCCAATCTAAAAATGGGCAGAAGACCTGAACAGATATTTTCCCAAAGAAGACATACAGATGGCCAACAGGCACACGAAAAGACGCTCAGCATCAGGGAACTGCAAATCAAAACCACAATGAGATATCACCTCACACCTGTCAGACGGCTCTCAGCAAAACGACAATAAATAACAAGTGTTGGCAAGGCTGTGGAGAAAAAGGAGCCCTCCTACACTGTTGGTGGGAATGTAAATTGGTGCAGCTACTGTGGAAAACAGTGTGGAGGTGCCTCAAAAAATTAAAAATAGAATTATCATATGACCCAGCAATTCCACTCCTTGGTATATATCCAAAGAAAAAGAAAATAGTAATTCAAATAGATACGTGCACCTCAGTGTTCATAGCAGCAGCATTTATAATAGCCAAGACATGGAAGCAGCCTAAGTGTCCACTGATAGATAAATGGATAAATAAGATGTGGTACATATATACAATGGAATATTACTCAGCCATAAAAAAGAATGAGACTTTGCCATTTGCAACAACATGGGTGGACTTGGAAAGTATTATGCCTAGTAAAATAAGATAAATACTGTAACGTATCACTTATATGTGGATACTGTAAGATATCACTTATATGTGGAATCAAAAATATAAAACAAACTAGTGAATGTAACAGGAAAGAAACAGACTCACAGATATACAGAACGAACTTGGGAAAGAGAAGGGGAGGGGGCAAGATAGGGGGAGGGGAGTAAGAGGCACAAACTATTATGTATAAAATAAATAAGCTACAAGGATATATTGTATAGCACAGGGAATACAGCCAATATTTTATAAAAACTATAAATGGAGTATAACCTTTAAAAATTGTGAATTACTATGTTACACACCTAAAACATATATAATATTGTAAATGAACTATACCTCAACTTTAAAAAAAGAAAAGAAAAAATACTTCCGAAACAAACATTAGAGAAGACAGACACTAATTCATGAGTCTAGGGGGACAAAAAAATCTTAGCAATCTAAGAACACGAGAGAATTTCCCTGTCCTGATAGAGATGATCACATCCCACAGAGAAGGTTAGCCGCAATGGTAAAATTCAGCACCGCTGCCCTTTCACATCAGACCCGCTTTTATGCCTTATTGTGGTTGAACACCTAGAAACACCCTGTGGCAAGAAAAACAGAGTCTAGAAAGGGGGAAAAGCCCGAAACTGTCACCATTTGCAGACTGTTTCAAAAGAGAACAATCAAAGTAATCTACAGACAGCTATTAAAGTTCATCAGGGAATTCAATGAGTTCCAGAATGTAAATTCAACATAAAAGTTACTTGCAAAGATTAGATAACTTAGTATTGTAAGATGCCATTAACTGTCCAAAAACACAAGATTTCTAGGGGTGCGTATGCAAAACCTTTCTAATAGGAATTTTGTTGGCTGGACTTCGTTGAAAGTGTGAAAGACCTAAAAAGTGAGAGATGCACCATATTCGTGAACAGGAAGACTCAAAAATGGTGAAAATTCCCTGTGTTTCCAGTCTATATCCAAAATGGGTTTTTCAAGGTGATTTACAAAATCAATACATAAGAGCAATGGGTCAAAAATGGCCAAGACATACCTGAAGATAAAGGTCAGAGACTTACCTCAGAGAACAAGACTTATTTTATAAAGTTACCTGTTTCAAAAAATAATGAAACTGGAGAGACAGCTGGGACAAGACCTACTGTGTACGTGAACTCAATATGTGATAGAGGGGACCTCCTTCCCCACGGTGGGCTACAGCCATGGACCCAGCACGACAGAAAAAAAGATGCTTCATGTCAGGTGGGTAAAAACCTCCACGTGAATATGCAAAACTGCCAAAGACAACATAAAATTTTATACCAATATCACAAAACCTAAGGGAAAGTTTGGTGTATCAGACACATTAAAATTTATAATTCTGTTCAGCAAAAGACACCATCAATAAGGCAAGAAATACAAGCCTCAGTCTGGGAGGATATATTTGCAACCCATATAACCAATAAAGTATCACTACCCAGATACATAAGTAATTGCTGAAAATCAATAAGGAAAAGGCAAGTAACCCAAAAGAAAAATGAGCACACGACAGGAAACTATAAATATGAGAGAAAACAATACGCAATAAATATGTGAAAAGATGCTCAACTTCACTGCTAACACCAAGAAACACGAATTAAAACAACAAGAAGCCATTTTTCACCCATAGAGTGTAAAAAATTAATAAGTCTGACACCACCGAGTGTTGCCATGAATTCGTGGAAATGGGAGCTCCAGCCATTGCTGGCGGGCGTGTAAATTGATACAGACGCTTCGGACAGTAATTTGTCAATACTTAATAATAATGATGATGTTTGGCACTTAGCACTTAGAACATGCCAGCCAGGCACGGTTAAAGCGTCGCATGTGGGAATTCACGGAAAGCTGAAGGTACACACCCCACGAGCCCGAAATGCTACCTGCAGTAGAGAACTTCCACTCACCAGCACCTGCAGACAGAAATGAGGCCATCGGTGGGATGGCTGTTTGTAAGAGAAAGCTGGAAAGGACCTGGGAGTTCTTTAGTGGAGAGGGACCAATCAACCATGCCTTATTCCCACCATGGAATGTTCTACCACAGTCAAAAGAAACACTGGGTCTCTTTTGAACCTCACTGGGTTTACATCCATCAACAGGAATACATTTCAAAAACTTGACGTGGAGTGAAAAGGCAAGTTGCAAGAATTTCACACCCTTACCATTTACGTAAACTTTAAAATACATCAAGGGGAGCTTCCCTGGTGGCGCAGTGGTTAAGAATTCGCCTGCCATTGCAGGGGACATGGGTTCGAGCCCTGGTCTGGGAAGATCCCACATGCTGTGGAGCAACTAAGCCCGTGCGCCACAACTACTGAGCCTGCGCTCTAGAGCCCAAGAGCCACAACTACTGAGCCCGTGTACCACAACTACTGAAGCCCACATGCCTAGAGCCCGTGCTCCGCTACAAAGCCCACGCACCGCAATGAAGAGTTGCCCCCGCTCGCTGCAACTAGAGAAAGCCCGCGCACAGCAACGAAGACCCAACGCAGCCAAAAATAAATAAATAAAATCAATCAATCAATCAGTGACCGTTTGCAGATGTGTGCATGTGATATAAAAGTATAAACGTGCGTGTGGAAATGATACGAACCAACCCTGGCCTAGCAGCCCCTTGCTCCTC
Organism: Delphinapterus leucas; assembly: GCF_059928025.1. Classification (NCBI taxonomy): domain Eukaryota; kingdom Metazoa; phylum Chordata; class Mammalia; order Artiodactyla; family Monodontidae; genus Delphinapterus; species Delphinapterus leucas. The sequence goes on from NC_143130.1 coordinate 180,283,966, forward strand.
CCTTGCACGCCCCCTGGAATGCTGTCCGTCTGTCTGCCAGAGCTGAGGTTCTGGGGGAGCAGAGGTGGGCAGTGCTCAGGGATGCAGGACCAGCTCTGAGGGGCTGGAAGCTGCAAGAGGCCCTTCCGGTGCTTCCAAGACATTCAACATTTGAAATCTACTAATATGATTCGTTATAATTTATGAAAGCAGAATGAACATAGGCTCAACTTAATGCACGTGGAAGGAGCGTTTTTACAACCTCACATACTCTCAGGATGAGAATTCTTCGAGTGGCGGGAACAGAGGAAGTCTCATGCTCGGTGAAGCAGCAAAGGCTCCGGGTGAAATCTGGGACAGGATGAGGCTGTCAGCCCTCACACTTCTGTTCCACACTGCAGGCCCAACCTTGGAGAGCGCTGAGGGCCAGAAAGGAAGAGGCACAAATTGTGATTTACTAACAGTGTAATCGAGGATAGCAAATCCGGGGGGGGGAAACAGCAAAAAATAATAAGAGGGTTTAGTAAGATAGAGGCAAGATCAACGTCTGAAAAGCCACAGCTTTCTATATACACCAGGAATAACTGTTTAAAAGAAGCCATCTGTCTCCATTTGCAACAGCCAGAAAAACTGGAAAACATCTTGGGGAAAAAGAAGTAACAGAAATGCAGACAAACCTATGCAAAGAAAAGATGAACTTTCCTGGTAGAAACAAAAGAAAATCTGAGTAAGTGGGAGAGAAATCCCGTTCCTAAATGAGAAAACCGACGCTGTAAAAATGCCCGTGATGCCCAGCGATCTATTCACAGAGTGGAACCCCCATCACACTGCAATCACACCTTTTATGGAATTTGATGGACCTACAGAAATCCACCTGGAAAAGAAAATGCTTGGGCGGAGCAAACCCAATTTTGAAAAAGAACAACGAACCCTGGGCTTGCAGACAAGGCACAAATTAGTCCAAAAACAGACCCGTGCACCTACCAGCAGTGAGGACCTGATGGGCATCTCACTCGGGGGAGGGCGGGGGATGTGGACACGTCTGGAACAGGCTGCCCAGGGGGACAAAATACAAGTACATTTCTAAGTCATGAACACAGGTAGAGTCTGCAGATTAAAGAAATAGATACAAAGACACGCGCGTGCACACACAAAGATAAATAATGCTTGATTTCACTGGTAACCAGGGGTCAGCCAGTGAAAGCAACCATGAGATACTGTTTTTCACCCATAAAACTGGGGGAAAAGGTAAAGGATTGATACTTTCTAACGATGACAAATGTGTAGGAGAAACAGGCCCCCTCCTGTGCAGCCAGTGGGGAATACTTTTTACAGCCTCCTCAGGAAGCAATTTGGGACACTGTCCATCAGAAACATCCATGTGTCCCCCTGGGCCCAGCCCACCCTCTGAGATCTCTGCTCCAGGGAGGCAAGGACACACAGGACAGTGAAAAGTCGTGGGCGGTGCCTGGTGATGGAAAAAAAATAATTAGAAAGAGAAGGAAAGAGAAGCAGCTCAATTTTCATCAGCAGAGGAGAGCGTATTACACGGAAATATTGTCCACAGGACCAAAAACTCTGCAGCCACCAAAAAATAAATAAAATAAAACAAGGTGGGGCTGTGAATGCCAACCCAAAAGCTCCCTGAGACGTCCTGTTAAATATAAAAGAGGGAGTTGAAGACAAGCAGTGAAATATGTCTGGTTCCATTTGTGCAACAGCAGGACCGCCAGACGCAAGTGTGTGCTTTACCTCGTATGTACACACGCGCACGTGCACATAGAGAATGGTCTGGGGGCCTCCCCGCCCTGGGGGGGGCAGGGGAAGCGAGCCTGCTTTGTACTTGGGATGCGGCCTCGTGCTCCCACGGTCCCCAGACACGTGTCCCTGTGTGACCCGTACAATTCAAACAAATGACCGTGACAATAAAAAGAAAGGCCGCTGAGTTCACAGGCCTGGAGCTCAAAACAGAAGGAAATGCGAGAGAAAAGGGCGGGGACAGACGGGCCCCTGGAGCCCGGGATGGGACGTGTCTGGGGAAGAAGCGGAGATGGGGGCCCAGGAGGACCCCGGGGCTTGAGTAGAGCGGGGGGAACTGCCGGGTGAGCCAGGAAGTCTGGGGTGGGGTGGGGGGCGGTCAGGGGAAGACCCGAGGGTGGGTGAAGATCGAGGGGAGACCTGGGCCTCCTGAGACTCGGCAGGAACCTTGGAGAAACTGTCAGCAAGGATGCGGGCAGGGGAGCTGGTGAGGGCCGGGGGCCTGAGGGCAAGCTGGTTGGGAAGGGCAGGGCCACGTCTGCGTCTCCCTTTGCCCTTTTGAAGACGGTCACCGTGAGAGCTCGCCGAGCCCAGGGTGGAGAGAGAAGGGGTTGGTGGGGGACGGCTGGGGGCCTCCAGTGGCAGCAGGGGCCTGTCCTCTGTGCCTCAGCTCCGGCCTGGGTGAGGGTGATGCCAGCCTTGCCATCAAGGTGGAGGTGGAGGTGGACGGGCCCCGGGGACAAGAATGGGGGAGTCTCAGCAGACGGTGGGTGACGTGCCCTGAAGCGGGTGGGGTCGCTAAACAGTGCTTGGGGCGCACGGGGTCAGGCCAACGTGACTCTACAGAGGCCGCCAGCCCGGCGCAAATGTCCTTGGTGACCTGGGCAGTGGGCTTCTCCGTCGTGGGTCCTTCCCGCGGCTGCGAGGGAGGGTGGGGGCCACAGAAGGGTCAGGTAGTTCAAGGCAGTGATGGGACCTGGGGCTGGAGGGCTGTGGGCCACATAGGAATGAAGCCCTGGGGGCCTGGGAGGAGGAAGGGCATGGGGGTTGGCAGCTGGGGGTTCTGGGGATCCTGCTGGGGTCAGAGAGCCCAGCGTGGGGCCCTTGGGCCAGAGCTGGAAGCCCGGAGATGGCGCCCCGGGGAGAGATGTGGGGCTATGCTCGGGGACCGTGGCTCCCAGGCTTGCAGGAGGGGCTGGCACCTCACTGCGGAACTGAAATCAGCGCCCATGTGACCTGACCAGGACAGTAGAAGGGGGGTCGCCCGGGGTGGAAGCCCTGGAGGACCAAGGTGCATGGGACCTCTTCCTCTGCATGGGATCCCTGAGCCCCGCACTCAGAAGGCAGCATCAAGAGATGGGGGATCCTGCAGCCTGGCCCCCCAAGAGCCTTGGCGAACAGAACCCCCCCCAGCCCACGTGTGGAATCAGAACCAAACTGGTTGTTTCCAGCCAATGGGATCTGGACTATCTGTCATACCAGCATGAGCCGCCCCCCTTGCCCGACGTGCGTGGTCCCCGAGGGAGGGCGAGCAGGGCCGAGTGATGCGGAGCTTGGCAGATCTGAGGGCGGATATGAGTGAGGAAGGGGACCCCCCGTCCCACCTCCTCGGCCTGGTGGCCTTTCGTGATCGGGAATAATACTCCCAGAGCAAGACGTGAAAATTCAAACCTGGTTTTGGAAGGAATGTGGCTTCTGGGTTAAACATAAGCCAACACATTTTTTCCACACTCCGGTGTGTCTGCTGTGTTTTGGAGGATGCCAGGGTTGCGAATTTGCGTTCAATGTGGTCATTCAGGGAACGGCTGGAAATGGTAGATTTCTGAAGCATGGGGACCACCTGGGGAGTCTCCAACCCCAAGGCCCCAGCCCACGTCCCAGGAGGAAAAATGACACCACACAGAATCCACTGAAACCAGGAGGGGATTTTTCCTAATTAGAGGCCTGCCGTTACGTGTGTGTTGGTTCTAGAAGATGCAGACAGTGCGTCTTCTCTGGTGGCGCAGTGGTTGAGAATCCGCCTGCTAACGCAGGGGACACAGGTTCAAGCCCTGGTCTGGGAAGATCCCACATGCCGAGGAGCAACTAAGCCTGTGCTCCACAACAACTGAGCCCACGCTCTAGAGCCTGCGAACCACAACTACGGAGCCCACGTGCCACAACTACTGAAGCCCGCGCACCCTAGAGCCCGTGCTCCGCAACAAGAGAAGCCACTGCAATGAGAAGCCCACGCACCGCAACGAAGAGTAGACCCCGCTCGCCGCAACTACAGAAAGTCCACATGCAGCAACAAAGACCCAACACAGCCAAAAATTTTTTAAATAAATAAATAAATAATAAAATAGAAGATGCAGACAGAATCATACCAGTCCCCATTCCTCACCAAGAAAAGTAATTAGAATGCAAGGTCATCTCCATATAATGCATTATGACTTTAATATCAGTAAACTCCCCTTAAATGTTAGATGCAGTGAGGAAATATTAGTTAAATTATCACAGACTAATATGATCAGTTTCTTCTAGGATAAAATGTGATAAATGGGTTTTAATAAACTAAGTAGAATTATACACGTCCTATTCGTGGTTCCTGCCAGTTTTATTTAGAGTAAAATGCCATTGCAATAATTAGTTGGGTTTTACTGTGTTCATTAAAAGCTTTTCTAATGACCGCTTGGAGGAATAAGTACAATTAATTTCTTTCTTGAATATCGGAGAAATTCATCAAACAAACAAAAAGCAAACTCCAGGGCCTGTGCAAGACAGGGTGGGGGCTGGTGGGACTGCGTGCCCAGCCCTGGGACCAGCGATTTCCTGTCTGTCACCGGCACTGAGACTGCCCCGGGATGCAGGATGCGGACCCCAGGTGGAGGCCCCGGCTGGCCCTCTCAGGTGCCACTGAGCTGTGGCTTGAAGGCCTCCTCTCAGCAGCAGTCCTTGACTCCTCCACCCCCAGGGCCCTCTCCTGCCCGGCCTGACTCCAGACTGTGGCTCCTTCATCTCCAGAGGCTGAAGCCACCCTCTTCCTTACCTGTGGCCCCTCGGGGTCCAGCACAGGGACAGCACTCCAGAGGGCTCAGGGGCCAGAAACGTGGATCATACCCATCTCTGTCCCCTGGCTACCTCCTTCCAACCCCTCTGGGGGCCTGCATGGTCTCCAGGGAGCGGGTGGCCAGAGGTGCTGGCTGGGGAGCTTCATGGTGGGACCTCAATACCTTTCCACTGAGGCTGCTCAGCAGTGAACGGAGACCAGACCCGGACGCCATCTGGCTGCTGCTAAATGCCACGATCCTTCCCACCTACCTGTGCCAGGTGAGCAGGTGCCTCAAGCCGGGGCCTGGGCACTCACGGCATTAGGGTGAGCTGAGGACCATCCCAGTCAGCCCCCCACGGCCACGCGCTCACACACGCTCACACACGGCACAGACTCTCACACACACGCTCACACATGGCACATGCGCTCACACACTGCAGACACGCTCACACACGGCCACACGCTCACACACGCTCACACACGGCACAGACTCTCACACACACGCTCACACATGGCACATGCGCTCACACACTGCAGACACGCTCACACACGGCACACGCGCTCACACACGGCACACACGCTCGCACACGGCACACACGCTCACACATGGCACATGCGCTCACACACTGCAGACACGCTCACACACGGCCACGCGCTCACACACGCTCACACACGGCACAGACTCTCACACACGCTCACACATGGCACATGCGCTCACACACTGCAGACACGCTCACACATGGCACACGCGCTCGCACACGGCACACGCGCTCACACACTGCAGACACGCTCACACATGGCACACGCGCTCACACACCGCACACACGCTCACACACCGCAGACACGCTCACACACGGCACACACGCTCACACACCGCACACACGCTCACACACCGCACACACGCACCCACATGCACTCACACTCCTCCCACCTGCCAGGTTTGGATTCCATGGTCCTTCAACACCGGGCCGCACCTCATCCTCGTGGACGTCTCTCTGGGCCTGCCGGAACTGCCCAGGACCCCGCCGCATCCGTCTCTCACCCTTCGGGCCCCTGCAAGCAGCTGCAGAGCCTCACTTGACGCCCCTCACCTGGAAGGTGAGAGGGTCCCCCCAACCCCTCAGGTGGTGGGAGGACTGGAGCATCAGCGAGCAGGGCAGCCTCAGCTGATGCCGTCCTGGTCCCTGCAGGCTCGTGGAGGCCTCTCAGGTGAGCACACACAGGAGGGGGCTTCTTCTCCGATAACCCCCGAGTCTGACAGCCACTGCCAGGCTGCATGCACTCCCTGGGCCTCATCCTACTTGGGATGTGGGCCCTGCATCACTGCAGGATTTAGGGGACATTTTAAGCCTGTCTCAGCCCCTCCTCCCCTCTCGGCAGCCCCCCTCCACCCTCACCCTAGGGTGGGCTGGCAGGGCACCCATGGGAGTGGTGCATCCATGCCCACTTGGCCTCCAGCTCTCCAGGGTGTTATCTGGGGGTGTGCAGGGAGGCTTTTCTCTGCTCCCTGACCCATGAAGCCCCCCAGCTCCACCCCTACCCCGCAGTGACCCAGGCAGGCCCCCACCAGGCCCCTGGCCTCTCCAGGCTGCTCCCACGCCTGGGTGTAGAAGCACGGCCCAGGCAAGCCAACGGGAGCCAAGCTCCCAGCAGTCTGGGGGGCCCCAGTCCCCCGGCCTTCCTGGGGAGGCCCTGCTTCATCCCCTGGGGGGCTCTCTGGGAGCTGTCCCCTCCAGCCTTGCATTCTGCGTATGGCGGGGAGGGGAGGGGGGGGCCGGCAGGCCAGCTCTGAGGCCTCTGCGGAAACCCAGCTCGAGGTGGCCCAGCCCGCTGGCTGCTGTGCGGTACCCACACGGGGCGTCATCGCCTCTGCTGCCCGCCCCCGCCCCGCAGCCCTCCAGGCTCTGCAGTACCAGCACGCTTGCCGCCTTGAGCCACCCCTTCAAAGCCGCCCTCTGGACCAGCTTCCCCCACGCCTCGTGTAAAGCTGCAGCCCCTCCCTGAGTCCTCGGCTGCCCCCCAACCTCCCAGGGCACCTAGCACCCCAGCAGGCTGTGCAGGGCTTAGCCCTCTGACTCGGGCTTCACTGCCTGACCCTGACCCCCACCCCAACCCCGTCAGCTCCACGGCCCCCACTTTGTCTGGTTTCCTTGGTGCCTGGCTCAGAGCAGCTGCTCAGAGAATCCTTGGTGGACGAAGGTTCCGGCACGCCTGCCCAATTCCCTTGCAAGCCGCGTCTGTCTGCGCTCCAGGCTGTGCTTGTGTTCGCAATTACATTGGCACAAAGTGATCCACTAAAGAGCAGTGTTTTAGTGCTTGGTGGGGGGTCTCTGCAAATTTTTTTAACTTTAAAAGCTGTTCGATACTTGAGTTTGAGAAATATAGCCTGTAATGGTCTGAATGTTTGCATCCCCCAAATTCGTATGTTGAAACCTCACCCCCAAGCTGATGGCATTTGGAGGTGGGGCCTTGGGAGGTGATGAGGTCCTGTGGATGGAGCCCCCATGAATGGGATTAGTGCCCTAATAAAAGAGACCCCCAGAGAGCCCCCTCACCTCTTCCACCAGTGAGGACACAGGGAGAGATGGCTATCTATGAACCAGGAAACTGTCCTCACCAAATACTGAATCTGCAGGTGTTGTGATCTCAGACTTCCAGAATGGTGACGAATAAATTTCTTATTCATAAGCTACCCAGTCTGCAGCATTTGGTTATAGCAGCCCAAAAGGACTGTGATAAGAAAACACCTGACCGTTCTCGGAGGAATTTAGATTCTTAGAAGGAGAGCTCTTAGCTGAACAGGGGGAACTGTGATGGAGGGGTGTCTTCTGATGGATGGCCCCACCAGCCAGCACACGGTGGGGATGCGGGTGGTAATTCCTAACAGGTCGGATGCTTGTCACGACAGCAGCATGGTACCCAGACCAGGGTGGAGCCTGGTTTCCCCAGAGCCCGCCTTGGGAATGCATCTTGATTAGGGGAGCTCAGAGCTGGAAGGCAGGGAGATATTTTTGCATTAGAAGTGTTTGCCAAGAGTGACTCTGCAGACGGGCAATTTAGCTGGTAATCACGCCGGCGCCTTTGTTTATTCATCATTAGAAGGCCGCACCTCGTGACTGGTTAGAGCGAGGGAGAGACACACTCAATTAAGCTGGGTGAGCAGTGTGTGCGAGGCCAGAAGCAGCCCGCAGACCAGGTAGAGCGGCGAGAAGTCTCCACGCAGGCGAGTCAATCAGGGCACCCTAATTGGAAAGCAGTCATAAAAAGTAATTGAGTTTAATACATAATTTAGATTATTACCCGTTAAGTTAATGTCTCCCGTTTAGGTGTGAGGAGAAAATTATTTATCTGGTAGACGGGAGGGTTTCATTTGTTTTTATAATAGAATGTTCGCCAATTGACTTTAATAAGAGCAGTTTGTTCAATCAGATTCTGAATTGGTACGTAGGTTGGAAGTTCATCTGTTAATTTCAACGTGACACGCCTGGTGCTGTCCTCCCCAGAGCGGCTGGTATGTTCCCAGCAGGGCTGCTCATCACCGCCATCACCCAAGGTCCTCGCAATGGAAATTCAATCCCGTGTCTCCAGTCTCGCCGGGAGGCCGTTTGGCTCCTGACGTCTCCTTCCTCGTTTTTATGTTTAAAAGAAGAGACATTAGGGAGACTGCTGCTTCATTGAAGGGCCTTTTTCCTCTCGAACACGGTCCTGTGGCTGCAAACAAATGCTTCTGTTAAATACCGAGAAAAAACTTAAAACCTCCCCTTACTGGAGTCTTAGCCGTCTGTGATTCATTAGCTTGTTTGTTTTTCTCAGCAACGCTGTGAAGTTGGGGCGTCCTCACTAACCCCGTTCCCACAGCAGCAGGCAGAGGGGTCCAGAGCGGGGCTGGTGGTGAAGGGAGAGCTGGCCCTACACCCCTCGGGGCAGATGGGGGCTTGGATCCCAGCTCCCGGGTGTGCGGCCTCAAGCCAGTCGGGTACTCGCACCTCTGGGCCTCAGTCTCCAAATCTGTAAAATGGGGATAAGAGCATTAGGAGCTGTGAGGACAGAGGAGGCAATGCCGCTGACTATTAATGTCCTGGCCCCTTCCCTGCCCTCCCACCAGCTGTACATGAGGCAAGAAGCCACTTGAGCAAGAAGCAGGAGACCCCTGCGCTTGCTCACTGTCACTTACAGTGCTGGAGCCTTGGGTAGCGGTCTCTTCCTTTCCCGGCCTCCGTGCCCCGTCAACAAAGCAGGCGATGATGACCTCTTCCCAGGAGCTGCGGCTGCTGTTGCCTTGACCCCCCCCCACCCCGCCCCCCCCCATCATCACCGCAAGTCTCACCGTCAGACTGCAGGGCTTGCCTTGGACTCACTGAGGGGCCTGGGCCCATCCTGGGCGGCTGGGCCTGGCCGCTGACCCCTTGGAGCTCCTTGGACAGCATGGAGAGCAGGAGGCCGGTGCACACCGACAGCCCTCCGGCCCCACCCCCAGCGCTTCCATGGCTGCACTTAGCAAAGGCGAGCCCTCGCCGCACAGCCCGCGGCACTGCTGCACCCTCCTTCCCACTTCCTGTGGGGACAGCTCTGGAAGGGAGGTGTCACTGAGACCAGGGGGGTCTCTACTCCGAGAGACAGACAGCCCCACACAACCCCTGAGGGAGCAGGCAGTTTGGGAGCCACCCCAAGACACAGGGGAGGCAGGAGCTGGGGGCCCAGGGGAGTTATACCCAACAGAACATTGGAATCAATATGTTTAGCTGTGAAGCCCAGACTTTACATAAACTCATAAAAGATAACCCTGGGCTAGAAGAGAGCTTTTAAAACCTGGGGCTTTTGAAACGGGTCTGAGCCCTGGAGACACATGACCAGGAGATGCACCCCAGTCCCTATCGGGCAGGACAGTGCGGGGAAGGGCCCTTCCACTCTCCCGGAGAATCTGCTGTGCAGAAGCTTCAGGAATCATCACCTCCCGTGGTGCCTCGTGGCCCTGGGAGCCCAGGTGTGCATGTCTTCCACAAACTCTCCCAGACCCCCAGTCTCCTGACACAGCCAGGCTTGGCCCTGGGCACAGGAATGAGCCGGGGCCCATCCCAGAGGAGCCCCCCCACCAGGCTGGAGCAGCAGGGAAGGCCGCTGAGAGCTGGTCCTGGTGCGAGGGTCCCGGTGGGACACCTCCAGTGTGTCCATCCATCTCCCACCACCCCTCCAGGCGTCCTGAAGGTCTTGGAGGGAAACGCCTCTCTCCAAGCCTTGTCCACCTCTGTGTCCCACTCGGTGCCACGCAGAGGCTCAGAAGCAGAGTGGGCAGGTCCCCGGTCAAGGGACAGCGGGGCCTCTGGGCCCTTCCCAGGAGGACACAGAGCCACTGACACACAGCGAGGGAGGGCGGGAGATGCGTAGGAGTGCTGGAGAGTCAGTACCTCCCGCGGAACCATTCCACACGCTCTGCCTGGCGCAGCGGCCACCGAGCCCTGGCCATGGGGCTCACCCCAGGCTGGCTCGGTACCTTTCGTTCGCTTCCACGTAGCAGCCTCGCGGGCTGGTACGCCATACCGGTGTCATACAAGGTCACAGCCGACGCCTGGCAGACTGGCCAAGGAGGTGCAGCCTCCCGCCACTCAGAGGCCGCTGGCCGTGGCTACCGCTCGGGAGCAAAAGGAAGAGCTTGTTTACAAATCGTCCGCTGAAATTTAAGTTGCCGACACTGACATCAAGCCTCGCCTGCCAGGCCACCCGGATCGGAGGGTAATTTATGAAGATTGCTTTACCTGGGCCCAGTGGGTCTGTGCCTGTGAGGAATTCACACCAGGCTCATTTCGGATGCAGTCAAAGACCCCGTATTTCACCATGACAATGTAATCACAGAGCCACATTAAAAAGTCATTATTGTTTAGAATCCAGCTTGGTTTGAAAAACACTTACTATAAAATTCAACAGCCTTTGTAAATTACCGAAAGGTTTACTCAAGAATGCTAGGTGCCTGTGATTCAGACAGGGAACTTACCACGTTATTGATTCTGCGGGATTTTGTCAGTTCCTGCATTTATGGGGAATGATTAGTGAGTAATCAGGATAATAAGCCCCTCCCTGTTGGTTCATAAATAATGATGAATCGAACTTGCGTCCTCAAATCTCCCAGGCAAACCACTCCTGCTCCAAAGACTCTCGAGTCTCAACTTCGGGGTTGTTTTGCAGGGAGTATGGAAATCAGTTGTCTCGAGGGCAGAGGAAGGTGAGAATTTGCTTCTCAGCTTGACTTGCTTCCCGGTGGCACCCGGGAGGGGCCGGAAGCAGTGTCTTCCCGGGGAGAGTGGCAGCTTAGCCGGGACTCGGCCTTCAGGATGGCAACCGGCACACAGCTCTGGCGAAGTCCGCCCTTGGTGGAGGTCCAGACAGGACTTACATCTGTACAAGCTTGAAGCCCCTCACACACCGTGGGAGAGGCTGGGCTCGGGGACTCCGTCTCGGTTGGTCCCAAGAGCTGGGAGCACCTGCAGTTGAGCCTGAGACACGGCGATCATGCGGGGCCTATAGAAGCTGGGGACCCCGGAGCTGGGCTGTCAGCACACACTTCCACCTCGGGAGACTGAGGCTGGGGCCCCAGCACACAACCACCATCGGTCAGCTTGGGCTGAGAACCCAGCCGTCCTGCCCCCAGCCCAGGACCTGCCCTCAGCAGCCGGGTTTGCCTGGAACTAGTAGAAAATTTCCGGAAAACTTTCCACATCAGTCCTTCCTCAGAAGCTCACGGCACACGTAGCGCATTGAAGACCCCGCAAAGGACTGCAGTGAGGAAGGTGATTCCACAAGTTCAGTTGTGTTTCCTGTCGGCTCAGACACACCTTTGACCCGCAGGACACCTGCCCACTCTCACGGGGCTGCACCGATGCGCTTGGGGAACCGAGGGGACTTGGCATCCCGGTTGGCGGGTGCCTCGCACGTGGACACACAGCGCGTGGCCTCTACACTCACCCTGCTGCCCCCAGGACACCTCTGGGTGAGACCCACCGCCCACCTCGCCCTGCCAGACCCCGCAGCTCATCTTCCTGGGGGGACCCAGCTCAGGACCGGAGAACAGGAGCCACTTTCTGAACAAGCGCTAAGCAAAATAGAAACTGAACTTGGAAATGAACGGGGTTAAACCGACAATGACTTAGACTGAACCGAAAATGGATGGGAAAGGAACAGAAGCCGCATACAAACTGAACCGAATTGAATTGAGTTGGGAGTGGATTAAAATTGAACTGCACTATAATCTAAACGCCAGGTGGGGGGTAGGGGGCGTAGAGGTAGACAGGCAGGCCCCTGCCCACCGAGTCGGAGGAGAGGATTCAGACCAAGGAGGTATTAACCCTGTCTGGCCCTTGCCCTGGGGAATCCTTTTGTCAATATTGCTAATAGGAACTGAAAATTAAAGGAAATGTGTGCTGATGGATTTTCTTTAACATGCACTGAGGCAGTCCACAGAGAACGATTCTGGAAAAGCAAAGACCTAGACTTTGGAGGTTACGCGCCTGCGAGCCAAGCCCCTGAGGTACCCCTGTTATCAGTGCCTACAGGGGACGCAGGGCTGGGGCGCGCTTCGAGCGTTAAGAGCTGTCCACTTGGAGTGCGTGCCTTCACGCTGGGCGTTTGCAGACGCTTGGCCGCTCCCTCAGGCCGTCAGCACACTGGGGTGGGACGCCTGCCCTGAGAGCCTCGGGGCCCTGGGGGTCGCCCCGAGCTTACTGTCTGGAAGGGACACACATGACCGAGGGGTAACGGTGTTCTGACGCAGGGTCACACCCGTATGCCCAGAGGATGCCAAGAATGCTGCAGGCTTCGCGGGGCCTGATGTGAAAACCCGGTCGGGGTGGATGAGTTGATGCCTTCTCCCTGGAGCGAAAAGTGGCAAGGCTGGCGGTCAGGAGGAGGGGCACAGGCAGAGCAGGGAGGCCAGCGGGGGCAGCCTGGGCTGGAGCAGGCAGGGCGTCGGGGGTGCTGGGCCCAGGGGTGTGACTGGAGCTGGGGTGGGTGGGGCGCACCTGGGGCACCTGAGCTGGCAGCGCCGCTGCCTGAACTCACAAACCATGAGGGCAGGATTCATGGGCAGCAGGGCCTGCGGTAGGGAGAGAGTATAAAGGTGAGTAAAACCCGGACCGTGAATCCCCCCCACCCCGCTCAGCAGGATGGGAAGAAGGTGCCCGCCCACTGCATAACCTTCAGTGACAGTTAGACCTTCATTTCTTGATTTATAAACTTTGACTGTACTTTTAACTTTCTGTGGTGAAAAATGGAGAAATAAACACATTTGTCCGTCCTGCGCTCTTACGGTTCCCTGCCCGCTCAGTCCTCTGCTAACTATTTATACCCCTTACGTGTCCATCCATGACCGGGCCGCACGACTGTTTTGCCCTTTCTGTGTGGACATGGGGAGCATCAGCGCCGGCTGAAGGTATCTCTGAGCTCTGGAACTTACGATCTCAGGGAGTCTCCTTCTCGGATGCATGTGTGGAAATTTGAGATCGTTGCCCGCTGCCTCTGTATCTGAGCGACACGTAGGCTGGGTACAAACCCCCTGACCCCAAATCCAGGAGAAGAGGAGACCCTGAGGACGTTCTGACCTGTGAGCGTGACTGCTTTGTCACCCCAGTCAGCACTCGTACCCACGGAAAAGCTGTAGGAAGCACACAGGGACTCCACAGCCCTCCACTGACATCCGCCAGGGGTGGCTATGTTGCCGCACTTGCTTTATTTTTTTCTCTACTGGTAGCAGGTTGAATAAGGGTGACGAGGCCACTTCACGTGGTGACAGGGACTTGCAGTTGAGCTGAGGACCTCGAGACGGACGTCGTCCTGCATTGTCTGGTGGAACCACACGAGCCCTTCCCTGAAGTCGGACACACACAGACGGGACAGGAGAGACTGAGGGTGAGGCCTTGACTGGCGTTGCTGGCTTTGAAGGTGGTGCAAGGCGGCCCCAGGCCAAGGGGTGTCGGAAACTTCTAGAAGCCAAGAGCGGAACTCGCCTGACCACCAACGAGGACACGGGGGCCTCGCTTCTACAAACGCCGGGGACTGATCTCTGCCAACACCTGCACAGCCTGGAAGTGATTCCACCCCATCCCCAGACCTTCTGGAAAGGGACGCGGCCAGGCCAACACCCTCGATAGACCCAGTGAGAGCCAAGTCCGCCATCCAGCCTGCAAATCTGTGAGGTGGGAAACGGGCGTTCCTTGAAACCACTGAGTTTGCGGTGCTTTGTCCCGACACCTCTTACCAATGCGATTTGCTCTTATTTTTGCAAGAACTAAATCCGACCGAGGAGAGTTGCACCCCGTTCCCATGGCCTCGCCCTCCACTGCTTCAGCCCGCATCTCCCGGCGGGACCGACATTCCTTACAGAATCGGACGCAGCAGTCAGATCCAGGGGACGCCACGTGGACCCGGCTCTGGTATCTTCACACCTAAGCGTTCCCACAGCACAGCCGCGCTGGCCGCGTTCCGGGGACCGTCCCCATCCCTCCCGCAGCCGCGGGGCTGAGCAGGCAGCTGTCCCCTCGGCATGCCCCCTCCTCCACTCTCGGGCTCCTCTGTATCGAGGAGAGGCCGGGAACTGACCTCCCCAAGGGCAGGGCTGCCAGACCAGCGCATCCCCTCCAGCTCAGACCCACGGCAGGCGGAGGCCCTGCTTGCTCCCGCCCGGAGAGTCCAGGTTTGGGCAGTGTCTGGGGGCAGCCCTGCTCTATCACGTCAGTCTCCGGGCCACCGCGCCCTTCTCCTCCCATACTAGACCCTGTCTTCCAGCTGCCTGGATGCCCCTGCCTTCACGACCGGCTGGGACACATCATGCCCGACTGTGTTTCTGCTCCATTTATGATTTTTCCTCCCCACCCCCGTCCATCCATTCCAGAGGGGGAGCAGTGTGTCTGGTGGGCTCCCCCAGCCCCGTCTGCTTCCATGTCACCACCATCTCCCCAGGCACGCTAACCTCTACACCCTCTGCTTCCTCTGGGTGTCCCCTGCCCTGTCCTCTTGCCTCTTGTCCCACACCGCGGGTGTAACGTCGACGCAAGGATGTAGCATCGCAAGGCTCACCTGTCCCAGCTGGCCTTTCAGCTCCGGGAGCCTCATCCTCTGTGTCACCCAGCCGCAGGTCGGTGGTCGCCCCAGTCTCTCCGCTGCCCCACCCAGTCCCACATAAGCAGAGACTGTCTGTTCTGACTCTGAAGAGGTCTCTGGGTCCACATCTCGGCTGGGGGCCGACCCAGACTCACGCCCTGGATGCCCCACTATGCTCCTTGGTCTTCCCCAAAGCCACGTGCTCTCGCACCCTCTCCGCCACCCTGGAATGCAGGCTTTGCTGGCCCCCGGGTCCCAGCCTCCTCCCAGGCTCCCAGGGACACGTCACAGAGCAAGCCCACCGTTTGCCCCCTGCCCCTCCACCAGCCCTTCTCCCAGCCCTTAGCAGCAGGCTCTGAAATAGCCCCTCTTGGCTGCTTTTTTCCTTGTTTACGGCCCCCCTCGCTCCTTGAAGCGAGGGACCACTCCAAGTCCCAGGGCCCGGCTCTCAGCAGGTGTTCAGTTATTTGTTGAACGAATACGCGTCCTTGAGGCTGTATTCTGCAGTCTCCTCGCTTGCATTTCTGAAGTGGTTTCTTTTCCTCTTTCATTTCCACCCCGAGCTCTGCTGGCTCCCTTTCCATCCTATTATCCTATTCTGCTATCTTAGCATCTTTTGTCTTCTCCTATTTCTTCTCAGTTGCACCCTCCTCCCTGATCTATATTCTTTGTCCCAGTGTTTTATTATGGGATAGTTTGAACTCTCGGAGCAAATGACACAGGATAATTTGTACCCACCACCCAGACCTAACAAACATTAGCATTCTGCCGCGTTTGCTTCACGTAATGTTTCGAGAAGTGTTACATTAAAATCGAGGGGAGCCCTGTGCATCAAGCACCCACCCAATTTCCCTCTCTCCCCCTCGACTGCCTTACCGATCATGCCTTGATATGTTTACTACAATATATCGTGTTGTGTTTTAGTAAAGATATGTGTGTTTTAAGACTTTACACAAATCGGACCCGGTGTATAACTGCGTCTCTTGTCTTTTCTCACACTACATCACGTGTCCAGGTTGGCCCATGTCTGTGAGGCCTCCATCCTAAGAATGCCACGTGGTCCATCCCCACCTGACACATTCCACTGTTCTGACAGGTTGTGTCATAAGAGGGACCGCCCGACATGCACATTTCCAGTTCTTGTGCAAAATGCAACAATGTCCCCAGAAGGAGAGATGGACTTGCCAGGGGGAGGGATCTGCCAGGCTCTAGGAGTGGACACATTTCTCTTCAAAGGGTGGAGCCAGTGCACTCTCCCTACCTTTGTCCAACAGCTCATTTGCTCACTGCTAACATTATTACTGCTAGATCCTTAACCTTCGTTAATGGGACGATTGTAAAACTACTGCTTTAATTTGCATTCCCCTGGTTCCTGGGGAGAAAGTACCTCTGTTCATGGTCATTGGCCGTTCAGTTACCTCTTCTGTTAATTGCGTGGTCATATCCTTGGCCTATTTTAATTGATTCTTTTTTTGTATTTTCTTATTGATTACTGTGAGCTCTTTATATATGCTGGATAATAATCATTTGTCTGTTAAGTTTATAGAAAATAATTCCTCATGGTCTGTGTCTTGTTTTTTTTTTAACTTTATTAATGGTGGCTTTTGTTGTACAGAAGCTACTAATTATAAGGTAGTCAAATTTATCAAACTTCAATTTTATTATTTGTGTTTGCATGTCTTGCTTAAGAAATTTTTCTGTCCCTGACGTCATAAAGCCATTTTCCTATAGTTTTTTCTCAATGTTCTAAAGTTTGGCATTTCAAATGTAGGACCTTAACCCATATGAAATTTATTCTCTGTACAGAAATAGATCATGATCTGAATTATTTTACTTTTCTACTGGTGGTAAGTGACTGCCTGCTGATCTGTAGCTACCTCTGGTGCGTCCCGTTTTCATGTGTGCACAGGTTTGGTTTGGGGCTTTGCTCTGTTCCATGCAGTCTTTGCTTTGTTCCATGCAGTCTATGGTAGCCATGGCCAGAGCCTTGACATTTGGTGGAACAAGTCCCTTGCTGCTCCTTCTTCAAACTTGGCTTGACTATACCTGGTCCTTCAGTATTCCACGTGAAGCAGAAATTCACTTGAACAGGTGCCATGAAAAACGCTGCTAGGATGAAATTGCATTTAATTTATAGATTATTTTACAAGAGAACCGAACACTTAAAACTGAGTTTTCCTACCCATGCTACGCTTCTCCCACAGTTAAACCTTCCCCGCTATCCTCCAGTAAAATTGTACTGTTTTCTCACTTGAGGTGTTGCACATCTTTCTTTACTGCTAATCAATAGATCTATTGCTATTGTGGGTGGCACGTTTCTTCTTTGCACTTTTCAATTAGTAATGGCTGTTAGGTAACCATGCCGTGGATTTTTTTATCTCCTTATATCAAACCTTATTAGTTCTAACTGTAAAGTTTCTTAGAAAATTCCTTTATGTAGGAAGTTACGTTGTCTACATAAATGGCGACTCGTGTCTCCTTTCCAGTCCTCCTCCCCACTTTTCTTCCTGTCTTGGAACACGGGCCAGAGTAATAGCTGTGAGAGACCTCAGCTCCCCAGGTCCCAACCTCGGTGGGTTGCATCTGAAGTTTTCATGGAAGCCTGGGGTCTGCTGTGTTTGTAGCAGTTGCCCTTCACCTGTTAAGGTCGCCCTTGTATCTCTAATTATCCAAGAGTTTCCACCATGAAGGGGGTGGGGTTAAATGCAGTCTGCATCCTCTGAAATGACCCTAAGCCTCTCTCTTGTGATCTGCTGATGAAGTGAACTACACAAGATTTCCTGGCACTATTTTATGCTTACATTCCTGGAACGAAACCTACTTGGTCATAGTGACCAGTCAGAATGGCCATGCGCCCATTCTCTGGTACCCACTGGCGGTCCCCTCCCCAAACCCTGTGGCTCTCGTTATCCCCACCCTGCTCCCACCCAGGAAGCTCACTTGACAAACTCTAAGAGGAGACGGGAGCCCTTATCCAAGGACTTATTGCCAAAGACATTCCCATATTGAAATAAAAAATAGTAACCGGTCCAGTGAGGAGGTAGACTTATTTCTGTCCAAAGCAAAGGGTTGGTGGAAGTATGTCTGTTCCACCAAATAAGCAGCCCTGTTACTGCTGGGCTCAGAGCCCAGGGATCCCAGGCCCTTCTGGGGTCTCCAACTGCCCTCCTTCCCAGCCCCAGGGCCCCAGGGCTTGCCTCCTCTGTGCTGCCATCCTCCACTCGTCTCTGGGAGGATGTGTCCACAGCACCCGCAGCGCACACTGTCTCCTCCACCCCACCCTGTGGCCCCCCTAATGGGCTCAGGTTTCCCAGACAATGGTACACAATGGGCGTAGCGTAGCAATGGGGTGGGATGGTGGCCAGGCTTCTGGAACCTCCACATCATATCTCTTTCTTCTGCTCCCCCAAAAAGGAAGAGGTACTGTCCAGGGTAGAGGATGTGAGCTGAACTCACTCATCAATTTGGGGTGCTTGGGTGTGCAGGTGAGGAGATCGTCAGATGTGTCCATGGGTCCGCAGCTCGTAGAATAGATCTGACTCATAAAAGAGATGTCTGACTCGCTTATGTACGGATCACGGGCCAAGGGTGAGTCGATGAAGGGAGAAATGAAGGAAGGAGCCAGGAAATAAACCAGTCCTTCTTAAATCCGACAGTACTGTGATCAATTGTTTATTCCCTGAGTCTCCAGCCATCTCTCCCTGACATTATGGACTCACCATCGAGGTGCTCAGACCATGTTCCTGGAGATGGCTCCAAGTGTCCCTGGATTTCTCCCCCAGCCATTCTCATTACTCTGCTCCAATGGTCCCTGGCAGGGCACTGCTGTGGGAGAGAAAAGCTATCTCTTTATGTCACTTTGTTGCAGAATTTGTGACTCACAAAACATTAACTGACTGATGTGTAGAACACGTCATCCTTGGTGGAATCGGAGATGTGCTTTCCTTTGGAAAGTTCCAAAAACAAGTGGCTTTGGCTTTGGTCCTCATGGGGACAACCTGGTCTCTTTATCTCATTCAAGGGCGTAGAGTTGGCATGTCTGAGAGAGGTCTGATGTGACTTTCCAGGTTAAATGGTGGGAAGAATATTCTGGAAGCATAGCTCTGTCCTCTCCACTCTCAAATCTATCTACCCCCCTCCCCTGAAATGGATCCTGCCTCCCAGGTGGCCCTGGGATGGTAGGAAGAGATTGAAAGATGGAAGCAGCTTAGGACATCACTGGGTTGACACCATACCTATTTCTACACCATCAGCCACAGCAGAGTCCACCCCCTGCAGAACTGCTGTGTGTAGGTAACACAGCCATCACTTCTGAGCCCCAGGGAACCAAGAAAGAAAATACTCCAAATGAGGCAGGTGGAGGAGGGCTACCACAAGAGACAAAAATCAGTCTCTTGTGTCCCAAAAGAACACATGTTGCTGATAGAGAGGAGACAGAAAAGTAGAGTAAAACGATGACAATAACAGACACTTAAGTAGCTTCATTGGCAGTGCACACTTGTTACTGGAGTTAACAAGAAGAATTTCAGTAGACAGATTGAAGGATAGCATGGTCGTCTTTTAGACCCAAGTCAGTGGGCTGGAAGATGAAGTATAAAAAGTATGAGCAAAGAGCAAACATATAAGGAGAAAGAAATTATGATACAACAGATAAAGGACTTTGAGGATAGATGTAGGAACACAAACATGAGAAAAATTAGAGGTATTTTATAGAATGACCCTCACTTGAAATTTGTCTGATGTTCTTCTCATGATTAGACTGGAGCTGTGGGTTTGGGGGAGGAAGACCACGGAGATGAAGAACGATCCTCACCACATCGTATGAAGGGTACATGCTGCCAGCAGGACTTATCACTGTCAACGTTGACCTTCATCACCCAGCTGAGGTAGTGCTTGTCAGGGTTCTCCACTATTTCACTTTAAAATTTACTTTTTTTTCACACTTTCAATACTTTATTCTTTGGAAGGAAGTCACTATGAGCAGCCCATGTTAAGGAGGGAGAAGAACAAATTATTTACATTGTTATTTAGAATTTTTTTACACAGGACGTTTGTTTCTTCTTCTCCATTTATGTATTTATTCAATCAGTTACTTATATCAGTATGGACTCATAGATATTTATTTTATGCTTTGGGTTATAATCTTATACTGCTTTATTTTGGTGCTTAAATTTTTCCAGCTTTGACCATCAGAAGCTCTTTCAGTGGGCTCCTGTGTAACTTGGACATAAACCCATCATTGTGGGGTTTTTAAACACGCATTTACTTCCTGGCACTACAGGACATTCTGGGCTCCTCTTGTGTAAGCCCTGCCCCAACCCTCTAATCAGCCTTTCTCCAAGGATCTCTGGTTCCTTCTGCTGGTATTAGAATGGTATTCGAAGCCAAGATCTAGGCATTAGGTGTGTTTATTGCGACTGGGACGCCACTGGAAATTCTTGAGTTAAAAAGTACAAGAAGTAAAATGAAAAATCACTAGAGGGGCTTAACAGTATATTTGGGCTGGCAGAAGAAAGAATCAGTGAACTTACTGGTAAATCAATAGAGATCATGCAATTTGAAGATTAGAGGGAAAAAATGAAGAGAAATGAACAGAGCCTCAGTGGAATGTGGAACACCATTAAGAACACCAATATATGTATAATGGGAGTGCTAGAAAAGGACAGAAAAAGTACTTGAAGAAGCAATGGCCAAAAACATCCCAAATCTGATGAAAAACATTAAATAATTAACCAAGAAACTCCATATTACAAGTATAAACACAAAGAGATACACACCCAAATCCATCATGACCAAAACATTGAAAACAAAGGAAATAAAATCTTGAAAGCAGCAAGAGAAAACTAATTCATCATATATAAAGGAACCTGATAAAAATAACAGCTCGCTTAGAAACTGTGGAGGCCAGATTAATCAAAGTGCTGAAAGAAAAATCTGCCAACCAAAAGTCTCATATCCAGCAAACCTATCTTTAAAATATGAAGGTGAGGGGCTTCCCTGGTGGCGCAGTGGTTGAGAGTCCATCTGCCAATGCAGGGGGCATGGGTTCGTGCCCCGGTCCGGGAAGATCCCACATGCCGCGGAGCGGCTGGGCCCTTGAGCCATGGCCACTGAGCCTGCACGTCCGGAGCCCGTGCTCCGCAATGGGAGAGGCCACAACAGTGAGAGGCCCGCGTACCGCAACAGCAACAGCAACAAAAATATGAAGGTGAGATAAAGGTATTCCCAAATAAAAACTGAGGTAGTTAGCTGTTAACAAATATGTTTTCTAAGAAATATCAAAAGAAGTTCTTCAGACTGAAATCAAGTAACACAAGACTGACATTCAAATCCACACAAATAAAAGCATCAGGATAGGTAATTACTTTGATAATAACAAAAGACTGTATACTTGCATATTTTTCCTTTTTTCTTGACTTACTTAAAAAGAAATTTCATAACACAATATGTCTGTAGTTGTATTTTGGAATCTAATCATAGACATGTAATATATTTGATATAACAGCACAAAAGTGGTGGGGAAAAGCTGTATTGGGGAAAAGCTGCATTGCAGAAAAGAAGACGTGAGATATTAATTCAAATCCAAACAAAGAAATGAAGCAAATTTAAAAAGGTAAATAAAAAGGTTAACATAACAAAATCTATAAATATATACTTGTTCTCCATTCTCTTAGCTTCTTTAAAAGACATAATATAAAAATCACATGATCATTTCAATAGAAGCTGAAAAAGCTTTTGACAAAATTCAACATACACTTATGATAAAAATTCTCAACAAAGTGGGTATAGAGAGAACATAGAGAAAACAACATAATAAAGGCCATATACGACAAGCCCGCAGCTAACATCATACCCAACAGTGAAAAGCTGAAAACATTTCCTCTAATATCAGGAACAAGATGAGGATGCCCCCTCTCACCACTTTTATTCAACATAGTATTGGAAGTCCTAGCCACAGCAATAAGAGAAGAAATAGAAATAAAATGAATCCAAACTGGAAAGGAAGAAGTAATCCTGTCACTATTTGCAGATGACATGATACTATACATAGAGAATCCTCAACATGCCGCCAAAAAATTACTATGGCTCAACAATGAATTTGGTAAGGTTGCAGGATACAAAATTAACAATTTATTGACCGGAGATGAATCAATACATTTTTACAGAGTGATACAATTAACATCGCCATGCAAAGTTGTTAGAGCTTAAAATTGATTGGGACTTCCCTGGTGGTCCAGTGGTTAAAGACTTCGCCTTCCAATGCAAGGGTTTCGGGTTCAGTCCCTGGTTGGGGAGCTAAGATCCCACGTGCCTTGTGGCCAAAAAACCAAAACATAAACCAGAAGCAATATTGTAGCAAATTCAATAAAGGCTTTAAAAATGGTCCACATTAAAAAACAAAAATCTTAAAAAAAAATTGATCAAGCGTTCATTATACAACTTACGATTGTCTTTATCATTCACATTTTGCTCCATTAGGTTTTTATTCCAACCTTGTGTATATTGTAAATGCAAGTTTGTTACCATAAAATTTTCAAAAATGACGCATCGCAAAATTTTGAGTAAAGAATTTTGGGGGCAATTTTATGCAGATACTTTCTCTGATTGTCCGAGTGACATATATACTAGGGTCTTGGAAGATGATAGTTCTTCAGAATATAATTCTGATTCAGATGATGTGACTATTAGACCAACAAAAAGACAGAAAACCTTAATGATTGACTCTGATACGGAAAGTGAAAATGAAACTCATGGTGCTGGGGAATGCTCGTTTGCTTCTACAGAAGAGTGGATTGAAGACAACATTTCACGAAAATTAGAAGACTTTACAGATGTGTCAGGTACAACTGTAGAATGTAATAACCCACAAAGAGTGAAATAACAGAATTCATTTTTGGTAACATCTTTTTCGAGTTGGTCACTTCTCAAACAAACTTTTATCACCAACAGAATGAAAAGTCGTATAAAAAGTGTGATAAGGCTTTAAAATGGACTGATGTAACCAATAGTAACATGAAGAAGTTTCTTGGATTAATAATTTTTAAAATAAATTTATGTCTTTATTTATGGCTGCTTTGTGTCTTCGTTGCTGCGCATGGGCTTTCTCTAGTTGTGTCGAGCAGGGTCTACTCTTCATTGCGGCGTGTGAGCTTCTCACTGCGGTGGCTTCCCTTGTTGCAGAGCATGGACTCTAGGCGTACAGGCTTCAGTAGTTGTGGCATGCGGGCTCAGTAGTGCAGCTCGCAGGCTTAGTTGCTCTGCGGCATGTGGGATCTTCCCGTACCAGAGCTCGAACCCGTGTCCCCTGCATTGGCAGGCGGATTCTTAACCACTGTGCCACCAGGGAAGTCCCTGGATTAATGATTTTGATGGGACAAATAAGAAAGTCACACTGGAAAGAATATTGGTCAACTGATCCCTTACCTGAAATACCTATCTTTCCAAAGATTATGACGAGAAAAAGGTTCAAACAAATAATGACATTTCTTCACTTTAACGATAACTCAGAAACTTCACTTCCTGCAGACAGATTTTCAAAAGTTAAACCTCTTTTGGATTACTTTCTACCAAAATTTCAATCGATCTACATACCCAAACAAGAGCCATCACTTGAGGAAGCAATGATAAAGTGGAGAGGACGACTCAGATTCAAACACTATAATCCCAGAAAACTTACAAAATATGGCATTTTGGTCAGGATGGTTAGTGAAAGTGAAACCGGATATATATGCAACGTTGAGATTTAGATGGGTGAAGGAAAGAAACTGCAAGAAACAATATTATCAGTCCTACAACCTTGTCTTGGTTCATGGCACCGTATTTACCAAGACAATTATTACAACAGTGTGTTCACATCCGAAATATTATTGAAAAATAAAACCAGAGTTTGTGGGACTATAAGAGAAAATCATGGTCTACGAAACCTATTAAAAGAGAAATCTAAAAATCTACAGAGGGGAGAAATGACATTCTTATGGAAGGGAGAAGTGATTCTTCTTATATGGAAAGACAAGAGGCTATGGTAACAACTATTCATGATGTCTCCACAGCAGCTACAGGAAAGGAAGACAGGAGAACTGGCCATCAGATAACTAAGGCCCCTTGTATATTAGAGTATAATAAATATATGAAAGGAGTTGATTGATCCAATCAATATCTGGTAAACTTCAATATCCTCTGGAAAACTCGAAAATGGTATAAGAAAGTGGGTTTCTATTTGAGTAATTGCGGTTATTCAATGCATTTAAAATTTATTGTAGCCCTTAATGCACAGAATAAAATGACTTAGACAAGCAATTTTTGTTAGCAGTATCTAGAGAATGG
The DNA here is from genome assembly GCF_059928025.1 of Delphinapterus leucas. NCBI lineage: Eukaryota > Metazoa > Chordata > Mammalia > Artiodactyla > Monodontidae > Delphinapterus > Delphinapterus leucas. The sequence goes on from NC_143130.1 coordinate 180,308,144, forward strand.
GTAACTGACCGTCCTGGTGAATGTACTTGTAGTCCCGCACCTGGTCCTTCTTGTGGTGTTTCTAAAAGAGCCCCCTGCAAAGATCCACCTTGTCAAATATCAAGTAAAATAAAAGAACATATTCTAGAGAAAATAATACCCACAGGACTAAAAACAATGCCGCCAGAAAGTGTAGAGTCTGCTCTTCCAGGGGAAAACACAGTGAAACATGGTATATTTGTAATAGATGTTCTCTTCCCCCACACAGAGGTGCCTGCTATACTGCTTATCACACTCTAATGAAATATTAGAATGCTTTAGTAAGACATGTACAAAGTTTCAAATAACTACATTAAATGGAAAAAAAGTTGTTGATATTTACTCAAATGCAGGTGTTTCAATATTCACTTACATAACAAATTGCTGGCCACAGGCATTAGTTTCTGCAAAAATACCCCAGTCAATAATGTGTTAATATACAGAAATCTGTTGCATTTCTATACACCAACAATGAACTATCAGAAAGAGAAATTAAGAAAACAATCCCACTTACAATCACATTCAAAAGAATAAAATACCTAGGAATAAATCTAATAAAGGAGGTAAAAGACTTGTACTCTGAAAACTATAAGATACTGATGAAAGAAATTGAAGACAACACAAACAGATGGAAGGATATACAGTGTTCATAGATTGGAAGAATCAATATTATTAAAATAAGAGTACCATCCAAGGTAATCTACAGACTCAATGCAATCCCTATCAAAATGCCAATGGTATTTTTCACAGAACCAGAACAAATAATTCTAAACTTTGTATGGAAACACAAAGACCCTGATTAGCCAAAACAGTCTTGAGAAAAAAGAACAGAGCTGGAGATAACATGCTCCCTGATTTCAAACTATACTACAAAGTGACAGTCATCAAAACAGTGTTGTATTGGCATAAAAACAGACACATAGATCAATGGAACAGAACAGAGAGCCCAGAAATGAGCCCACACTTATATGGGCAATTAATCTACAACAAAGGAGACAAGAATTTGCAATAGGGAAAAGACTGCATCTTCAATAAATGGTGTTGGAAAAACCAGACAGCAACTTTCAAAAGAATCAAACTGGACTACTTTCTCACACCATATACAAAAATAAACTCAAAATGGTTTGAAGACTTAAATGTAAGTCCAGAAACCATAAAACTTCTAGAAGAAAACATCAGCAGTATGCTCTTTCACATCAGTCTTAGTAATTTTTTTTAATATGTCTCCTCAGGTAAAGGAAGCAAAAATAAACAAATGGGAGGACTTCACTGGTGGCCCAGTGGTTAAGGCTCCATGCTTCCACTGCAGGGGGCATGGGTTCGATCCCTGTTTGGGGAAGTTCCACATGCCCTGCAGTGCGGCAAAAAATTAAAATTAAAAAAAATAAGCAAACGGGACTACATCATACTAAGAAATTTTTGCACAGTGAAGGAAACTATTAAAAAGCCAAACAGGCCAGACTTCCCTGGTGGTTAAGAATCTGCCTTCCAATACAGGGGACACCGGTTCAATCCCTGGACAGGGAACTAAGACCCCACATGCCGTGGGGGAACTAAGCCCGCACACCACAACTACTGAGCCCACATGCTCTGGAGCCCACGCACCACAACTAGAGAGAAGCCCATGCACTGCAACAAAGAGCCTGCGTGCCGCATCTAAGACCTGACACAGCCAAATAAATAAATAAATATTTTTTTTAAAAAAAGTATATCACTTTCGTTAAAAAAAAAAAAAAGGCCACCTACTGAATGGGAGAAGATATTTGCAAATAATATATTCAATAAGGGGTTAATATCCAAAATATACAAAGAACCCATACAACTCAATACCAAAAAACAAACAACCCAATTTAAAAATGGGCAGAGAAGGCTTCCCTGGTGGCACAGTGGTTGAGAGTCTGCCTGCCGATGCAGGGGACACGGGTTAGTGCCCCGGTCCAGGAAGATCCCACATGCCGCAGAGCGGCTGGGCCCATGAGCCATGGCCGCTGAGCCTGCGCGTCCGGAGGCTGTGCTCCGCAACGGGAGAGGCCACAGCAGTGAGAGGTCCGCGTAGGACAAAAAAAAAAAAAAAAAAAAGTGGGCAGAGGACCTGAAGAGGCATTTTTCCAAAGAAGACAAACAGATGGTCAACAGGCACATGAAAAGATGCTCAACATCACTAATCATCAGGGAAATGCAAATCAAACCACAATGAAATATCACCTCACACCTGTCAGAAAGGCTATGATCAAAAAGACAACAAATAACAAGGTTGGTGGAGATGGAAATTGGTGCAGTCATTGTGGGAAACAGTATGGAAATTCCTCAAAAAATTAAAAATTCCACTCCTGTGCATTTATCTAAAGAAAACAAAAGCAATAATTGAAAAGATATATGCCTCCCTATGTTCATTGCAACATTATTTTCAATAGCCAAGATATGGAAGCAACCTAAGTGACAATCGACAGATGAATGGATAAAGAAGACGTAGTGTATATATACAATGAAACATTATCCGACCATAAAAAATTGTGAAATCTTGCCTTTTGCGACAACATGGGTAGACCTAGAGGGTATTATGCTAAGTGAAGTAAGTTAGAAAAAGAAAGATAAATACTGTATGATTTCACTTATATGTGGAAAAACAAATGAACAAACATAACAAAACAGAAATAGAGTTATAGACACAAAGAACAAATAGGTAGATGCCAGAGGGGAGGGGATTGAATGGGGAAAGAAATAGGTGATGGAAATTAAGAGGGACAAACTACTAGTTGCAAAATAAATGAGGCACAGGTATGAAAGGTACAGTGTGGGGAAAATAGTCAATAATTATGTGATATCTTTGTATGGTGACAGGTCATAACTAGACTTTATCATAGTAATCTTTCTGAAATGTACAGAAATACCAAATTCTTATGTTGTATAACAGGAACTAACATAGTGTTGTAGGTCAATTATGCTTCAAAAACGAACAAACTCATAGAAAAAGAGATCAGATTTATGGTTAGCGGAGGCAGAGGTGAATATCAAAAGGTACAAACTTCCAGTTATAAGGTAAATAAGTACCAGGGATGTGAGGTACAGCGTGGTAAGGACAACCAACACTGCTGAGTGTTATAATGACAGTCGGTAAAGAGTAAACCTTAAGAGTTTTCATCACAAGAAAAAATTTTCCATTTCTTTAATTTTGTGTCTGTGTGAGATGATGCTAAATTTATTGTGCTAATCATTTCATGACTCAAGCAAATGAAATCATTATGTTGTACACCTTAAACTTATACCGTGCTGCGTGTCAAATATATCTCAACAAAACTGGAGGAAAAAAGGCATGACTATATAAGTAATAATTTTAGCAATGTATTGTTGGGTTTACAATATATGTGGGTGTAAGATATATAATAATAGTACAAAAAAGGGGAGGGCATGAAGCAATGTAAGAGTAAAGTTGCTGTATTTTCCTGGAACTAAGAATAAATCTGAACTAGATTCTGATAAATTAAGGTAAATAACTCAAATATGTAATTTTTAAATTTTAAAGGAATTAATGATTCCTCATGTTGCATGAAAACAACCACTTTATACAAAATACAGCAGTAAAGAAACGAGGAACAAAAATAACATGAGACAGGGCTTCCCTGGTGGCACAGTTGTTGAGAGTCTGCCTGCCAATGCAGGGGACACGGGTTCGTGCCCTGGTCCGGGAGGATCCCACATGCCGCGGAGCGGCTGGGTTCGTGAGCCATGGCCGCTGAGCCTGCGCATCCAGAGCCTGTGCTCCACAATGGGAGAGGCCACAACGGTGAGAGGCCCGCGTACCACACACACACACAAAAAAAACCTGAGACATAGAAAACAAAAAGCAAAATGGCAGATGCAAATCTAATCATATCAGTAATAACTTTAAATGTGAATAAGTTAAACAATCCAATCAAAAGGCAGAGATCGTCAGATTGTCTAAAAAATAAACCAAGATTCAACTATATGTTGTCTACAAGAGACACATTTATATTCAAAGATGCAAATAGGTTGAAAGAAAGAATGGAAAAGGTAACGTGTACATAATCAAAAAAGTGCTGGCGTGGCTGTACTATAATCAAACAAAATAGACTTTAAAACAAACAAACAGACAAAAAAAATTACCAGAGATAAAGAGGACCATTTCACAGTGATAAAAGGGTCATTCCATCAGGAACATATAGCTACTTTAAACACATATGCAACTAGGAACAGACTCCAAAAATATGTGAAGTAAAACTGAGCAGAACTGAAGGGAGAAATGGAGAAATAGACAATTCAACAGCAAAAGTTGGAGACATCAATACCCCACTTTCAACATTGGGTAGAACGAATAGGCAGAATATCAATAAAGAAAAGAAGACTTAACAACACTATAAACTCAACAGACCTAGAGGACATCTGGGACACTCTACCCAGAAACAGTAGAACGCACATTCTTCTCATTACACATGAAACATTCTTCAGAATAGACCATGTGCTAGCCTATATAACAAACCTAAGTAAAGTTAAAAGGGTTTAAATGATACAAAGTATTTTCCCCAACCACGCTGAAATTAGAAATCAATAAGGAAATTTGGAAATTCACAAATACATGGAAATTAATCAATACATTCTTAAATAACCAATCGATCAAAGAAGAAATCTCAAGGGAAATTAGAAAATACGTTTAGATGAATAAAAATGAAAACATAATATACCAAAACTTATGAGATGCAACTAAAGTAAGTAAAGATGCTCAGATGGAAATTTATAGCTGTAATCACCTATAAGAAAAAATATGATCTCAAATTAATAACTTACCCTTCCACCTTAAGAAATTAGAAAAAAAAGTAAACCAAGTCCAAAGCAAGCAGAAGGAAGGAAATAATAAAGATTATAAATAGATGAAATAGAGAATACAAAATATTAGAAAAAGGGAATAAAGCCAAAAGTTCTGTTCTTTTGAAAACAAGTTTAGTTCTTTGAAAAGATAAGCAAAAGTGACAAATCTTTATATATACTGACCAACAAAAAAAGAGAGAAGATTCAAACTAATAAAATGAGGAATTAAAAGGGGGCATCATTACTGATCTGTAATGATAAAAGATTATGGGAATACTATCAACAACCATATGTTAACAATTAGATAACTTAGATGAAATGGACAAAATTCTAGAAAGAGATAAACTTCCAAAACTAACTTAAGATGAAGCAGAAATCTTAACAGACTTATAACAACAGATTGAATTAGAAATCAAAAATTTCCCACAAAGAAAAGCCCAAGTCCAGTAGGTTTACTGGTGAATTCTACCAAAAGTTCAAAGAATATGAATCCTTTATAAACTCTTCCAAAAAATGGAAGAGGAGAAAACACTTCCCAACTCATTATATGAGGCCAGTTTTAACCTGATACAAAAACTTGACAAAGACATCACAAGAAAATTATAGATCAATATCCTTAGGGAATTCTCTTGTTAATATAGATGGTAAAATTCTCAACAAAATAACAGCACACTGAATCCAGCAACATATAAAAAGGATTTTACACCATTACCAAATTGGATTTATCCCAGGAATGCAAGGTTCACTTACCATACAAAAATCAATTAATGTAATGCACCATATTAAGAGAATAAAGAGCAAAATTCACATGATCATCTCAATAGATACAGAAAAAGTATTTAGCAAAATCAATACTCTCCTGTGATTAAAAAAAAATTTCAACATTCTAAGAATAAAAGAGAATTTCCCTAACCTGATAAAAAGCAAGGTCAAGAAACTCACAGCTAACTTCATACTTAATGGTGAAAGATTGAAAGCCTTTCCTCCTAAGATCAGAAATAAGACAAGGATGTCCGCTCTTGCTCTTTTTATTCAACATTGTACCAGAGGTTCTAGCCAAGGCAACTAGGCAAGAAAATGAAATAAAAGGCATTCAGATTAGAAAGGAAGTAAACTCTCTTTATTTGCAGTACTATGTGTATTTAAAAAAATCCTAAGGAACCCACAAAATGCTGCTACAGTTAATAAACAAGTTCAGCAAGTTTGCAGGACACAAGATTGATATACAAAAATCAATTGTTAATCTGTACACTAACAGTGAACAATCCAAAAACAAAATTAAGAAAACAATTCCTTTTATAGTAGCATCAAAAAATAAAATGTTTAGGAATTAATTTAACAAAAGAAGTGCAAGACTTGCACACTGAAAACTACATTATTGAAAGAAATTGAAGACAATCAAAAGAAGTAAAAAGACATTCAAAGCTCATGGATTAGAAGGCTTAATACTGTTAAGATGGAAATACTCCCAAAATTGATCTACTGATTCAACATAATTTCTATCAAAATCTCAGCTGACATTTTTACAGAAATTGACATAATTGAAATGCTAAAGTTCATATATAAAGGCAAGGGACCCAGAATATCAGAGGTAAAAAGTTTTGAAGATAAGTAGAGTTGGAGGACTCACACTTTATGATTTCAAAACTTACTACAAGCCTATAGGTATAAAGACAGTATGTTATTAGAATGAGGATAGATATATGGATCAATGGAATAAAACTGAGAGTTCAGAAAATAATCTTTACATTTATAGTCAACAAATTTCAATCAAAAAATTGATTTCCAAGACAATTAAGTAGAGGAAAGTATAATCTTTTGAATAAATGGCATTGGAACAGCCATATGTCCATTTACAGAAGAATGAACTTCGACCACTAATTCATGCCATACATCAAAATTAAAATTCAAAATGAATCATAGACCAAAATGTAAAAGATGAAATTATACAACTCTTAGAAGAAAACGTAAGAGTAAATTTTCATGACCTTGCATTAGGCAATGATTCCTTAGAGATGACACCAAAAGCACAAGCGGCAAAAGAAAAATAGCTGAATTACACCAAAATGTACCACCTTGGGAATTCCCTGGCAGTCCAGCAGTTAGAACTTTGCGCTTCCACTGCAGGGGGCATGGATTCGATCCCTGGTCAGGGAACTAAGATCCGGCATGCTGCTCAGCATGGCCAAAAAATCTAAAACTAATTAATTAATTAATTAATTTTAAAAATTGGGTTTTAAACCCTTTATGCTAGAAAGGATACCATCAAGAAAGTGAAAGTACAACCCACAGATTGGAAGAAAATATTTGCAAATCATATATCTGATCAGGGACTTGTATTCATAATACATAAAAAACCCTTACAATTCAATAATAAAAAGATAAATAGCCTAATTTAAAATGAGCAAAGGATTTTAACTGACATTTCTCCAAAGAGGGAGAATGTCATCTCCATGGCCAATAAGCACAAAAAAAGCTGCTCTATATCATTACTCATTAAGGAAATGCAAATCAAAACCACAATGAGATTCCACCTCACACTCACTAGACAGCTAGAATCAAAAACACAGATAATAACAAGTGTAGGTGAGGATGTGGACAAACTGGAACTCTCATAATTTGCTGGTGGGAATGTAAAAGTGTGCAGTTGCTTTGCAAAACAAAATCTGGGAGTTTCTGAAAATGCTAAACATAGATTTACCATATGATTCAGTAATTCTATTCTTAAGTGTATATACTCAAGAGAAATGAAAATATATGTTCACAACTTTTACATGCAAATTTTCATAACAGTATTACTCACAATAGCCAGAAATGGAAATAAGCCAAATATCCACCAACTGATAAATTAAATGTGTTATAATCTGTACAATGGAATATTATTTGGCAATGAAAAAGGAATGAACTACTGATACATGCTACAAGGATGTTTACAAGAATGAACCTTGAAAACATTATTCTAAGTGAAAAAAGTGAGTAAAAAACCATATATTGTATGATCGCATTTATGATGAAGTGTCCAAAATAGGCCAATCTATAAAGACAGGGAGTAGACTAGTGGTTACCTAGGGTTAGGGGTGAGCTAGGGAGGAATGGGAGTGACTGCTAATGGGAAAGGAGTTTCTTTTATGAAGAATGAAAATGTTCTAAAATTAGAATATGATAATGGTTGTGCAACCTTGTGAATATACTAAAACACATTGATTTGTATGCCTTCAATGAGTGAGTCATATGGTATCTAAATTATTTCTTAATAAAGCTGTTTCTATTTTTTTATTTTTTATTATTTTACAAATTTATTTATCTATTTATTTTTATTTTGGTTTGCATCGGGTCTTGGTTGCTGCGCGTGGGCTTTCTCTAGTTGTGGCGAGCAGGGGCCACTCTTCATTGTGGTGCTCAGTCTTGTCATTGCGGTGGCTTCTCTTGTGTGGAGGGCAGGCTCTAGGCATGCAGACTTCAGTAGTTGTGGCACACGAGCTCAGTAGTTGTGGCTTACGGGCTCTAGGCGTGCGAGCTCAGTAGTTGTGGCGCACGGACCTAGTTGCTCCGTGGCACGTGGTATCCTCCCGGACCAGGGATTGAACCTGTGTTCCCTGCACTGGCAGGCGGATTCTCAACCACTGTGACACCAGGGAAGTCCCTGGTCTTTTTTTAATCACCAGGACTAGAGCGGTCAAAGCAGCTTTATCTATCATAATAGTACAATTCCCATGTTATTTTGAACATTCTGGCACATGGGAAAAGATGGAAAACTTCCCAATTTAATTCATGTGGCCAGAGAAACTTTAATTATCTAATTAAAAGAGAACAGAAAAATATAACTAAAAACCTGAATCACTTTGCAAACAAATTATAAATAAAATATTAGTAAATAGAATGGAGAAAAATATTTATTTTACATTTTATTCCAGGCATACAAGGATAGTTCAGTACCAGGAACTCTAGCTACATAATTTATCAATCAACCTTATAATCCCACCAGTAGATGGTGTTTGATAAAACTTATCAGTCTGACAAAAAAACAAAAACAAACAAAAGAAGACATCCTGAATAAAATAACCTTACAAGAAAACTATTTAACTCAAATAAAGAAATCTAGAAAACCAGCAGCAAGCTGTAGGGGAATGGCTCCACCATGGTCTCTGGAGACCCTGCACATCTCCTCATGGGCCACCTAGACAAGGTTTGACCACAGCCTGACCTGAGTCCTGCCATGTGGACCCCCCTGGAGCAAGGAGATGTCCCTCTGGGGGTACACAGGCTTCTGTGTAAGTCTACATAAATGTTTGACCATAGTTTAGGGGCTCCTCAATGGCAGAGCAACCCATCACTCATGCCAGCTGTCACCTGGCGCCTCTGGTTTGGTGTCATTCTGTGGGATTAGGGACATAGGGAGCTGACACCATGCTGATATAACCTTTGCTGCCTGTGTAAAAAACTCTGATCTACCTGGGCACACTGGCTCCTTACTGGCAGGTCTACAGGAGTGTGGCCAGCTGACCTCACAGCTGCCAGGCTGCCATTGAGGGACAGCATGACTGTTTCACACAGATGAGATCTAAATTGTGAAACACCAAACTATTTCAATTAAAATCAGAACTTCCTCAGGGAGGCCCACTATTATTATTTGATATTGCATTAGAGGTTCCAGCATATGTGATTAGACAAGAAAATGAAACATGTCGTATAAATGTTGAAAGAGATAAAAACTGTGAGTTTTTGCAATCCTAGACATTGTATTAAAAAATCAGAATTAACAGGAAAAATATGATAGAGTCAGAGAATGTCATATAATTATGAGATCAATATATCATCTCTTTTCAAATAATAAGCCATCTAGAAGCAGAGAGGAGAAAAAATAGTCTATTCACAATAGTGACAAAACCATGACTACTTGGGGATAAAATGGAACAAGGAAGACAGGGGAGTGTGTGTGCTGTGTTCAGACACTTCCTGCTCCTCTCCTGCTCTTGTCAGGATTCCAGGTCCCCTCCCTCTACTTCCAGGTAGTTTGGCCAATGGCAGGTGCTGACCCAAGATTGAAGGGTGAGGGGAGGGAAGAGCAAGGGTATTTCTCTCCCTCCGTCTCTGTTTCCAGTGGTCCCCTCTGTGGCTGCAGCTCCCACCTGAAAGCCCCTCCCTCCATGGTCCCAGATGGGGCTGGGGAGCCCTTGCTGTGGTCAGAGCTCTACCTCCTCACATTGTCCCTCCAGTCCCAGCCCTGCCTGGGGCAGAATTGACCTCCTGGTGCTCACTTCACCATGCCCTGGGTGGTTTCTTCCCTCTTCCAGTCCAAGGAACCACTCCCGATGTTACATTCCCTCTGCCTGAGAGACCTGGCGTGGTTTCTGCTTTCCAGAGAAGATCCTGACTCTACAATCAGTGTGAAGAAAGCTATCACATCTTGTTTAAGAACACAGAACAGACATATCATTTTCCAGGATAAGAACTCGTAAGATTAAAAAAAAATCTACCTAAAATTTATGATTAAATTTAATGCAATTTTATTATATTCCCAACAGGGCTTTAGGGGTTTTGGTGTTGCCTTAGTTAGGTAAAATTATTTTGAAGTTTATTGGGTAGGGGCTATAAACTGGAAGTTGGTGTCCCTCCCCCTAAATTCAGATGTGAAGCCCTAACCCCCCAGTGCAATAGTATTAGGAGGTGAGGCCTTTGGGAGGTGACTGGTGTTAGATGAGGTCACGAGGGTGGAGTCCATGATAGGATTAGTGCCCTGGTCAGAGGGGGAGGAGACCAGAGCTCTCATTCTCCACCACGTGAGGACGTGACTGCCGTCTGCAAGCCAGGAAGGGGGTCCTCACTGGAACTCGATCGTGTGGCACCCTGATCTCAGATGTCTAGCCTCCAGGACTTAGAAATAAATGTCTGCTCATCTTGACAAAGAAAAAAGGAGTTGGAGGAATCAGACTCCCTGACTTCAAACTATACCACAGTAATCAAGACAGTATGGTACTGGCACAAAAACAGAAATATAGATCGATGGTACAAGATAGAATGCCCAGAGATAAACCCACACACAAATGGGCACCTAATTTATGACAAAGGAGACAAGAACATACAATGGAAAAAAGACAGCCTCTTCAATAAGTGGTGCTGGGAAAACTGGACAGCTACATGTAAAAGAATGAAATTTGAACGCTACTTAACACCATACACAAAAATAAACTCCAAATGGAATAAAGATTTAAATGTAAGACCAGACACTATAAAACTCTTAGAGGAAAACATAGGAAAAACACTCTTTGACATAAACCACAGCAAGATCTTTTTTGACCCACCTCCGAGGGTAATGGAAATAAAAACAAAAATTAAAAAATGGGACTTAATTAAACTTAAAAGCTTTTGCACAGCAAAGGAAGCCCATAAACAAGACAAAAAGACAACCCTCAGAATGGGAGAAAATATTTACAAATGAAACAACAGACAAAAGATTAATCCCCAAAATATACAAACAGCTCATGGAGCTCAAAAAAATCACAAACAATCCAGTTAAAAAATGGGTGGGAGACCTAAATAGACATTTCACCGAGGAAGACATACAGATGGCCAAGAGGTACATGAAAAGATGCTCAACATCACTAGTTGTTAGAGAAATGCAAATCAAAACTACAGTGAGGTATCACCTCACGCCAGTCAGAATGGCCATTATCAAAAAATCTAGAAACAATAAAATGCTGGAAAGGGTGTAGTGAAAAGGGAACCCTGCTGCACTGTTGGTGGGAATGTAAATTGATACAACCACTATGGAGAACAGTATGGATGTTACTTAAAAAACTAAAAATAGAATTACCATATGACCCAACAGTCCCACTACTGGGCATATACCCTGAGAAAACCATAATTCAAAAAGAGTCATGTACCCCAATGTTCATTGCAGCACTATTTACAATAGCCAGGACATGGAAGCAACCTAAATGCCCATCGACAGACAAATGGATAAAGAAGATGTGGCACATATATACAATGGAATACTACTCAGCCATAAAAAGAAACGAAATTGAATTATTTGTAGTGAGCTGGATGGACATACAGTCTGTCATACAGAGTGAAGTAAGTCAGAAAGAGAAAAACAAATACCGTATGCTAATACATATATATGGAATCTAAAAAAAAAAGGTACTAATGAACCTAGTTGCAGGGCAGGAATAAAGAAGTAGACATAGAGAAGGGACTTGAGGACACGGGTTGGAGGGGAAAGCTGGGGCGAAGTGAGAGTAGCATTAACATATATATACTACCTAATGTAAAATAATTAGCTAGTGGGAAGCAGCCGCATAGCACAGGGAGATCGGCTCGGTGCTTTGCGATGACCCAGAGGGGTGGGGTAGGGAGGGTGGGAGGGAGGCTCAAGGGACGTGTATGCACATGGCAGACTCGCTTTGTTGTGCAACAGAAACTAACACAGTGTTGTGAAGCAGTTATACTCCAATAAAGATCTATTTTTTTAAAAAGAAATGTCTGCTCTTTAAGTCCCTTGCCTGTGGCATTTCGTCAAAGCGGCAGGAGCTGACAGAGGCAGAAGGATAAATGCTCAAGTAGACAACAAAAGCATGCAAAACAGAAGAAAGGGTGTTGTCTGGCCTCTGTGCACAGCTGAAGGCTTTGGTGCAAGAACAGATGCACGTACCACGGAGCAGGCTAGAAAATCAGGAAGTGCCTCAGCACGGCCGAGAAGCTACCCTAGGCCAAGAGCTTTGTTTCGGTTACTCCGAAAGGAAGCATCATTTCATAAATGGGGCCAGAACAGCTAGTACCTCCTGGAAGAGTGTAAAAGTACAGCCGCTCTTACCTCTTAACCAAAAGTAAATTCTAAGTGGATTACAGACTCAGATGTAAAATAAAGTAAAATGAAAAAAGTTACTGCAGGAAAATCTGGGAGACTGTGTAAAACGTAGAAGTAAAGTATCCTTACTAAAGCAAGACTGGAAACTCCGAAGTACTTCAGATAAGTTACAAACATGCTGGAGTGTACAACAGTGAAGAGCACATCTATGGACTAACACCGAAAACAAAGTCAACAGACAGAGGATGAGTTCCGAGAAACAAAAGCTATCTAGAATGAAAATGACAGTCCAGGGCTGTTACCTGTGAGATACACAAACAATCCGATAGAAAAATGGGCCAAGAGTATGAATTCACTAAAGAGTAAATTCGAATGGCAAAGAGCACACGAAAAGTGCTCACAATCGTTAATAGTCAGCGAAATGCAAATCAAGTACCAATGAGCTCCCACTTAGAATTAACAGGAATGACCTAACGGGGACACAAAGCAAGAGCGAGGTCCTGCCCCGTGGGAGGGAGACGGACATCTGACAGCTTGTGTGGAAAGTCCTCTAGTAACAGCAGCGCAAAGAACCATCTGTGCTCTTTCACCCCAAATCCCAGTCTGTACTGGTTTGCTCGGGCAGCTGTCACAAAGTGCTACAGACATTTGTTGTCCCCCGGTCCTGGAGGTTGGAAGTCCCCAGTGTGGGTGTCGGCACGGCTGGTTTCTCCTGAGGCCTCTCTGCTTGGCTTGCAGACGGCCATCTTCTGCCTGGGTCCTCACACGGACATCCCTCTGTGTGCATCTGTGTCCCAATCCCCTCTCAAGGACACCAGCTGTGTTGGATTAGGGCCCACCTTACTGTCTTCCAAGTGCAGTCCCATTCTGAGCTGTACTGGGGGTTAGGACTCCAACATATGAATTTGAGGGGACAGAATTCAGCCCATAGCACGTTACCTGGGCTTGCTTCCACAGAACTGAAAACACTGATGTATTGAGATAGAAGAGAAATGATGTTACCGCTCATGACATTGTTCACAGAGGCAGGAAATGTAACCCTAAACCTGAAAACCAGAGGAGCCCACAGAGAGGCTGTCACACAAATGAGTGAGGGGGGGGTCTGCGTGGGGCGCGGAACATCAGACCTCCTTTAACAAAGAGACTGAGGGCCCTGCCAGGTGCCCTTCCTTTCTTTTTTTTCCAACTTGATTGACATATAATAGACATACAACATTACGCAAGTTTAAAACATACAATGGGATGATTTGATACACATATACTTCGCGAAATCTTTACCACAATAAGGTTAGTTAACACATCCTTCTCACATAATTACCATTTTGTTTTGTTGCTGTCAAAGAGAGAATTAGAGCTTCCCTTTCATAGCTACATGTTTGTGTAAAATACAGCATTACTAACTATAGTCACCGTGCTGTACATGAGATCCCCAGAACTTACCCATCTTAAAAACCAGAAGTTTGTATCCTTAGGCCAGCATCTCCGCACTTCCCCCAACCCCCAGTTCCTGGCAACCACCCTCTACTCTCTGTTTCTGTGAGTTCAATGTTTTTAGATTCCACACAGAAGTGAGATCACACAGTGTTTGTCTTTCTCTGTGTGACTTATGTCACTTAGCCTGATGCCCTCAAGATTTATCCATGTTGGTGCAAATGGCAAGATGTCCTTCTTTTTATGACTGAATAATATTCCGTTGTATGTATATACCACATTTTGTCTATCTATCTGTCAGTGGGCACTTAGGTCGTTTCCATGTCTTGGCTATTGTAAATAGTGCTGCTATGAACATAGGGGTGCAGATATCTCTTCAAGATTGTGATTTCATTTCATTCAAATGTATACCCAGCGGTGGGATTGCTGAATCATACGGTGGTTTTATTTTTAACTTTTTGAGGAACCTTCATACTGTTTTCCATAGCGGCTACACCAGTTTACATTCCCACCAACAGTGCACAAGGACTCCCTTTTCTCCACACCCTCACCAACACTTGTTACCTGTTGTTTTTTGGTTAGCAGCCACTCTAACAGGTGTGAGGTGAGGTGGCATCTCATTATGGTTTTGATTTGCATTTGCCTGGCGATGAGCGTTGTTGAGAGCATCTTCATGCACCTGTTGGCCGTTTGAATATCTCCTTTGGAGAAATGTCTGCTGAAGTCCTCTGCCCGTTTCTTAATTGGCTTGTTTGGTTTTTGCTATTGAGTTGTATGAGTTCCTTATGTTTTGGATATTAACCTCTTATCAGATGTATGGTTTCCAAATATTTTCTCAGTTTAATAGAGTGCCTTTGCATTTTGTTCATTGTTTCTTTTGCTGTGCAGAAACTTTATTTTGACACGGTCTCACCTGTTTATTTTTGCCTTTGTTGCTGTGCTTTCGATGTCATATCCAGAGAACATGGGAGAGGCAGGACGGGAGGTCTGGGTGACCTCGTAGGGGTCACCAAGGGCCTCTTGGGGCACACCTGGTGGGGTGCACGCACCCCTAGTGGAGACCCTGGTTCTCCCCCCAGCCCACTGGGCTGGCTGCCCTGGGGCTGGGACATGTGCCCATGAGCAGCTCTGCCTCTCCGTGCCCGGTGGGCTTGGCAGGAAGCAGGAGCTGGGGGTGGCCAAGTCAGGGTCCCAGGCCCACACCTCCACCATACGTCTCCCAGTCAAGCTCCCCTGCAACCTGGGTGGGGCCTGGCTCTGGAGCAGGGTGACCCCTGTTGACCTCCTTGGGCCAGGCCTGCCCCCTCTGTGACCGAGAAGGGGAGACTCCATCAGCTGAAACTTTCGTGAGCTCCCAGGCCCCGAATGCCGGCTCTCCTGCCCTGGTTGATAGGGTGCATTGGTCCCCTATGCTGCGTAACAAATCACTTAGCAGCTTAAACACAAATGCATCAAATGAATGATCTCAGAGTTCCCGCAGGTTAGGAACCCAGCCGTGGGTCGGCTGGTCATCTGCTCAGGAGCTCAGAAAGCTGCAGTCAAGTTCTCTGGGTGAAGCTGGAGGACCGTGGTCCTCGTTTTCTTTCTGGCTATTTTCTGGGGACGCTCTTGGCTCCCGGAGGCTCCTGCAGTTCCTGCTGCGCGGCTCCCATGGGCTGCTCTCACGAGGCTGTTGATTTCCTTCCTTCCCGACTGCCGGAGGGCGTCTCTGATTCCTCACCCTCTACGAAGGCCCTTCTGAGTAGGACAGGCCCCCCTCCCCCCGACTCGGACAATCTCCCTGTGGATTCAGTAACCCTCTCTCGGGAGTGAGATCTCGTCTCTCCCAAGTCCCTCCAGGATGTGCACACCAGGGCTTGGGGTCCCCTGAGAATCCTGCCAACCACAGTGGGGGAAGGAGAGGTGAGGATGAAAGGAAGAGAAAGAGGCACAAAGATGGCCCGAGAAAAGGAAAAGGGAAGTCAGGTGACGCTCAGCCCTCCTCCCCTTCCGGCCCGGGGAATCCCCTTTTGCAGCCTGGTGCCCCCACCCAGGGGTGAGGTGGGGCTGTCAGAGAGCCTTCCTGAAGCACCGTCCTCAGGGTGACAGCCAGACCCTGCCCTTAGCAGAGGCCCAGGGCCTCACCCAGCCCCTCTCCCGTCCCCGGGAGCCTAGGTCTGCAGGTGGTCCGGGGCCCACAACCCCTGTACTTGACTCCAGCCCCTGCGAGAGAGGGGGGTGTTGGCAGGTGTGCTGGCACAGCATCTGGTCAGGAGCTCGGTCCCTGCTCAGGCGGGCACGATGCAGGCTTCACACACACAACACTGCCATGTGACCGCTCTGTCCCCCACCCTGTCCCTCCGCAGCCCTGCTTTCTGGGAAGTGTCCACTGCCCAGTGGAAGTTCTTGCAGCCGGAGGTCACCCAGGCCGTCTGCTCCTCACTCATAATGTCCTCATAGCCCCCAGGAGGTGTGCCCCATGCCAGCTCCCAACACCCTTGGGCAGGCCAAGGCTGGCCCCACTGGGACATGCAGGACCCCCCCCATTTCTGTCCAGGCCAGTCAGCTGCCAAGGCCCTGCACGTCAGGCCAGACCAGTGGCCACCTGACCTGCCAACTCCTGGCAGCTGAGACCTAACTGGCCTCTTCCAGCGTGAAAAAGGCGAGGCAGGGAGGACACGTGAATGAATTGAGTCCAAGACCCTTCCTTGTGCTGCCCGTGGAGCACAGAAGTGTGGGCGCACCTTCAGACAGGCGTCTTGTTTTGTCTGGGGGCAGGAGGGGTTCTGACGATGCCTGGACTCCCTCCCTCCATCCCACCCTGAAGGGCTTCCTCCCTGGGTCAGAGGTCGGCACTCAGGCCAGGGCACAGCGCTCACAGCATGGGCTCCAGCTCTGGATTCCCAGGTACCAGCTGTGTGACTTCAGGCAGGTTACTCAGCCTCTCTGTACCCTGGCTTCCTGGTGTATAATGCCTGCCTAGCAGGACTGCGGGGGCATGCCCGTGCAGAGTAGGGGGCATGTGTGGCAGTCCCAGCAACGAGTCAGGGGCCATACCGAGGGGGACTGCTGGAGCCCGGAGGCTCTGCCTCCCTGATTTTGTGACCCCGGGTGGGTGTCCCCACCCCCTCCCCAAGGGCCCGCAGCTGGCCGGCAGCCGTGGTTCCCTGGTGAGGGCACAGGGTTGGGCTTCCCCAGAGCGATGCATGCCAAAAGAGGGGATGCCGAGAGCAGCCTGCACCCGCCGGTCTCTCCCGGGCCTCTGCTACCCTGGGCCCCTTGGACACTGCCCTCCCCAGGCCACCGCTCACCCCTTCTCCAGAACCCCCGGAACAGAAAGGCCACCTGCCAGACTGGACCCAGCACAGAACCAAGGAAGTTTCTCCCCCTCTGCAGCCCTGGGGGCAGCAACCAGGGGGCTCGGGGAGGAGCTGGGCCTCCCCCCGGGCATCAGGCCCACACCGCCTGTGGCAGAAAGAGCTGCTGGTGGTCAGGAGGTGGCAGGTAACTTCCCTCCATTAGTGAAGCTGAACTAGGGGACCAGGCGGGCCCGAGATATTCAGAGGGCCCTGCGCGAGGACAGGCACATCTGAAAGCAATCGCAGTGAGAATCGGCACATCAATCCCCCCCGCCCCCCCGGCTGCTCCGCACTGCACTGTGTTTGCAAGTTGACTCGTGTTGTCTGCCTCTGTGAGCGCCTGGGGTGGGCGGCCGTGGGGTCACGGGAGGCGGCGATGGAAACCCGGCCTGGCAGGTGGCCACCACGATGGGCCCAGCCCCGCGTTTTCTGCAGAGAAAACAAACCTCAGAATTCTGGGGAAGAGAGGACTTCCTGGACTCCTGCCAAGGCACCCAGGATGCGGGGGACAGAGCAGGGGTGCGGGGAAGGCACCTCTTCTCACAAACTCCTGGGGGTGACCGTCAACAATGAAAGGATAAATAACCAGGCAAAAAAGGGCGAAGGGCTCGAATAGACATGACTCCAGGGAAGATGGTTAAACGGCCGGTGAGGCCACGGAAACGCTCACCACATTAATCACAGGGAAATGCAAGTTGAAACCACAGTGAGACACGACCTCACGCCCACCAAGATGGCTGTTGTCAAAAGGAAAAACCAGAGAGCAAACACCAAAAACCGGAAAACAACGAGTATCGGCGGGGATGTGGTGAAATCGGAGCCCTCATCTGTGGCCGGTGGGAATTGCAGCAGCTTCTCAAAAGTTACACACAGAGCTGCCCGTGACCCTGCAATTCCGCTCCCGCTCAGGGGCTCCCGCCTCACTGCGGCCGCCAGGAGGAGAGGCTGATTGCTCCACGGTCAGGTAACTGAGTTTCCTCCAAGTGGGACGAGACAGCAATATAATTTCTAGGATGATCAAATCCTCACGGGGCCTGAACAAAGCTGCTGAATCATGGGATTGGAAGGAGTGAGTCTGACAGTGAGAAGATTGCTCCCCCAGAGGCCCCAGGGCGGGCTGTCTGCATGTTGAAATAGACAGAACATCCCATTCCTGTTCCCCTGGAGACGGACACGGGGAGCTTGTTCGGAGCAGTTTCCTGCCATCGGTCAGAACGTTGGTACCTGTGTGCGGTTCCCCTGTTGGACTCGTCTGCAGGTGCGACAGGCCGGGGAGATGCCCCAGCACATCCGCCTTGTCTGGCCTCCAGACTGCGGGTGCCGTGCAGGCCAGGGCCCTGGGTCTGCCCCCAGCAGGTAGGGGATCAGAGCCCCTGCCCTCCACATCTAAGGCAGTGGCTGTGCTGGGCACACACACATCCCCCAAGGCGTCCAGCGGGTACAGCTGCAGCCTGTAGGAGCAGGGTTCCCGGCAGGGACTGCCCATCACCTGGACATCCAGCGTTCCAGGCCCAGCAGGGGATCAGAGAGAAATGAGGCACCGGCAGGAGGTCCAGGGGTTGGGAGGTGACCAGGCCCCTCCCAGGCCTTCCGTTCACCCCTGCGTGGATTTCTAGGAGACCACAGCTCGAGAACAGGTAGCAGAGGGTGGGCAGGCTGAGCGGAGGCCTGGATGGGGGAGGAAACCCAGGGATGGGAGCACAGATGTGGCAGGAGAGGGAGGGGGCGCTTCACTGAGGCCGGCCTCGCAGGCTGTGCCGAAGGGACTGGACCCCCTTCCTGGCCCTGGCAACAAGCATATTTAGGACACTTCTCTCTAGGGGTCCAGGGCCTCCCCTCTGCCTCCAAGGAGCTCTCAGCCCAGTTCCTGAGACCAGTTGGGCTTACAGGAGGGACACGCTGACGGGGTGGACAGCCTCACGCAGGGCCCCTCTGCAGGGTCCCCCAGAGGAGCCTCTGTCTGGAGGTCAGGGGCCCGGGAGAGGCTCTGTGTGAGACCACTTGTCTGCCCCTTCTTGTTGCTCCTCCGCCTGCCCTGGCCCCCCACCGCACCCCAGTCTCCCACCCGCTGCCCCGTCATCGCCCAGTTAAGTCCTGGCTGCTCAGTCCTTTGGGGGCTGGGGGTGAGGGGGTCTGGGTTCTCCTCCTGGGTCTGCCACTGAATTTCAGGGTGACCTTGGCAAGTTTTCCCCTCCCCAGTCGGGGATTCTGCTTCTGCAAAGGAGACACGTAGACCAGAGTCCCCAGGACCCTTCAGGTGTCCCCAAGTCCACAAGGACACCACAGGGTATGGACCTGAGGCCCAGAGAAGCCCTCCCCAGCGGATGTGAAGGCCAGTGGACCTGTCAGCCCTGTGGGCAGTGGGGCTGCTCGGGGCCGGCGACCTCAGGACCACCATCTGTGAGCCCAGGATGTGTCCTGCGTCCAGCTCTCTGTGACCTTCCCGGCGTGATTCATCTGGTTACATAAAGACACCCCACCACCTACACGGTCCTCTACAATCCCGCAGCAGAACTGCCCACCCCACAGCCTGGAAACGAGGCAGGTCTCCGACTTCCACTAACACGGGCGCTCCAGGGGACCAGGTTGTAGCGAGCTTATGTATCAGATGTAGTTAATGATCACCCAGTTCCATAATTAGATATTAAAAATCTCACTGTGCCACCATAAAATAACACAGGACGAATAATAAAGTATCATAGTTATAAAGTCATCAAAATGCAATAAAACAGTGTTATTACAAAGGCTTAAAATTTAACGATGGTTTTTTAGTGTGTCACTTATTATACAATTAAAGTTACAAAATAAGATAAGAGTAATCAAAGCAGAGACTTGAGGCTTTGCAGGCGGCCCCGACTCTCGCCTCAGTGGGGAAGGGAGAAGCAGTCCAGCCTGCTGCGGGCCGTGGCCTCAGTCAGGGGTCTGGCTGGGCCCAGGCCCACCTTCTGCTGTACTGGAGGTGGGGGCAGAGGCATAGCTTCTAGAATTAAATGACAGCCCCTTCACTCTGCACCGAGAATAGCTGTCCTGTGCAGAGGCTGCCCACAACTGAGAAGAAGGTCCTGGTCTCAGATTGACCTGAGAATCCTGATCTAGACTGAGCCCCGCTTCCAGCCGCAGCATTTCCAGATCTGTCTCCGCTTTTTATTGGCAACCTGCGCTCCCTCTCGGAGGCTTCACTGGTGAATGACCACAGCCCCACGTGCTCCAAGCTCTAGAATGTGGGCTCTGGAAGCACGCTCACTTCCCAGTGCCCTCAGCCGTGTCCCCTCCCAGCCCCCTCTTCCAGCCTGAAGAGGCCTCCTGCTTCCAGGCCGCACACTTCTGCAGGGGCAGCTGGTTTAATACACGAGGCATCCTGAGCCCAGGTGACCTCAGGGATGGAGGTCTCTGTGGTGTAACTCAGACCGGGGATGGCCCGTCGTTGCCTGCCCACCAAGGGGGCCGGGAGGAGAGACCCACCCGCTGGGGCTCTCAGACCCTGTGCTAACCACGTCTTGTATTTTCTGTGTTCTGATGCTTTGACATCTGCGGCCTTGCTGACCCTGCAGGGACCGCCCCTCCCAGGGCCACTCAATTCCTAGCGATAATGAACAGCCCACCCCCACCTCCCCACCCCCTTTGAGTACGTCTTTCAAATGCAAACCAGTCGGTCCAGAGCCCACACCCCCAACCCACCTCTTTGGACC
Organism: Delphinapterus leucas; assembly: GCF_059928025.1. NCBI lineage: Eukaryota > Metazoa > Chordata > Mammalia > Artiodactyla > Monodontidae > Delphinapterus > Delphinapterus leucas. The sequence goes on from NC_143130.1 coordinate 180,329,251, forward strand.
ACTATCCCAGGTCCAGGTACCTCGGGACAGCCCTGCCCCCCAGAGCCCACTGACGACATTGTTCAAACCAGCCAATCCGAAACTTGCTTCCCAGCCTCACCCCCTTCTTCCCGGGGAAACCACAGTAAAGGTCCCTGTCCTCGGTTCACCCCCCTCCCTCTGCCTCCCGACAGGCCCTGGTGCCCCCGAATGTGGCTCTGCAGAGTGTGGCCCGGCCCCTCCTCGTGGGATCTGTGAGCAGCAAACTACCCTCGAGTGGCCGTCATCTCCTGAGCCGTCGGCCTCCCCATCCCTGAAGGAGGGTGAGACCTGCATTTAAGAACACGCTCCACCCTCACCTTGCTCTGATTGTCATAAAATTCTTTCGCAGGGAAGCCCACACCTGCCCCTGGGTCACCTCCTGGCTCAGCCTCTGGGTCAGCCCAGTGCTGGCTGTGTCCCTGCCCAGGTGAGTTTGGAGGTGGAGGCTGGGTGCCCTCAGCCTCCCTGAGGCCCCACCAGCTGCTCCCCACGGACCAGGGTCCCAGGACCCTCCCCACCTGGCTCCCTTCCGTAGGTTCACCTTCGGTTTTCATCCCTCTGGGGGCGGGATCCTCAGACAGGACCAGAGCTGGGAGCGGAGGAAGGCCTGCAGACGGGGCTCCCGGCCAGCACCTGCGAAGGTGCCCTCAGGGGTCCCATGAGCCAGCGCCGGCCCCTCCCGTTTCAGGCTGCGGTGGTGGGTGAGCACAGACTTCCAGGGAAGAAGGGGCCTGTTGCCTCACTGTAGATCATCCTTAAAAAAGAACCAGAGACACCCCGGGTGCCTCTCTGTGGCCCCATAAATCTGGGGAGGTGGGAGCCGCACTTAGAGAACACAGGCTTTTGAATTTTAAATGACCAATTTGGTCAATGAATCAATTTCACTGGGCTGAGGCAGGCGCGTAGATGAAAGCAGTCTTAAGACCTAGTTAAAGCAGTGAGAGCCTCTTTGTTCATGCTTTTTTCATACTGTCGCCCTCTAATATTTCATCTATATTCATTTTTATGGCTTTCCAAATTATAGATGTCAGCTAAAAACTGAGGAAAGGAGGAGGAGGAAAACTCCGCGTTGAAAAGAAAAGCTAAGTTTCCTGTCCAAAGCCAGGGTGTTGGGACGTGACGCTACCGCTCACAGCCATCCCTGCATCCCGCCCGTCCCTGCATCCCGCCCGTCCCTGCATCCCGTCAGGATGGGCCTCGTGCCGGCCTTGGGGCACAGAAGGAGGAGGACTTCCCTGCCAGTGGGGGCTCATGTTCTGGTGGGAAGAGACAGCCCTAAGAGCCAGCAGGACGAAGACCCCAGTGCTCAGGGCCCAGGGTGAGTGAGGCTCAGGGCCTGGGGCCGCTCGGAGTGTGGGGAGTGGCCACTGGCCCCGCAAGACTCTCCCCAGTTCCCACCGCCCCCAAAGTGTAACCCAGGTTACCAATTCCATCCCGGGAGTTCACGTCCTACTGATTAGGGATCCCTCTGACCCACTGGCTTAAAATTAATATGTGCATTATCTTTGAGAAACAGGTTTGCTCTATAATATGTGGTGTAAATAGGTCACAAAGTAAATACTTGAAACTAGGGTCAGCCAACTTTTTCTGTAAAGGGCCACACAGTAAGTATTTCAGCCTTTTTGGGCCACACGATCTCCAACACAACTACTCGGCTCCGATGTGGCAGCGTGAAAGCAGCCGTGGGTGTCACATAACAACAGGTCTGGCTGTGCGCCCACCAAACTCTGTTTACAAGAGCAGAAGCAGGCCATGTTTTGCCAACACCTGCTTTTAATACTAACGTGAGCCCGCTGGTTTTTCTGTGGTGTCCGATCCCTTCCCGTGCAAATGTTCACTCTAGGATTGTATTTTCCATCCGTATCGTGATTTCCATTTGGAATTTTGGAATCTCATTTCTCTCCTCATTCTATTCATGTTTTCCTTTAAATCCTTGAGCCTATGAATATATTTTCAACGGGTGATTTGACACCCTTGTCTGCCTTTTCCATCACTCTGTCATTTCTGGGTCTGTCTCTCTGCATTGAGTTTTCTCCTGTGTGTGGTTCGCGTCTTGCTGGGTCTTTGCTTTTCCAGTGGTTTTGGATTGGCTGATGGATGCTGCATACTGTCGAGTGTGGAATTCCAACACAACCCTTTGAAGAGTGTGGACTTTGCTCTGGCAGGAAGTGATACCACCTGAAGATGAGCCTGGCCCTTTGGAGGCTGGTTTGGATGCTTCTGGGGACCGGCGTAGGGTCAGCCTTTCTCCAGGATGAGCGCAGCCGACCGCTGAGGCAGGACTCTCGCGGGGTCCCTACTGAACGCCCGTGTATTCAGTGAGTTCTCTCCTCTCCAGCTGGGGGAAAGGGTCCAGGCTGGTGTGAGCTCTGGACATCATACACCTGGCAGCCCCTGGTCTCTGCTATTTCCCCAAAGTCGCTCTTGGAGTCTCACCCCCATGGATGGGACACTGGACATTCAGGCAATGGCTCCTCAGGAGAGCCTCGACGCAGAATGCTGGGGCTCCTTTTCTGTCTTCCTCCCTCTTCTCTGGTCTTCTGTCCTGCAAGTTCTAGCCATCTCAGTCTCCCCAAACTCTGACCCCTGTCTCCTCAACTCGTGAAGACCACCAGGCCCTGTGCAGCCCCTCCCCCTGCACGCGGAGGTATCTCCAGGCAGGAAGCGGCGCATTGACTTGTTCGCCTCACCTGCTCCCCTGTTATCAGGGTTCTCAGCCCCGAGCTGCCCACTGTCTAATGTCTGCGAACAGTTGCTTCATATTTTCTGTGTCCAGTTTTCTGGTTGTTTAGGACAGGAGAGTAAGAGCAGATGCTACGGTAGAGACGCCGCCCAATGACTTTTAACACTAAAAACGTGCTCGTATCTATAGGTAGCTGATGAAAACAGAAAGACAGAAAAAGGAAGCGAATGAGCTGTGCTTGCAGCAATTTCTCCAGACAATTTATGGAAAAGCAGCGACATCCCCGGGCATGCGGGACCCCATCGCTGACACTGGAAAGGAGACCCTGCTGCAGCCGGGCGCAGAGCATCCACCCGACTCAGAGCATAGCTGGTGGCAGGCAGGGAGGGGCTGCGGGACCCTGAGGCTTTCAGACGAAGCCTCGGGGTCCCCCCTCACATGGCGGAGGTGACCCTTGCCTGAGAGTGGGGGCCGTGAGGGCTGCAGCCCACCCACCTTCGGCCTGCACCTGACCTTGAGTTCTGAGCAGCCTGCAGACCCTCGGCCACCCTCAGTTCCCCCACATCGTCAGGGCCCCTCTCTGAGGGTCACCCTCGGCCACCCTCAGCTCCCCCGCATCGTCAGGGCCCCTCTCTGAGGGTCACCCTCGGCCACCCTCAGCTCCCCCGCATCGTCAGGGCCCCTCTCTGAGGGTCACCCTCGGCCACCCTCAGCCCCCCCGCATCGTCAGGGCCCCTCTCTCAGGGTCACCCTCGGCCACCCTCAGTCCCCCCGCATCGTCAGGGCCCCTCTCTGAGGGTCACCCTCGGCCACCCTCAGTCCCCCCGCATCGTCAGGGCCCCTCTCTCAGGGTCACTCAGGGTCACCCTCAGTCCCCCCGCACCGTCAGGGCCCCTCTCTCGGGGTCACTCAGAGTCACCCTAAACGCTGAGGACGCAACGAGGCAGGAGATGATTTCTGAGCAGAAACCCACTGGGCTGGCCACGACCCGCACGCCGCTCGGGTGTCTGCCCACCCACAGTGCACCCGTGCCCCTCCTTCTGCCCGCCGCCCTGGTCAGTGTCTCCCGTCCAAGGCTCTTTGCCCACGCTCAGCTCTCTTTCCCACCCCAGGTGAGGCTGGCGACCTCAACCCCCTCCCTGCACCCCTACCCCGCTCTCTCAGAGTTGAGTGCCGCCCGGACACTGACAAGCCCAAATGCCGTCTCAGCCCGGCCCCTCCCCCAAACCCCAGTCTCGTCTGGAGTCGGTCACGTCTCTGCCCTTGGAGATGAGTCCTTCTCCCCAAAGCTCCCATCCATCTCCAGTCCAGACCCGTGTCCTCCTGCCCCGTTCCCCACCACACGCAGCCACCACGGTCAGCTGGTCAAGGTCACCTTGGCTGTGTTAGGCCATTGTTGTCACTGGCTGGGCCAAGACCTCATCCGAAAGCGGGAGGCGGGACCCCAGCTGCCAGTTCCGCATCTCCCCGCGGGGCTGGGGGCCTCAGATTCAACACCCCCGAGACGACTCCGAGCTGCGCCCTCCCACCGTGGCCCCCTCAGCGGGGCACCGGCATCCTTCCGGCTCAGGCCCCAAACCTCGGAGGTGGCCTGGGCTCCCCTGTCTCTGATGCCCCACACCCCACGAGGAGGAGAAAGGAGGCCTTGCCCAGTGCTGGCAGAATAAGGACAGTGGGGGCCAGAGTCCCACTGGGTCCCTGGGTCAAAAGAGGAGAGCTATAGCCTTGGGATGAGCGGGCCCCTTCCATGACCCCAGCCATGGCAGCCCCACCAAAGAGAAAAGCAGGAGATTCTCTTCTCACGAGGTCCAGGCAGCCTTACGAGCTGGGACCAAAACGATTCGGTGACCAGTGCACCTGGACAGCCGAGGAAATACCCCAGCCCACTGCTCCCCAAGCTGTGGCGGCCCCTCCTGGGCCGCAGCCCCTGCCCCCTGGATCCCCGACCAGAAGCCCTTGATGTGTCGCTGGTGCCACTGTCCATCTCCACTCCACCCCTTGCCATTCAGGGCAGGGTCAGTGGTCAGTGGGGAGGTGGGAGTCTCCCTGGAGAGCACGTGCCAGGTCAGGTACAGGTCCGGGTGCAAGCGGGCTGGCCCCCTGCGGGAAGCAGACCACCTGCCACCAGCCTGGGCTTGGTGCTGGGCTCCCTTTCAGCCCGCGTCCACTCCCCACCCCCTTTCCCCGGCCTCCTGGATCTCTTGTGATGTCGTAATCTGGCATTTCGGAGAGAATGAGGTAAAGGCAATTTTACAAGCGCAATAAAATCGGCAAAGTGATCCTCTGATGCTTGTTAATGAGGTTCATTCTATCTCCCCGATGAAGCGGGCAGACTTTAACCCCATGTATGAGGTCAAAATGAATGTCACACAGTCCCCAGCAGGCTAGGGGACATCACCATGGTGCTCCCCTAATCTGCTCCTCCATCCGACACCAGTGATCAGAAGATACCTCACAGGAAATTATTTTCCCCTTCTTGTAACCATAACAACAGATGAGAACTGGGTTTTGCTCAACTTTCTGAGTGCCTTTGTCAACATGTAACCAAACCCGGGGGGCAAAAGCAGAGACCAGGGTTGGGTGCTGGCGCCTTTCAGGGATGCCAGGTTTGGGGTCCTGTGGGGTCCTGTGAGACCCCTTTCTTCCCCTCTCCTCCTCCAATAAGGGATAACTTGGAAGGTTCCAAGGGTGGGAGGAGGGCAGCCCCCATGGAAACGTGTGTGTCAGCGTCACCAAGAGCTTTTCCTTTTCCAGAGCCTTAGCACGTCCAGGTAAGTTTTAGAATCATCTACAAACTTCTGTCAAAAACCTGTTGGGGGGCTTCCCTGGTGGCGCAGTGGTTGAGAGTCTGCCTGCTAATGCAGGGGACACGAGTTCGAGCCCTGGTCTGGGAAGATCCCACATGCCGCGGAGCGACTGGGCCTGTGAGCCACAACTACTGAGCCTGCGCGCCTGGAGCCTGTGCTCCGCAACGCGAGAGGCCACGACAGTGAGAGGCCCGTGCACCGTGACGAAGAGTGGCCCCTGCTTGCCACAACTAGAGAAAGCCCTCGCATGGAAACGAAGACCCAACACAGCCATAAAAAAAAAAAAAAAAAAAAAGCCTGTTGGGGTTCTGATGAAGGTCATGTGAGTCTATGGGTCAGTTGGAGGAGCCTGAGCCCCACAGGCCCTGAACAGAAGCCAAGTCTCCACTGCCCAGAGCCCGCCTGGGCCGGGGTCCTCCCCTTCCAGATGATAGCCTGACACTCTGCCCGCACCATTCCCTAACTCTGAAATGAGCAGGTCCAGACCCACCCCAGAAACATCTCTGGGAGAGATGAAAGAAAAGCAACCTGCCAGGAGGAGGGACAGCTGTGTGGGTGGGGGAGGGGGTAGTGTGGCTAAGATGTCCAATCCCCTCAAATGGATCCACAGACTCAGCGCGATCTTCATCAGAATCCCAGCAGGCTTTTTGATAGACATTCACAGATGGATTCTAAAAACGTATCTGGAAGTGCCAAGGATCTGGAAAAAGAAAACCCGTCTTGGAAAAGACAGAGTTAGACCCGCACCACCTGATAATGCCACCGAAATCGAGACAGTGAGGCACCAGTGAAGGGATGGATGTACATAATGGAACCAGACAGACTCCAGAACCAGGCCCAGAAATATATGGCCCACTGATTTTTTGTTTGTTTGTTTGTTTGTTTGTTTGTTTTTTGCGGTATACGGGCCTCTCACAGCTGTGGCTTCTCCCGTTGCGGAGCACAGGCTCCGGACGCGCAGGCTCAGTGGCCATGGCTCACGGGCCCAGCCGCTCCGCGGCATGTGGAATCTTCCCGGACCGGGGCACGAACCCGTGTCCCCTGTATCGGCATGCGGAGTCTCAACCACTGCGCCACCAGGGAAGCCCTGGCCCACTGATTTTTGACGAAGGGTCCAAGGTGATTCAATGAACAAAGGGAAGTCTTCCCAACAACTGGATAAATGTGTGGGAAATAAACCCCTTCCTCATGCCGTATACAACAATTAATAAAGATGGATCACACATCACAGACTAGGTGATGTATAGAGGACTTGGGGGAGAAAAGCTTTGCAACATCGGGGGAAACAAAGTGTCCTTGGAGAGGATATAGAAGACGCTGGCATGGAAAAGAAACAATGACAGATGGAATTTCATCAAAATTGAAAACTTTATGTCTTCAAGACATCATTGAGAGAACCAAAAGTTTATCGAATTATTACGTGGTACACTTGAAACTAACATAATATGTCAATTAAACCTCAATGAAAAAAAGAAATAAATGTCTAATCCATGTAACACAGCTGTGGCCATCCATAGGCAAGTGCAAGCCCACTGGGAATTGCTGGCCAGGTGTTTCTGGACTCAAGCGTATGCCCCTTCACCTTCACCTTTACCTTTTCCTTCCTGCTTCCTCCTTTATTTTTCTGCTGTAACAAGGCCCTAGTGACTTAAGTAAGCAGCCACTTCCAATCACAAGCAAAGAAAAGATCTCAACCCCCCCAAAAAAAACAATTTGTTTAAACACCATTTTGCTGAGTTTCCGTCACTTGTGGCTGGACAAATCTCTACCCGATGCCCTATCTTTCAAAGTCCAGCCCCAGCCCGGCTCCTCCAAGGGCTCCGCTCAACGACCCCGCTAAGCTTTGAGCACCCAGAACACAAGTTAACGTTTCCTGTATGTTGGTTTGCATTGCCTGCTCCCTTCCTGATAATTTCATGCGTATAAATTGTCTCCCCACCACCCATTCAAACAACGGAAGAGTTCCTTTGGTCTTAAGAAAAGGGAAAAGAAAAGAAAGGAAAGGAAAGGAAAAGAAAAAAAGGAAAGAAAAAGAAAACAAAAAGGCACAGACTGGGAGAAAAAAAATGTGGATATCTATACATACACACACACATACATCTTATGTCCAGAATATGTAAAGAATTATTATTTCAAAGCAAAAATAAAAAGACAAGCAGAAGGCAGTCAAAAGGTGCAAGTTTCCAGTTATAAGATAAATAAGTCCTGGGGGTGAGGTGTCCAGCACGGTGACCACAGTTAGCACTGCCGTGTGGTGTCTTTGAAACTTGCTAAGAGAATACATCCTAAAAGCTCTCATCACAGAGCAAAAACATTTTTTATAACTATATGAGGAGATGGATGTTAACTAATTATCGTGGCAATGATTTCATGATACCTGTTAAGTCTATACTCCTTAAACTCACTCAGTGCTACATCTAAGTCATATCTCAATAAAACTGAAAGAAAAAACAGAAAATCTAACAAAAAGCTGCAAAGACGTGAACAGATGCTTCACAGAAGAAAATAGACAAATGGCCCATAAGTATGTGAAGGGACGTTCTGCAATATGATTATTCATTAGAGAAATGTACATTAAAACCTCAAAGAGTTAGGACTTTTGCCCCCTGGATTAATAAGGCCAGATGTTCAGGTTCCTGTGGGGAACCAGACCCTGACACGCTGCTGTGTGGCTGCAACGCAGTGAGCCACTCGGAAAAGAGTTTGGCGATCTCTTACGTAGTTAAACACACACCTACCCTGTGGCCTGGCCACTCCACGCCTGGGTGTTGACCCAAAAGAAATGAAAACTTATGTCCCCAAATATACTTGCACAAGAAGGCAGCAGCTTTATTTGTCACAGTCAACACCGGAAACTACCCAGATGTGCATCAACAGGAAAAAGCATCAGTGCATTTTGGAATCAAATGGAACACGACTCAATAATAAAATAAAAGAAACTACAAGAGTAAATCTCAAAAATGTTACGTTAAATGAAAGAAGCCAGAAACAGGATACACGCCGTATAATTCCATTTACTTGAGATCCAGTACGGGCAAAACCAAAAAGGATATGGCCGTGGCGTGGAAGGGCCACCCCTCCCCTTGGACAGGGCCAAGTACAGGGGTTGGTCTCTGACTCCACGTGGGTCTTCTGGCCCTGAGTCTCCGCCCCGACTCTCGACAGTGCCCCCCATGGCCCAGCTGCACCCCGTGCCTTTGCTCAGATCCCTTGGGTGGTGGGCTTGGGGGTCAGTGGGACCTGAGTCTGAATTAGTGCACCCACTCGGTGGCCCGTGGCCGAAGCTCAGTCCCCTCCATAACTGGGGACCGAGGAGTACCTCCCCAGCACTGGGGCAGGAGCCCCGGGCAGCGCACACACAGAGCATCTGCCTGGAGTCTGGCCGCAGGAGGCCAGGGCAGGGCGGCAGCCTGCAGCACGTCACTCCTCGCCCGTCTCCCCCAGACCCTGTGCCCCCTGCAGCAGCGTCGGGCTTGCTGGGCCCCAGGGTGGGTGGCCGTCCCCCCTGCCCCGCCAGAAGGATATAGAATCTGCATGGGCCTCCACATCCTGGTCTTACCCCAACTTCTGACCTTTTCCAAACACACAGTCTCTCTGTGCCTCTAGGGGGACCCTCCCTCTGGAGTCCCTGCCCCTCCAGCCCCACCTCCAGCACTCCTGTCCCCGCCAGGGTCCCCTCGGGCACAGCTTCCCTCCTCCCACCCTCCGCCCACCTGAGACCTCTCCACACGGGAGCCTGGCAGGGCCCATCCTGCAGGGAACCCGGCTCCTGGCCATCCAAGAGCCGTGGCACAGTCTCCGTGGCAGACGGGGGCTGGGTGGGCCTGTCCCTTCCCACCGGCCCGGGCCCTTCCGTGGGCAGCAGCGGGAAGCCTTCCGATCTCCCACCTCTGCTGATGGCTGCAGCCTCCGTCCCCCCCCACCCGGCCTGGGGAGCGGGGAGCCTGCTCAGGCCAGCTGAGGACGCACAGGCAATTTTCTCCCGAAACAAATGCAGAGAAATTGCTCTAACAGGCGAACAGCCTCTGTTTCAGGCTAATTTCCACATAATAGAATCAAATGACTTCCTTTCCCTTCTGCCGGCTCCTCTGCATTTGACAAATTGCAAAAGAGATTTGATTCAGGGGCTCAAATGTGGGCCCACGGTTTTGTACAAATGACAGGCACGGGAGGGTGGGCGAAGGCAGAGGGTCCCCAAAAAGTGCCGCCCTGGGGAGAAGACATTGCAGGGGGTCTCTGAGGCTGCTCTAGAGCCCCCCAGGAGGCAGGGGAGGGGCAGGGCGGCTGGGGGGCTGGACGCCCCGCACCTCACATTCCACCACCGTTTCCTCTGGCAAGCAGAGGCCCATCTGCGCAGGCTGCCGTCTGCGTGTTTGGGGCTCAATATGTCCTGCGGGGCTTGCCAGGGGCTCCTGGCTCCGAGCTGGGTCTGGCACCGCCAGCTCTGCGCCCAGCCAAGACCTTGGCTGGTGCCTGTGCAGCTGGTGAGAAGGAGCTGGGCCCAGCCAGCAGAGGCAGCTGGCGCCCTGGCCCGCACCTGGCGAGGCCGCCAGACCCTCCCCCTACCCCAGCTCTGCACGTTCCCGGCCCCATCGCTCAGCTCCAGCACCCCAGCCCAGTGCGTGTCACCATGCGGTACTCAGACCCGCCCCCCTACACCCCCTACACCTGCCGAACGTGCAGTCCACAGCCTGGCACACAGGGGGCGGGCACCCCGTATGCAGTGGACAGAGGAATAAATGCACCTGTGCAGCTGGGGTCAGTGGGCACGGAATCCAGCAGCCAGAGAGGCCAGGCCACCCTCCCATCCGGCCTCCACGCTGTGCAGGTGTGCAGGTCCCAGGGCGCAAAGGGAAACAGCAGCGTTGACTAACGGGACTTTATTTTAACGTGTTGCTTTTAAAGTTGTATTTGTTTCAAGAGTACTTATTTTGAAATATACAAATAACACGTGAAACAGGCTTAATATTTTAACGTGAGAGTCTCCCAGCCCAGGTCTTCCCCGGAGGTATTTCTGCTCTGGGTTTGATGAACACCTTCCAGGTCTCTCCAGGCATTTTCCTGATAGGTGCGTGTGAAAACAGACCCATGTCAATTCGGGCGGTTACTGGATGCGCCCACATTTATCTTGTGCTCCCCTGACTGGCATTTGTGTTCAATGTATTTAAATGAGCAGAGGCTTTTCTAACTCAGGGAACAGTATTTCCTGACGTCCCCACCGTGGTGGAGCGTCCATGTCTGAGGTGGGCGCCCGGGCTGGAGCAGGTCAGGCCCCACTCGGACCCTTGTCAACTGTTCTTGCCCAGAACGTGGGACAGTGGACTCCGTGCAAGATCCGGGAAGACTCAGCCCAGCTTCCTCCCCCAGGACTGTGGTGTATGGATCAATCGCCCGCCCCCCGGTCCAGGCCAGCAGGAGGTCTGCCAGGGGGACCGCAGGTCAGCTCCAGGCACCGGGGGCTCTCAGGGGCCCTCGGGGGGCCGAGGATGTCGGGGGGAAAAAGATCAAAAGAAATCAAAGCACGGGAACCGGACAGGTGTTGGGTGGCTGAGAAGAGCACTGCAGGGGCATCATGACGGCGGGGAGGCCGGTCACGTGTGGAGCTCGGAGACCACCTGAGCCAGACGGTGGGGCCTTGAACACCAGGCCAAGGGGCGGGGCACCCCCTGCGCTCTGTGCAGGGCCAGGCACCACGGGGGGCTGGAGGACGGGGACCCGGCTGGCGTGGCTTCGGCCTCCTCCAGGCCCACAGGGACAAGGGCTAAGCCGTGGGAGGGGCAGTCTCCAGCCACCCTCAGAGATGGATATATTCTGGAAGCTGGCATATGCTCAGGGATTGCAAGCTGATTGAAATACCAGCCTGAGAGACATAATTAAGAAGGCAAACCTGTTGCCAAAACATCTACCATGTTTCAAAGCCAAAGACGCGTGGTAGGGGGCCGGTCTGCTCCTGTGATAACTCTGCTCTCCAGGGCGGCTAACTGGGAACCGGCGCGGTGGGCACATGTTCAGACCGTCCCCCAGGCATTAGTCGGCTCAGGGGCCCTGACACCCCGCCAGGCCTGGGGAGGAGGCGTGGCCGAAAGAAAACCCTCCAAACCCTCACTGCTGCTGAGAGCAAGCGTCCAGGAGCAAGGGCCCTGAGCTGCAACACGCTCGCCGAAGCACAAGGGTGCTGGGGCCAAGAAAGAATCCGGGGCTGGGCTGTTCTGGAAGGCCTCCAGGGAGGAGGGGCTTGTGCAGAGTCTCACAGGATGGGAGGACTGGGGACTCAGCAGGCCCTAAGAAGCCAGATGTTTTGGAGAAGGTGGCAATGGTGCGGGACCGGGCTGACGGAGGCTGAACTACCCCCCGTGGTCCACCACAGCCCCTCACAGCAGCAAGGCTTTGGTGGACTTTGGTTGTGCAGCATCTCTTCATCCCCAGGAGCAAGAATCTGGGGGTTTCAGATGAGTCTTGGGACCACCAGCCCCTGGTGGCTGTCCAGCCTGGACCAGGTTCACACAGACACCGTGGCTGGTGGACCCCGCTGAGCATAAGGGCCTCAGCCCTCGAGGGTCATCCAGAAAGTCAGTAAATCAGCTCCCACCCAAAGGGGCTACCTAGCCCTGCGCTCCAGGGACTTGAGATTAAGGGATGAAAATATCACCCTCTTGGTAGTCAGGGGGTTAATGCAGTCGCATAATTGCTGCTGACAGCCCCAGAAATGATTTATTGATTTTTTTAAAATAAAAATATGTCATATTCTCTGGGGTGGGTATAGACCAATTATGTGCACAGGCCAACTGGATAGAAACTTAGTAGTTGATACCAGATGCCAGCTTAGATCAGACGCCAAGTAGGCGCAGCACGGCCGTGACAAAGCTCTGCTACCTGACGCCTCTCGTGCGCTCCTGGACACCCCCCTCCAGGAACACACACACCCCACGGTGGACGCCCGCCCTGTGCCAGGCACCCTGGCAGAGCGCACTGGGCGGATGCCAAGACCTGCCGGGCTGTCGCTCCCCCTGATGGGCTCAGGGCTGCGAAGGCAGGAGAGCGGGGAAGTCGGCCACACGGCTGGGCTTCGACAGGGTCCACAGTCAGTGCGTGTGGTGGGCACGGTGTGGCTGGGGCAGGGGGCGCCATCGCCTGAAGTGACAGTCAGTTGGGGACTCAGAGGATGAGGACAACCCTGTCGGGGGAGGGGCAGAGGAGCATGTGGGAAACCAAGGCGGCACAGAGCATGTGAGTTGCAGGGACAGGAAGATGGCAGCGGGCGTGGAGCCCAAGAGGACTGGGCCAGGGGTGTAGGAGGGTCCCCAGGGGTCCCCAAGGGGGACTACACAGGATCTTGTGGATCTTGCCATGCCCTGGAAGGTTTTAACCAGGAGAGCCTTTACCGAATGCTGTGCTTTAAGACGCTCCCTCTGGCCCAAATATCCATCATTGGACAGATTAATCAAGAGACCATGGTCTATCCATACAAGGGAATATTATTCAGCCATGAGAAGGGAGGGGATTCTGGCACATGCTGTGTTGTGGATGAACCTCGAGGACATCATGCTGAAAGAAGCCAGACCCAGCAGTCCACATATTGTCCATTTATATGGGAAATCTAGGACAGGCAAATCCACGACAGAAAAGGGACCGGGGGTCCCCAGGGACTGGGGGAGGGGGAGGGACTGCTTAACAGGTAGGGCGTCTCTTTACGGGGTGTCAGTACTGGTTTGGAGCTGGATAGTGGTGGCAGTTGTACAACACTGTGAATGTACCAAACGCCGCTGGAGGAGCAGGAAGGGGGGAGACCACGAGGGGAGAGAGGCGGAGGAGGCGGGAATGGGTGGTCCTAGAGGGCCAGGGAGCAGGGCCCTCGGGGCAAGGCAGGAAGGAGAAGAGAAGCACTGAGGACCTTCCTGGATGTCGAGATGGAAAAGGTGACACCCCACGAAGAAACAGAGACGGGTGGGAAACCCAGAGACAGTGGGTCCTGGAACCAGAGCCCAGCGTTTCCTCACTTGGGGGCCGTCACCGTCACCGTACCAAGCGAAGCCGGGAGCAGAGGGCGGGCTATGAGATGTGCGTGTCGGATCCGCCCCGCAGGCTGGGGGAGGATGGAGCCCAGGGTGTGCACGTGAGGGCAGCCTTCGCGGTTGGGGTTGAGGGTAGAGTCCAGTTCTCCACGTGGCAGAACACGTGCTCCTGCAACAATGGGAACAAACGAGGTGCAGAGGAAAAAGCAGCCTCCCGCCCCGCGCCCTCCCCTGCCCCCCATGGGGTAATGCGCGCGCCTCCCGCCACTCTTTCTCCTTCCCGCGCCTTAAATGCACCCAGGGGGTCGGCTTCGTGTTTCTCCGTCTGTTGGTTTCAAGAAGCGGTTTCGCGGGGGACGGGGCGCAACCGCGTAGTAAACACGCCCCGCTCGCGGGACTTCATCCAGACGCAGCCGCGTCGTTGCGCCGCCACCTGCGCGCGTGCACGGTGGGCGGGCTTCCTCCTCCCCGAGGGCAAACCTCGGCGTCTCCCGAGTTACTGCTGCCTCGTGGAGGTGGCCCCAGGCCGCTTTCGTTGTGAACACAGCCTCGGATTGGAGAGTCCAGCGCTGGCTGACGATCACGACCCCGGGCCTGGGGACGGCAGATCTTCCGGGACCTGAGCCGCTGCCCCTCGCCTTGCTGTCTTCCCTGCGGTTCCTCACCTTGCGCCCCTCCTCCAGCGGCCGAGCTCCCGCCTCTGTCAGGAGGGCCTACGCCTGTCTCCTGATGGCCACGGCGGCTTGGGGGGCCATCCACACTCCCCAGCCTCACCTTCAGGGATCGGGGGTCTTACTTTCCCAGCCGGCAGCCTCTTCTCTGCGAGGTGGGCCAGCTCCTCTGCCCCCAGCTTACTTGGGGCGAAGTCAGCTCCCGTTTCCCGGTCTCCCAAACCCAGGGACCCAGCTCAAGGCCAGGCGAGCCCGCTGGGGCCCCCTCCACCCCGGAGGCCCGTCTCTCATCAAGGAACACAGGGCTGGGACTCCAGCGGAGTCCACCCCGGACCCCCTGGCATTCCTTGTGTTGCGATGCCTGAGTCCTTACAGCCCGGAACTGGTTTTCAGATACTTCCTTTGAAAACCCACGCGTGCTCCATGTCACACCCACTGGGGGTCTGGTGTCGCTGAATCTCAGCTCCTTGGTCAGAACCTTCAAAGTAAAGTCCTGCGCTCCCCAGAGTACTGGGGCCTGCCGTCTTCAGTGAACAGACCTGGACCTCTCCCCAGGTGGTCACGTGGGGCTGTGCCCCTCAAGGCTGCAGCTCAGACACGCAGAGGAAACGTGCTTCCGGTTATTCTGGGCTGCCACCCTGCAGGAGGGAGCGGGAGGCTGCCGCACCTGACTCCGAGGGCAGTAATGTGCCGGGAGGACCCGGGTGTGACGCCCGGGGCAGCTGGAGACAGAAAATCACAAGCAAGGGTTCTTAACCCTCAGTTCAGGCGCCCTGGTGTGAAAAACAGCCTGAGAAGAATTCTTCATCCGCGCAACCGTTGGGCTGATACTGCTGGGAACTGGAACAGAACGTCTTGTAGCGCCTGAGAGTAAGGAGATGCTCACGGCACACACACACGCTCACACACATCACACACATACCACCCACACAGGTGGGGCACGGCAGAGGGACACAGGAGCCACCGAAGAGCTCCCAGTGGGCAAAGCGGGAAAAACATGAGTGACTGGATAGTGTTGGATTTTAACCCAAAGTATAAAATGTCCATAAAGTCCTACTGATACAAAAATGATCACGGACATAAATTGGGACAAGGAGAAGACTCTAAATACCCTCCCCGTCCTGAGATGTGGGCAGCCCAGGGACCCCTCCCAGAGGACAGTGTGGACAGGAGGTAGGGGAGTCACTTCCCACTGAGAAACCTGACCACACCCCTCACCACGTGTCCCATGCTGTGACACGTCGTGTTGACCAATGGATGTCGTGAGAAGGCGCTTCACTTCTGGGCTCTTCCTCCCAAAAAGGCACTCGATCCCAGTCTAATGAGAAAAACATCAGACAAACCCCACCTGAGGAGCATCCCACAGAACGCCTGAGCTGTTCTCGACACTGGCAAGTCACCGAAACAAGGAAAACCTAAGAAAGTGTCACAGCCAAGAGGAGCCTAAGGAGACAGTGTAACTGTGATGAGGTGTCCTGGGTGGGATCCCGGAGCAGGAGAGAAACATGAGGGAAACTCAGGAGTCTGAATAAAGTGCGGACTTGGGTTAATAACAGTGTATCCATACTGGCTTATTAATTATAACAAACGCACCCCATTGCTGTAAGATGTTGATGTAAGGGAAAATGAGTGTGGGGTCCATGGGAACCCTCTGTACTGTCTTCACAATTTTTCTGTAAATCTAAATCATAAAATCTGTTTATGCAGCTGGCTGAATTACGACGTCAGTTGAATCCACAGTCTTGCCAAGTTTATTGTTAAGGGTTCAGCAGTGATTAGAAAAGATTGGGACCCAGAAGCTTGTCATGAGGACCCCTGGGTCACTCTGAGATCACCTGACACTGGACCATCCTTACTAGGCTTGAATCCGTTCCTATGCCGAGGTCAGGTCACAGCCCCAAGGTCCCTGAAGGCAGTTCCTGCAAGAACCCACTGCACATACGCCCCAAACCTTTCCCAAGGGGCCTGCAACCATTTGCTGGAGTAACCGAACTACAGGAACTAAATACTCAGCCTTTTGAACACTGGCTCTGAACTGACAGTAATCCTGCGAGCCCAGGGCATGACCTCAGCCCGTCAGTCAAGGAGAGAACTGCCAGTGGTCAGGTGATTGACGGAGAAGCAGCTCAGGGCTGACTCTCGGCGGTAAGCTGTCCATGGAGCCACACTTCGGTTATTTCCCGGGTCCGGTACAGCTTGTTGGGATAGATGTACTTGGCAACAGGCAAAATCCCCATATTAGTTCTCTGACCCGTGGACAGGGGGTCACTACAGTGGTTCCATTACTCCTTCCTCAATGTGGCGGGAGGGGCTGAATGGAAACCCTGGCACTTCCTCTCCCATCCAGACAGAAATCAGAAGAAACGCCGCGTCCCTGGAGGGACTGCAGAAATTAGTCCCTCATCGAAGGCTTGAAAGCAGCAGCAGCAATGGTGCCTAACACCCCCCAACATGCTTAATTCACATGTACAGCCCATGCAGACGCTGGACCGATCTTGAAGAAGGACCGTGCACCTCTGTAAACTCACTCAGATGGTCCATCCATCGCACCTGCTGCCCCGTCAGTCTTCACTGTACCTTTACTGGAGCAAACAGACATAGCCCCTCACACTTGGGATGCCACTGTTGACCTGGTAATGTCTTTTTCTCCCCAACAATTTGAAAGGATGACCAGAGCGCGGTTTTACCTGGCAGGGCCGGTGGTGCACATTCACAGCCTCGCCCCAGGACCGCATCCATTCTCTGCTCTCTGCCGTGACGGGACCAGAGATGTTCCCCTGCACAGAGCATCACACTGGCCCACCACACTGATGGCATCATGCCGACTGCATCTGACCGGGAAGTGGGAAGAGCCCTAAATGCCTTAGGAAGAGAGGCAATAAACCCCACAGAACCTCAGGGCCATGTCAGTGAAGTCTCTGGAGGCTCCAGGACGTTCCCTCCAAGGTGGGATACAAGACGCCGTGCCTCACAGCATCAGTTTGAAGGCGCTGCTTTCCTCTACCGAGAGTGTTGCCTGCAAGGCTGCAGTGTCAGGACCAGGAGCGAGAGACAAGGACGCAGCAGGTCCAGGATGCAGCAGTGGCTGCTCTGTGTCATGACCCTACGATGCGGATGATCCAACATCCCTGAGTGCTCGTAGCCGTAGGGATGCTGCATGCGGTCTCTGGCAAACACCAGCCGGAGAACCACAGCGCAGCACTGTAGGACGTTGGAGCAGATCCATGCCCTCTCCTGCAGGTAACTACTGTCCTTTTGAGAAATAGCTTCTGATCTTGCTGGGGAGACCTCACCACGAGACATCAGGTGGTGCCTGACCCAGCCGGCCATAGGGCAGATCCTGGACAGG
Source organism: Delphinapterus leucas (assembly GCF_059928025.1). Lineage (NCBI taxonomy): Eukaryota > Metazoa > Chordata > Mammalia > Artiodactyla > Monodontidae > Delphinapterus > Delphinapterus leucas. The sequence continues at coordinate 180,346,794 of NC_143130.1, forward strand.
CAGCCAGCGCCAGCTAGGAACGCTGCGTGAGAGCCGCGCTCCGGCAGGTCTGGGGTTTGTGAGCGAGGGGGTGCGTTAGGGGATCAGACCCCCTTCCGCGCAGACTTCGGCCGCATGGCCTCTTTGGTTCTGCCGATGGCACCCTGGGGCGTTCCTTACAACCCGCTGATGGAGGGGGACAAAAACTGAGCCCGGTTTACAGACGGGTCTGCATGATCTGCTGGTACCGTCGACAAGCAGACAGAGCTGCATCCCCACTCAGGTGGCCCCGGACACAGCCAAGGAACCTTCTCCAGGTGGCAGAACTTCGAGCAGTATGTTTGGCCTGTGTACGAGTGAGAGGTATCCGAAGGTCCGGATCCACACTGAGGTACGGGCAGCTGCTACCACATTGGCTGGGTGGTCAGGGACTTGGAGGAACAGAACTGGAGGGTTAGTGACCAGGAAGCCTGGGAAAGAGACACGTGGCTGGAACCTCTCAAAGGGCACAGACTGTGAAGGGTGCCCAGCAGAGGGCATCCACTGCAGAGGAGGCTCTTAACAACCAGGATGAAAATCCCACCCTGCATGTGAACCTATCAGCTCTGCCCCAGCCGGCCCTGTGCTGGCTTCAGGTGGCCAAGGTGTGGAGGAGGGACCAGCACAGCCTCCCCGACTTCGATCCAGCGCAATGAGCAAACAGCAGAGACCGGCCCGACCCCCAGCTAAGGCCCCACCCCCGGGGCCCCTTTCTCGGGGGTATAGCCACGCCCCCTCCTGGAGGCCTTGCTCTCAGCCGGGGCAAGGGGAGGCGCAGCCCCCATCTGCCTCTTCCCCTGGGAGGCGCCGCCTGTCTCTGCTGTCTCACTGTAGACTTTTCCCCCCACCAGCAGCAACCCCCTTTCTCCCCAATAAGTCTTTTTTACTGAACATCCGCGTCCTCAAACAGTGGGCCGAAGGCAGCTCTGAGCGGCGCCTGGATCCCGACTCCCCTTCTCTTCGGATTCAGTTTCCTTCGTCCCTGAGAATTCCCTTTAGTGCTTCTCTCAGTGAAGAACGGCTGATGGCAGATGTGTCTGAAAATGTGTTTTATTCACCTGTATCCGTGAGAGTATTTTCCGCAGGTAGAATTCAGTTTTGAGCTGTTCCCCTCCGTCCTTGCAGGATAACATCGCGTTGTCTTCTGGGCTCCAGCGTCTCTGTGGAGAAGCCAGTGGGGGGTATTTGCTGCTTTTTAACAGATGATCTGTCTCTTCCAGGGACTTCAGCGAGTTTCCCGTTGCCTCTTGTTTTCTGCATTTTAATATAATTTGCCCAGGAGATTTTGTTGGTTCTGCTGGTTTTCATCTAATTTGGGGTTTGCAGAGCCTCTTGAATCTACGCCCAGTGCTGTATAATCAGAACTCTACACCTGCTGCTCTCGAGGTCCCCGAGCCCTTCCTCTCGAGGCAGAGTTTCCAGAGAGGGTCGCGGGAACGGGACGTATCCTCAGGGCAGGTGTGTGGAGCCAGGCTGCTGGGCCAGACAAAACGGAGCATCCTTTGGGTCATTCTCAGAGGAGGCCTGGGCCGCTCTGCTTTATCTCCTCATAGCAGTGAAGGCCCAGCCCCACCAGTGCCAGAGGGTCCCGGCCCCCGGCCCCAGCCATCTCACCTCCTCCCTGGCTGAGGGCCCTTCTCTCCTCAGGCTGCTGCTGTGTTTCGAGAGGATAAATCTTCCCTCTGGGTGAGGTTCCATCTGCTCCTGGGTTCCTCACTGAAGCCTCCAGGCCACGTCTCCACCCGCCCTCTCCACCGCCGCCCCCAACACACTTTTACCCCCCCCTTCTCCAGGTGGCCTCCCAGAGGGAGACGGGGCTGGGGCCTTTACCGTTCCCTTTTCTGGACTTGTCCAGGGTGCCCTCAGTCCCCTGCACTCAGAGGGGAGAGGTGGGGAGCAGAAGAGGTTCCAACCATAGCAGGGAACCCGCTCTAGTAAAACGCGCTCTCCCACTGGGACCAGGCCCAGTACCTCACCCCGAAGGTCCAGCCGGGCACAGCATCCTGGTGAGCCCAGGTGGGCAGGTTGTGTGTGGGCCTGGCCCCCTCCGCTCCCGGCAGGACCTACTTCTCCATCACCACCCACTCCATTCTCAAGGGCTGCTGGGATGGAGACTTGTGACATCACAGTGCCTCATTTGCATGGGCCTGTCTGATTGGCTAGGAGGAGACCTGGCCTGGCCACCTGCGTGTTCCCAGGGGTTCTGATGGTCATTCCCCATTGTCTGTACGGGCCTCTGATTGGCTGGCCGTAGGGAGGCCCACTCTGGTGGTCCCAGTACCTACAGGCTCACCAGCTCCACTTGAAGGGAAAGGGGTCTGCAAAGGGCAGCTTGGACCAGAGGGCTGCCAGCTCCCTCGGTGATGGCCGAGGCCTGAGTCAGGGCTCTGTGTCAGCCAGTGAACCCATGTTGCCAGTCCGGTCACGGCTACGGGATCACTTTCTGGTGAGACCTGCTCTCTGATTCTTAACCCCTCCTTGAGGACTGGGTGAGAACAGAATGACATGGATGACTGGTCTTTCCCTGGGGGCTGTGATGGACAGAGCCTCTGTGCCAGCCCTGGTGTCCCCAGTTGTAGCCCAGGGACGGCGGGAAAGTCACTGGGTGGCTCTGTGCCCCACCTCTCAGCGGGCCCTCAGGTGGGGGAACAGGGATGTGGTCTGGAAGGTGTGTCAAGGGGATGGGTCACACCCTTAGGGGGTCATGATTGCCTATGAGGAGGGGCTGCACCCCTGTCCTGTGGTCCCGGGCGCCTGGGAGGGTCGACACCACCTCACGCGTGCAACGTACCAGGGCTGCTGCAGCCATTGGGCCAAGCCCTGTTCTTGTTAGCCCCGTGTGGGAGCCCAGAGGAGGCTCCAGATGGTCTCATCTCGAGTGCTGGGGAGCCGGGAGAGGCTCAGAGGTTCCGGGCTCCCCCAGGTCAAGGCTGGCGGGAGGCAGGGCTGGAACTGTCCAGTCCCTCCCCCGCTCCCCGTAAAGGCCAGGTCGGGGAATACCTGAGCGCAGCTGTTGCGGCTAAAGCCTTTTCCGCTGCTGGCGGCCCCTGCTGGGCCTCCCCGGGGGGCAGGGAGGCTGGCAGGCCAGTTATGCAGGGAATGATGTACCAACAGCACAAACATGCAAACAGCTTCAAGCTGTTGGTTCAGTAGGAAACAAACCAGCACAGGCTTGAAAGCCGGCCACGGGGCCTGTGGCGCCGCATCGACAACGCCACGAGGGGGCACCAGGCTCTGCAGGCCTCCTGGGCAGCCGGGCACCTTCCCCCGCATGGTGTGTGCACGGCCACCACCTTCACACCAGCCCAGGGGCTCCCTGTCGCCCTTGGAACCCAGAGCCCGGAGGCTGCCTTGCCACAGGGGTGGTGGGGTCCCTTCCACGAGCCCCTGAGTGAACCGGAGGAGGAGCTGGGCACCCGCTGCTGCTCTGTGCCGGGCCCCGCAGGAAATGACTGTTCCCCGCGGGGCTCCCAACAGCACACATTCATCCTCTTGCCACTCTGAGGCCAGAAGTCCAAAATCAAGGTGTCCGCAAGGCCCGGCTCCCTCCGAAGGCTGGAGGGGAGGATCCTTCCTGCCTCTTCCAGCTTCTGGTGGCTCCAGGCGTCCCTGGGCTTGTGGCCAGGTCCCTCCATCCCCACACGACCTCTTTTGTGAGTCTGTCCTCCACGTGTTATAAGGACCCTTGTCATCGGGTTTGGGGCCCAGCTGGGTAATCCAGGATGGTCTCATCTCAAGTGATGGGGAGCCGGGAGGACCAAACCCCCCTCAAAACCCTAAGTCCAAGGGGTGGGGCGAGTGGTGGTGGAAAACCCCAAGCCTTCATGTCCCCCAACCTCCCAGCCACGCCCACCCCAGCCTGGGCTCTGCGTCATCCCGGGGACCCGTGTGGGGCTCTGGGACCTTAGTCCAGGATTATGGCAACGTCCAGATGTGGGCTTGGCAGTGAGCAGACAGGTCACGGGGCCGAGAGCCCTCAAGGTCAGTGTGCCACCGCTCTCAGCCCGCCCTGCTTCCCGCCCACCCCATGGGGCTCCAGGGAGGCCTCTCCAGCTTTGTGATCTCTGCTCCCTTGTTCCTTCACATTCCCAGCTGGGAACACCCCCGCGCCCTGACGAATCTGCTCCCTCGTTCCTCTGTGTCCTCATGCAGCTGAGCCCAGTTCAAAACACCCCACAACCCAGCGATGGCTCCTCACCCATGTGTGACCGTCCCACAGTGGCCGTGCACCACCCACAATCTCCCCCCGCTCCCGTCTCCAGTGAGCTCACCCCTTCCACAGCGACTCTCAGACAAACCCAAAAGGAAGAGCATTCTTATTTTTAAAAAAGTGAAAGAGGGGGCTTCCCTGGTGGCACAGTGGTTTAGAGTCCGCCTGCCAATGCAGGGAACATGGGTTCGTGCCCCGGTCCGGGAGGATCCCACATGCCGCGGAGTGACTGGGCCCGTGAGCCATGGCCGCTGAGCCTGCGCGTCTGGAGCCTGTGCTCTGCAGCAGGAGAGGCCTCAACAGTGAAAAGGGCCCGCGTACCGCAAAAAAAAAAAAGTGAAACAGGGGCTTATTCCTTTAAAGTGTCCATGTCACAAGAGACAACAGCTACAGATGACCAGGTGAAAGGAGACTCAGGTACCTGACGCACCTGCACAGACCAATTGAACAGCCAGACTGAAGGGGCCCAGGATACGAAGTGGTGGTGAGAACGTGGGGCAACATGGCACAGCCAATGGACGGGGGATAAAGGGCAGCGAGGGGTGGGGGTGGGGGGAGGTGGTTAAAGGGCACACTCACTGGGACGTCACCTGGCAGCCCCGCTAAGGCAGCACGCACCTCTGTGACCGCCACTCCTCTCGCAGCAGAAACAAACATGTCTACACACAGATCCGCCTATGGACGCTCATGGCCGAAAAGGAAACTGCCCCAACACCCGTCAGCGGGGATAAACCCCTGTGGGCCATCCGTGCAGTGAGTGGTCCATGAGCAAAGCAGAAGCACGAAGTGCCCATAAAGGATGCGTCGGAGCCTCACAGGCAGCTGTGACACAAAGGAATCTTTGGTGACTCCATCCAGCCAGATGGAACTGACACAGTGAAAGGTCTAGAACAGCAGTTGCCTCCGGGTGGGGGAGGCTGAATGGGAAGGGACAGGAGCATCTCTCCGGGGAGGGGGGGCGTCTTCAGTGTCTTCACAGGTGTGGGTGATACCGGAGATGCATTTGTCACACTCCTCAAACTGTACACTTAACATACGTGCATCTCACTTCGATTTAAGCCAATGTGCTCCACGTAAGATCCAGCGTGGTAGCCCTGCCTGGGCGAGGCACTCCCGAAGCTGCTGGTGTGAGCACACGTGGGGCAGCCCCTGTGGAGGGCAACCTGACAAATGGACATTTGGGAAATGCCATCTATAAATACAGTAGTGAACGTGCATAGCAGCAGATGCAGAAAGCCGGCCACTGCAGCGTAGCTTCTGGTGGCAACTTGAACAATGCGTGCAAAGGAATACAGTGGGCTGCCTCTTGCATCAAAACAGGGAAATAAAATATACTCAGATGTGCTTATGATTGCCTGAAGAAACTCTGGAAGACACTGAAGATGTTAATAATAATGGCCATCCACTGACTGCATAAGGGCTGGATTAGTCCGTTCAGGCTGCTATAACAAAATACCATAAACTGGGTGCCTTATAAACAACAGGAATTTATTCCTCACAGCCTGGAGGCTGGACATCTGAGATCAGGGTGCCAGTGTGGCTGGGTTAGGGCCTCTTTTGGGTGGCAGACTCCTCACACCCTCACTTGGTGGAAGGGCCTGGGGAGCCCTCAGGAACCTTTTATAAGGGCACTAATCCCATTTATGAGGGCTCCATCCTCATGACTTAAGCATCGCCCAATGGCTCACCTCCTCACACCATCACCTTTGAGGGTTAGGATTTCAACATATGAATATGAGAGACACAAACCTGCAGACCATAGCAGGGGCTGTCACCTGAGTGCATCTGAGTCACCTGCCAAAACTGAAGGCTGAAGGGGAGTATGTCTACGGGGAAAGAAAGGGGATGGGAGAGGGCTTTGGGGGAAAACCAGACCTGAGTGCAGCTTGGCCAGCTGAATGTCTACACACACTTCACAGAAAACCCATTTGTGTTACAGAAGAGTTATCATTACAACGGAAGCAACATCACACCTGTACATGAATACTTCAGAACATAAGATAAGGGCTTCCCTGGTGGTGCAGTCGTTAAGAATCCGCCTGCCAATGCAGGGGACATGAATTCGAGCCCTGGTCCGGGAAGATCCCACATGCCGTGGAGCAACTAAGCCCGTGTGCCACAGCTACTGAGCCTGCGCTCTAGAGCCTGTCAGCCACAGCTACTGAGCCTGTGCTCTAGAGCCCGTAAGCCACAACTACTGAGGCCGTGTGCCACAACTACTGAAGCCCACGCGCCTAGAGCCCGTGCTCCGCAACAAGAGAAGCCACTGCAATGAGAAGCCTGCGCACTGCAACGAAGAGTAGCCCCCGCTCGCCGCAACTAGAGAAAGCCCAAGCGCAGCAACGAAGGCCCAACGCAGCCAAAAATAAATAAAATTTTTTTAAAAAGAAAAAACTTATTTAAAAAAAAACCACATTAAGATAAAAAGGATCTTGTATAAAAGACTGATGAAGAGTATCCACAAGAGGAATTACCCCAAGAAACACAGGGACATTGAGACCAAAAGGCTTCTATTGCTTCAGGACAACCTGATCTCCCTGAGGGGGAGGGGCTTAAGGAAGACACGTGTGGTTTCAAAGAGGAGATGATAAATGTAACAGAAGCCGTGAGCATCCGAGCTCAGAAAAGGACGGGATAGAGAATCATTGTGGAGACGACAGCCACATCTGAAAGAAAAGAAAACTAAACACAACCGGAAATGCCTTTAAAGACAGAGGGTTTGGGCTTGAGGAAATCACACAAAATCAAGTGAAAATAGCTACAGTGTAAAGATAATTGAAAGAATGGTAGGGACAGAATTCAAACCAAGAAGATCTAACACATGCATAATTGATGTTCCCGAAGAGAACAAAACACACAGGACAGAAAAAATACTCTAGAATGTAACAAAACACGCGTTCCTTCCCTTAAGCTTGAATCTGTAGTTCAAAGGAGCATGTGTCCTGGGGACAGTCTCCTGTAGTTATTAAATTTCAAGGATATAAAAATGATCATAGGAACCATCATTTAAATATCAGGAGACAGTAGCTGCAAGGTTCTGAGAACAAAAACGTATGACCCAAGGATTTTTCCAATCTATCTTTAAGAATAAAGGCAAAAGAAACTCCTGTATATGAGAGCTTACAGTATAGACAGGACCCACGATAGGAGAACAGCAGGAATCTTGGAGAGCCTGGGGCAGCCCTGGATCCCTGTGTACCAGCATAATTGTTAATAGCACACATTTTTGCTCCCCAAAGTGGTCAAGTGTGAGAGGGTAAGGGTGCTATAAAGGATGTGATGGCATCAACTGATAAAATTGGAATATGGATGGTGCATTAGATAAACATATTGATGTAAATTTGTGAGGCTGTGTAAGAGAATACCCCTGTTCTTAGGAAACACAGTGAAATATTTCAAAGGGTCACCTTATGTGTAACTCACCCCCAAATTGTTCAGAAAGCTTAAGGGAGCATGTGAGAGAGATCAAATGATAAAGCAGACGGACTAAACAACAGGTGAATCCGGATGAAGGGTGTATAGCTGTTCCTTGTACTATTTTTATTTTTGCAACTTTTTCACAAGTTTGAAATTATTTCCAAATAAGAAGCCTAAAGAGAAGAAGTGCTCCAGGTTGGACAAAAAAGGATGTGGTCAGCCAGCCCATGAGCCCTCTTCACCTCCAGGGGACAAAATCCAGACGACAAAGGGCTGAAAGATGATAGAAGTCAAGGATGCGGAAGCCACGGCAAAAGCCTGGGTGAGCTTTCAGAGGACGTGTTACTGTCACGTTGGAGACCCCGCGTCAGGAGCAGAAGTTAAAGCTACAGATTTGATCATGTAAAAAAGACAAAATTAAATTAATAAACTTAGGGATGGTGGGCAGGGTTGGGAGTCAAGAAATAACTTCTAACCTTGAGGCACTTGGTGTAAGGAAACATAATGGCCCACGTTAGACTTTCACAATCATTTCAGGAGGAACTCCTGGTGCCGTGGTCTCGGGGGATGATGAAAACTTTGTCCTATGTTGGTCATTCCTTCAGTTTTCACTTCGGTTTACTTTTGTTAAATGCAAACCCATGACACGCAATGCTTTTTCTTATAAATTATGATCCCACGATTTGTAATTCTATTCATGTCTCACTCCATCCACTTGGAGAGTTGTCCTTTACGGTACTGAACGAACTTTGAACAAAGCTGATTATCTGGAAAGGGAGCTCAGAACATGTTTTTAGTTTCCTCTGTTACTCAACTTTTTAACAATGAGGATGCACCTGTTGACTAAAAAAAAACGCACGACCTAAAAGTTGGGAGTTATGTTTTATTCATTGGACAAATCTGAGAACTCAAGCCCAGGGACACAGCGTCTCAGATAATGCTGAGAAAACTGTTCCGAAAAGGCAAGGGGTGGGGGAGCCAGGATACATAGGAGTTTTTGGGTTTTTGTTTTTTTGTTTGCAACAAAAGACCAGGTAGAACATCAAAAGATTACCGTTAATAAAAGAAAACCAGATATCTCAAGTTAAGGACTTTAGCCCTTTCCTCTATATGGGAAGATGCAAGAGTCTGGGCTCACTGAAGGAATTCCTTTGATGTGCACCTCACCTATCTGGGGCCAGCACCCCGTGCTTCTTATCCTGAGTCTCTTCTGGGGGCACCATCAGGGGTGGCCACAGCAGCTGACTGCTAGATGGGCTGGGCAGTGGGCAGCCCATTTCTCTCCATCCTGAGTTCCCTCAGGGCTCACCATCCAAGTGGCTGTAATGTGATGGCTTGATGGCTGCAACGTCCTTTTTTTACTGATACAGCAGGCAATATTTTAGTTCACACACCTTTCTTACCAAAACAGAACCATTATTCCAGTTTTGTAAGGGGAGAGGAAATGCACCCTTGGAGGTTTGGGAGGCCAGGCCATGACCGAGCCTCTCTGATTCCAGCTCTTTCCTACATGGCTTGGAGGACGGGGGTCTCTGCATGTAGCCCCCTGGATTTCTGCCAAGGAGTGGGGTGGGGGGGGCTGACCCATGACATTGAGCCACTCCAGGCCACCCACACTTAAACATGCCACTTCTCAGCCAAAGGACAGGCATGACTTTTACGTCCTGGAATTAACACATGTGAACAATGGGTTGTACTAATGTTTCAGCTCCATGGAAGAAGAGATGTGTGTTTTTTCTTGACGCTGGAATTCTAAATACAGACCTTTGAATGCCTTCTGTTATTACCAAATCAACACATTTCATGCATAATGCCTCTGTGAGGGCTGCCCCTCATTCTTCAGAGACTTCACCCACTGGCGGAAAGCATGTTGTTTCTAATTTTTAAAGAAGAATAGTTTTTAGAACAGTTTTAGGTTGACAGAAAAATTGAGAAGACAGTACGTCACGTCCTCATACAATCCACGCTTCCCTATAATTAATATCTTACATTACTGTAGTACTCCTGGTAAAATTAATGACCCAGTGTGGATATATCAGTATTTACTAAAGTTCATACTTGATTAAGATTTCCTGAGTTCTCCCCTAAGGTCTTTTTCTGTCCCAGGATCCCATCCAGGATTCCACATAACATCTAGTCATCGAGCCTCCTCAGGCTCCTCTTGGCTGTGACAGCGTGAAATGGTGATAAAATAAGAAATATATATTTAGTCCCTGTTCCTGGTTCCTGGCAGGGAGCTCCTAAAACCCTTAATCTCCTGAGTGCTGAGGTGGAAGGAGCATCTTTTGTTACTCATAATAAGCCCTTTCAACCACACCTGAGCTTATGCTAATGAGGTGACCCTTGCTGAGCCACTAGAAGGCTTCAGGATGGGGGCTGGTGGCCAGAGGGACCAGCTGTGTGATCAGAGAGGGGGCGCTTCCAATCCCACCCCCACCTGAGCACCATGGAGCCGATGGGGGCTGGGCATTGAGTTAATCACCAATGGTCAATGATTTAATCAATCATGCCTCCGTAAGGGGGCCTCTATAAAAACCCTAAACAATGGGATTCAGAGAGTTTCCTGATTGGTGATCACAACCATGTGCTGGGGGGGCAGTGTTGCACCCCAGACTCTGAGGGGACAGAAACTCCCACACTCAGAGTCCTTCCAGACCTCATCCTAGGCACCTCTTCATCTGCCTGTTCGTTTGAATCCTTTGTAATATCCTGTATAACGAACTAGTAAATGAAAGTAAAGTGTCTCTGAATCCTGTGAACTATGCTAGCGAATTATCCAACCCAAGTACGGAGTCGTAGGAGCCCCTGATGTGTGGCTGGTTGACCAGAAGTACAGGTGGCCTGGACTTGTGATTAGCCTGGTGTCTGAATTGGTGGTAGTCTTGTGGGGCTGAGCCCCTAACCTGTAGGGTCAGCACTGACTCCAGGGAGTGTCAAAACTGAATTAAATTGTAGGACACCTAGTTGATGTCCACAGAAAATTGGAGAATTGCTTGGTGCGGAAAACCCACACATTAAGTGTCAAAAGGGTTTTGAGTAGGTAAAAAAAAATCACAGTGGTGGGAGAGAGTTGATCTCAGACTGTCCTTGTTGGTTTTTTTTTGGTTTTTTTTTGTTTTTTTTGCGGTACGCGGGCCTCTCACTGTTGTGGCCTCTCCCGTTGTGGAGCACAGGCTCCGGCCGTGCGGGCTCAGCGGCCGTGGCTCACGGGCCCAGCCGCTCCACGGCATGTGGGATCCTCCCGGACCGGGGCCCGAACCCGCGTCCCCTGCATCGGCAGGCGGACCCTCAACCACTGCACCACCAGGGAAGCTCCTGTCCTTGTTTTTGATGACCTTGACAGCTTGAGGAATACTGGTTCAGGTATTTTTTCAGTTGTTTCCAAATTCTATGGGAATGCGTCTGATGTTCTTTTCACGGTTGACTGGTGTCACAGGTTTCGGGAAGGTACCACAGAACTCTGGTGCCGTGCTCGTCACACATTAGCAAGTGCTCCTCCTGTTAACACGACGTGTCGCTGTGCATGTTGACACTGATCGCCATCAGGCTGGTTGTCAGGTTTCTCCTCCATAACGTGACCCTTCTCCTCACTTTCCACATTGTCCTTTTTGGAAGGAAGTCCCTCTGCAGCCCACACTTAAAGAGCGGGGAGCTGTGTCCCTCCTCCTGAGGGCAGAGCATCTACATAAAATTTGAAATTCCTCTTTGTTACCACGGCTGTCACCCCAGAATCATGCCCCTACCCCTCCCTCGAATAGGAACCAGTTACTCGTAATCTAAGTTTCAGAGGGAAGCTGCAAAGAGAAAAAAACAACTGGTTAGAGCCATCTAGGCCCCAAATGATAGAAGACTAAACCTCCATTAGACTTTGAGCCTCATTATACACTCATTATAATGCATTAGCTAAATGACACACTCACCAGCGCCATGACAGTTGGCAGTTGCCATGACAACAACCAGGAAAAGCCCATACAAGGACTGAAAAGGAGGGTTGCATCAGTTCCCGGTCCGAACCACACCCCTGTTCTCAGATACTCATGAATATTCCTCCCATTCTTTCCAATTCCCTCCCACTTACCTCATCCCTCCTATACATGTGGGGTCTCTGCACAAATTGGGTTGAGAAGTTGATTTGAGAACTAGGTTCCCGCTTCTCCATTCTTTGGCCATTGAATAAAGCTTGTGCCGTTCCAGTCTCAGCATCAACTTCGTTATTGGCTGCGTGAACCCAATCGGAAAAAGAACCTCGCTGGCTGAGACAGGGGGTCTCCGTCTGAGCTAGGACCCCAGCATGGGTCCAGTCAATCGGTTGGGTAACATCTTCATGGGAGATTTGTCTCCTCCCCCATTTACTTATTCAATTATTTATCTTAGTCAGTTTAGACCCGTGGGTATTTATTTTATTCTTTGGATCATGACCCAGTGCTGTTTATTTTGTTGTCCAAAGTTTTCCAGCCTTGGTCATTGGGAGTCCCTTCAGTTGGCCCCCTGTCCCTTTAGCCTGCCCCCATCAACGTAGGGTGTGTTTGTTTTTTAAAGGGCTTCCTTACCACGGGTTCATCTTGTACATTTCTTGCCCCTAGTCCTAGAATCAGCCATTTCTCCGTGGAAGCCTGTTCCTTTTTATTGGAGAACAGTATTAGAAGCTAAGATCTGGGCACGAGGTGTGCTTACCGCTACTGGGATGTCATTGCTCCTAGGCCTTCTCAACGGACAGAGCAGAGATATGCCCATAGACTCATCCATATATATTATATATACACCTATCTATAAATAAATCTGTATGTAATCATTTGTATCTGTATTATGCTAAACACGAGTTCATGCTGAAGTCCCCAACTCTAATCCACTATCACATGGATCCTAGCCTCCTCCCTTTATCTGTAAATTCCCATCCAACAGTGAGAAGTCTGACTTGCCATCCACTCACTTAATGGTTCCATGGCAGCCTCCAGACTGTGACATAAGACTGTGAATCTGTGCCTCCACGGAAGCAACTTTACCAACCAGAGTACGGTGCTCGTGGACCGTTCCTTTACCAACCAGAGTACGGTGCTCGTGGACCGTTCCTTTACCAACCAGAGTGCGGTGCTCGTGGACCGTTCCTTTACCAACCAGAGTGCGGTGCTCGTGGACCGTTCCTTTACCAACCAGAGTGCGGTGCTCGTGGACCGTTCCTTTACCAACCAGAGTGCGGTGCTCGTGGACCGTTCCTTTACCAACCAGAGTGCGGTGCTCGTGGACCGTTCCTTTACCAACCAGAGTGCGGTGCTCGTGGACCGTTCCTTTACCAACCAGAGTACGGTGCTCGTGGACCGTTCCTTTTGCCTTTAGCCTCACCGACACCACTCGTTTCCAAAGTTGCATGGGTCAGCAACTTCTCCCACTCTCCTTCACTGAGGTTGTGTCACACATTTGTATGACAGTCAGATTCTCTCGTCACAAGGTTCCCTCCCGGGAGCGCTTGGCCACCTCAGTCCTTTACGTGCACACACTAAGGGTCACCCTGGGCTGTAAAGTTCTACGGGTTTTGACTACTGCACAATGTCAGATACCCATCACCACAGGATCCTACAGAATGGCTTCACTGCCTACGCTCCATCTGCATCCCTCCCTCCCGCCAAGCACCTGGCAACCACTGATCTTTTTATTGTAGATTGGTGTTTTCCAGAATGTCATATCATTGGAATTATATACCATGGAGCCTTTTCAGACTGGCTTTTTTCACTTAGCCATATGCATTTACGGTTTCTCCATGTCTTTTCACTGCTCGACAACGATTTTTTGTTGTCGTTGCTGTTGCTGAATAATATTCCATTGTCTAGATTCACCACAATTGATCTATGTACCTTTTTTTTTTTTTGGCCACGCCACATGGCTTGTAGGATCTCAGTTCCCCGACCAGGGATTGAACCCAGGCCACAACAGTGAAAGCCTGGAATCCTAACCCCTAGGCCACCAGGGAACTCCCTGATCTATGTACTATTTAAGGACACCTTCATTTCTTCCAGTTTTGGGAGATTATGATGAAAACTGCTATAAACATTCAGGTGCAGGTTTTTGTATGGACATAAGTTTTCCACTCAGTTGCATAAATACCAAGGAGTACAATTACTGGATTCTATGGTAAGAGTATGTTCAGTTCCGTAAGGAGCCACCAAATTGTCTCCTAAGCGGCTGCACCATTTTGCATCCCCGCCAGCAATGAATGAGAGTTCCTGTGGCTCCACATCCTCGTCAGCATTTGGTGATGTCAGTTCCTTTTTTTTTTAATTTTAGCCATTCTAATGGGCGTATAGCGGTATCTCATTGTTCACTTTCATTTGCACTTCCATAATAAGAGATGGATATGCTTTTCTGCTATCTCTATATCTTCTTTGCTAAGCTGTCTGTTTAAATCTTTTGCTCATTTTTAATTGGGATGTTTGTTTTCTTGTTGCTGAGTATTAAGATTTGTTTATCTCTTTCAGAGAGAGAAGCTGAGAGACTGAATATACAAATGGACAGGCCATATATGAAAATACAACTCTGACCCACAGCCTGCAGCAATCAGCCCAGAAAACCAATCCATCATCTACGGTAACCAGCCCAGGGAGCCATCCTGGTATAAGTTGGACTTCTAGGAAGTCCGACATCTACCTCTAGCAACAAAAAGGAAGCCAAGTAATAACCCTCGTAACAATCAACCCCAAATGGCCAGGACTTTTTTTAATAACTGAAATTTTTCCTAATTGTTTTTCCTGCTTCCAACTTAGGACCAACCAGAGGAAACCAAATATGCTCCCCTAAGCAATCACATAGGATGTCTTCCCCAGGCTCACAGCTCCATCAGAGAACCACTGAGCCCCCTTTTTTCCACAATAAATGTTTCCCAGCTTCTCCCTGCCTTTGAGCCTCTGTGAGACACCGTAATGGTGGCCGACTCCCTGCTACAGCAGACTCTGAATAGTCTTCGCCTCTTCTCATTTGCTTGGTCTTCACTTATTTCCACAAAGTCCTTTATCAGATATGTGTTTTGTGAAGATTTTCTCCTCCATCTGTGACTTGTTTGTTTATTCTCTTAACAGTGACTTTCACAGAGCAGAAGCTTTGAATTACACTGAAGTCTAACTTCTCAAAATTTTCCTTCATGGATCACGCTTTTGGTGTTTTATCCAAAAAAATCATTGCCAAACCCAAGATCACTTAGTTTCTTCTATCTTATCTTCTATAGAAGTTTTAAAGTTTTGCATTTTACATTTAGATCTATGACCCATTTTGAGTTAATTTTTGTGAAAGGTGTAAGATCTGTATCTAGACTCAGTTTTCCGTTTGTTTGTTTGTTTTTGACACGTGAATGTATGGTAGCTACAGCACCACTTGTTGAAAAGACTATTCACTTTCCATTTATTCATTTCTGCCCTCGTAAAAGAACAGTTGACTGAATTTGTGTGAGTCAATTTTTGAGATCTCTATTCTGTTCCATTTATACATTCTATACATTGTTGAATTTCATTAGTTAATATTTTGTCAGGGACTTTTGCATCTAAGTTCGTGAGAGTTATTGGTTTGCAGTTTTCCTTTCTTGTAATATCTTTATCTGGTGTTGGTATCAGGGTAATGCTGGCCTCATAGAATGAATTAGGAAGCATTGCTTCTGCTTCTATTTTCTGGAAGAGAATGTAGAAAATTGGTACCATTTCTCCCTTTAATGTTTGGTAGAATTCACCAGTGAAGCCATCTGGGTCTGGTACTTTTTTTTTTTTTTTTTTTGGCTGCGTTGGGTCTTCGTTGCTGCGCGTGGGCTTTCTCTAGCTGTGGCGAGTGGAGGCTACTCTTCATTGTGGTGCGCTTCCTTCTCATTGCAGTGGCTTCTCTTGTTGCAGAGCATGGGCTGTAGACAAGCAGGCTTCAGTAGTTGTGGCACGTGGGCTCAGTAGTTGTGGCACACGGGCTCTAGAGCGCAGGCTCAGTGTTTGCGGCACACAGGCTTAGTTGCTCCGTGGCATGTGGGATCTTCCTGGACCAGGGATCAAACCTGTGTCCCCTGAATTGGCAGCCGGATTCTTAACCACTGCAGCACCAGGGATGTCCCCGGGCCAGGTGCTTTTTTTTTTCAGGTTATTAGTCGTGGGTTCAGTTTCTTTAGGCCTATTATCTATGTCTCCTTGAGTGAGTTTGGGTAGCTTTGTCTTTCAAGGAATTGGTCCGTTTCATCTAGGTTATCAAATTTGTTGGCATAAGTTGTTCGTAGTATCCTTCTATTATCCTTTTAATCTCTGTAGGCTCGGTAGCAAAGTCAGTCCGGCTCACGATCCATAGAATTAACACATTGAGACCCCACCTTGACCTGGATCCAGGGACTGGGCATTGGCCTCAGGGGATTTGAGGCCATCTTTCCAAAGTTTAGCATGGGTTACTGGGATGTACTCTGACCTTGCTTTGTTGTTGAGTTCATTTCGTTTCTGACTACAGCCTCCCTGTCTGGTATAAGCTTCTCGTATAAGGCTGTGTTAGAACCGCCCTTCAGTTTCATGCCGATTAAGGTGGTAGACTGGAGTGCCAGTTCTATTCTGAAGCAGAACTATTCTCAGGATCTGGGAGCACAGCCAGGAGCATAGAGATCTGGGTCAAAGAGATGGCAGGGCTCCTCTGTGCCCCAGAGGAGGCGGCTGTTCTTTATTAGGGTTACTGGCTGATGCTGTGGAAGTAGAAGCACGGGAGACAAGGCGGCCCCACCCCGTGGGGAGTGCTTGCAACTTGGAGTAGTGGTTCTTAAACTTGTCTGCATCCCGGAACTTAGGAAAAATACTGATGTCCAGGATCCATGCCAGAGACGCTCACTTAACTGGTTTGGGGTGCAGCCCACATTCAGGTACCTGCCCAAGCACAGGCATTGACTACGTTTTGGAGTGTTCCACCCATAGATGTCACCAAACATTGGAAAGAAAAGGGATGAATGGGTTGGGGCTCCTTGGATCATCCCAACTCAGGAAGCCAAGGGGCTTCATTCACCATGTGACAATGCTGCTTTATTCGCCTGTGAAGTCATAAACCATCACCAGGAGAGCCTGGCAGAGCCTGGTGTGGACCATTCCATCCCCGTGAGGTCACTGATATAAGTTACAACAAGCTAAAGAGAAAACCAGCCTGATGGCTCCCACTCAGCCAGCCGTTAAACTTCTCACTGGAAATTAAAGGAAGCCTCTGCCTGAGGGCCCTGAATAAGGAAGAAGTCTTGGCTGTCGTCGCTGTCAATCCCCTTGGACATAAAAGAAACATCACCTGCGGGAAGGAGAAGTGATGGCTGGGTTGTTTGCGCAAGGCTTGACTGCCGGGACACCTCATTTTGCCTTTTCCTGCCTGGAGTCTACAGCTTGGCTTCAATCCCGGGTAAATGTCAGAAGGAACCCAGAACAAGCTCTAGAATGCCTAAGTGCAGCCAAGTAAACAGAAACGCTCCTATGGGTTTAAGAAAACAGAACAGAATGTATGGGCTTGTCTAACTAAAAAGTCTGGCAGTAGGGTGACTTCAGGCATGGCTGGATCAAGGCGCTCCATGATTTGTTATCAATCTTCCTCCACCTTTGCTTTTTACTGTCTTCTACATTGGCCACCTCCTCTCAAAGGCTTTCCATTCATGGCAACAAATGGTTCCTGCGATTCCCAGGCTCGAGTCTTCCCAGCTTGGAAATCCAAAGGGGAAGGAAGTGTACAAACTGCTTCTTGCCTTTCATTTCCCCTTCTCTCATAGACTGGAACTTTGAGTGGGGTCCACATGGCACAATTACCTACTGACTGCCTACCTGGGACTGCTGGAATCTTCCATGTGCTCCTCCACAACTATTTGTTATACCTCTCCACACGGCTCTGTTCCCAGGGAGGCTGACCTGCATGAACAGTAGCCCAGGCTCCCTTGCCCTTTGCATTCTGGGTGGGGGTTGGGGGGAGAGGTCTGGCCAATGAGAAGCTCTGGCAAGAACCTGTTGGTTGTGTTATTTATTCCCAGCTCTCTCTTGTCAGCATTGCCTCACATTGGCTGTGTCATTTCTCCAGAGTTCACATCCTTTCACAGCAGCCCTCTCCTCTGACTTTCTCCTTCCCAGTTCTGCTTCCTCCCCTCACACTTCAGACTCAGGGGTGAAAACAGTCCTCAGTTGTTACTAGCCCTGGGCACAGCACTATCACGTGAGACTCCCTGTAACTCACCCACAGTTAGAATATGCTCTTGGGTTCTTTCCTGAACACTGACAGGTAGATGCACTAGGTTTGGTTATAAGACAAGGCTCTGGCCAATGGGATGTGAACAGAAATGATGTGGGCAACTCCCAGGTCACACCCTGAAAGGAGGAAGTATGCCTCCCACCATTTTTTCACCCCCTCACCGTCTGGAAATTGGATGAGGTGGTGAGCCATCTCAGACACGTGGACAATAATAACATCCTAGGGATGGTGGAACAAGAAGATAAAGGGGCCAGGGCTCCTGGACGCTCTGTGGAGCAAAGTCACCAAACCAAGGACAAGCCCGCTGTTAAGGCATTGTAGCCAAGGTGATTTAGGGCCTCCGTCGCTGCAGCTGAACCCATATTCCAACCATACAGTGACGCGTTCTTTCTCAATAGTTCCTGTCAAAGTTCCAGAAGTTCTCTCTGGCCTTCAGCCACATTTCCAACCACAATCCAATCACTGTTGCCATGGAAATGAATGACCTTACTGATCCGCTGGGTCCACCCCTGAAGCTGGAGCCAGGACAAAACAGCCACCTGGCAAACATGGGCTGGGAGTGGGGGTTAGGTGATTCCCAAAGGGAACTTGGAAGCCTGTTACCAGAAGGGGGAAATTTTGCTGGGTAAGGAAAAGCAACCGCTCTCATTAGGAGTCACGTCCACAGCTACCATCTGTGAGCACCTTCTATGCACCAGTCTTGTCATATTCATGCTCTCACCCTTGCAGCCTTTTACTCTGAGCTCTTGTCATTCTGTGGGCAAATAGGGTTTAGTTGGACAGTTCTTGCTTGGGTCTTTGATGCAATTGCAGTAGAGGGTGAAGGGGCTCTGAAGGCTCAACTGGGAGGCCATCCAAAATGGCAAGAGTGGAAGCTGGCTATAATCTGGGAGTTCAGCTGGGGCTGCTGACCAAAGGGTCCACAGGCAGCCTCCTGCCATGGTTTGGGCATCTCACAGCAAGGGAGTCTCAGTGTAATCGCATTTCTTACGGGGTGGCCGGCTTACAAGAAGCAGGAAGAGGAAGCTACCAGGTGAGTTCTGAGAGGCCAGTTAAAGGCTATGCCAACAACTAGCATAGTGTCACTTCTACCATGTGCTTTTGGACAAAGCAGCCTCAGGGCCACCCAGTTTCAAAGGTGTTCCAAAATGTACTTCATTTCTGCAGGGGAAGTGGCAAACTCACATTGCAAAAGAGAATTGTATGATGGGGAATATTTTTGCAGCTATCTTTGGAAAGTACAACCTGGCACAGCCTGCCCTCTGGGCACAACAATCCTTATCCCTCCCACATGCAAAATATGCTCACTCCTCACCCAAGAGCCCAAAGTCTCATTGCGTTACAGCATCAGCTCAAGCTCCAAGAGCCTATCGTTAAATTAGGTCCAGGTGTGCATGAGACTCCTCAGGTGCAGCCCCTCAAATATGCTTCCTCTTAGGAAGACCTGTATGAGACAAGTGACCTGTGATCCCACACCCGATATCAAATGGGGGTGTGGATAACTGCCACTGCACTACCAACCAGAAATGGGCCATCACAACTCTAAAATCCAGCCAGTACCTTGTACCAGTTCCTTGATTAGGACCTGTTCTGTTCCCTTTAAGTGATTCTCTGTGGTTCTGGTTTTGATCTTTGAGCGCCATTAGGCTCCATTCTTTGAATCGTTCTTCATTTTCCATAATAAATGACCCATATTTTCAGCTGAGAAGTTTTGTTCAGCCTACTTTCTGCCTTAGGAAGTTGGGGGCTCAAAGGTGTCTCTTGGTTTTAAACTCTGTTTCCCTTCCAAGCCAAGCTAATATAATTTCTCTATAAACTTTGTGGGTTTCCTGTGTATCAACTTAGAGACACCCTTTTCTACCCTGGGTTGAGAAACAGATTGCTGTGAAACATCATCCCTAGCACCGTTTAAAACTCTGTTTATGGAAAAAGTCTATAGAAGTGGTTCTCAACTGGAGGTAACCTTGCTGCTTCCCAGGGAACATGGGGCAATGTCTGGAAACATTTTTGGTTATCACAAGTATGGGGGTGCTGTCCTCTAGCGAACAGAGGCCAGGTAATTATGCTAAACATCCAACAGTGCACAACACAGCTCCAAACAGAAATGAATTATCCAGCCCTGAATGTCAATAGAACCAAGGTCAGGAAACACTGGTCCTGTAGGAATTATCCTAAAATATTTCTAAAATCTCAAATAAGGGTCTTATGATCATATGCTCGTCTTCATTTTTACCCTGAGACAATATTCTTGCTGTCCTGGATTTGATATTTACCTTAAAGCAGCTCTTTATTTTGACAGTATTTTGCTGTCTGGGGAGGCTGAAAATAAGAAACAGTTTTATTTTCAAATCCAATAAGTCCTAACAATAGCATATGACCACTCACTTCATGAAACCCCTTTAAAACTTTTGTTTTATTGTGTGATACTAACATACAAAATATTTGTAATACACATAAAAGTTACAGACCGTGATAATAAACCATCATGAAATAAAAACCAACTTAAGAAATAAACATGGACTTTTTCCCCCCACCGGATGGATTGTTAAGATGTGCGCCTGAAGATGCCATCACACAGAACTTGACAATGAAGTCATCCCCAAAGAACCAAAGTTGACACATGTATTCTGGCGACATAATTTGAGAAATAAATTCATTACAGTGTGCTGTCAGCAAGACGTACAATGGGGTTTCCCACCATTATGCCCCACAGAACAGCAATTCTGACAATCACCCATGGATGACAGTACCTTTGTGGGAGCCTGAGAGTCAAGTGGAGAAGTTCCAGCACACTGCTGGAGAAAAAAAAAGTACTATAATAGACATGTTGAAGAAGGCGTGATTTTACCTGCATTGCCCCTCCTATAAGGCTGTACAGCTCAGTGCCGAGAGAGACCCCCTCAGCCAGTGATTTCTCCCACAGGGAAAAGAGAGAGCATGTGAATGAGTGCCCAGCTTCCCCAGCTACGTAAGATGCTGCCCAAGGGGCCCAGTACTTTCCTCATGCACCCAGAATACTGAGGTGATCTGCAAAGCTGAGGGGATGTGGGAGGCTGGGAGCACAGCAGCCAGCACTCAGAACTCATCACATGGTCACAGATCATACTGTCCACTTCACAGACTCCATTAGGAAGCCTGCCCGTGAGCCCCTGGGGACACCTTGTCTACAGAACCCCCCAATTGGCCCATGAGCACCCCCAATGTTGCACATACCTCACACACCCTCCTCCTCCATAGCAAGACACTTTAGTTGACAGACACTTAAGTTGTTTCCATATCTTGGCTGTTGTAAATAATGTGGCAATAAACATGGGAGTGCAAATATCACTTTGAGATACTGATTTTATTTACTTTAGGTATATACACAGAAATAGGATTGCTGGATCATATAAAAGTTCTATTTTGAAGTTTTTGAGGAACCCACACACTGCTTTCCATAATGACTATACAAATGTACATTCCCACCAACAGTGCTCCAGGGTTCCCTTTTCTCCACATCCTCTCACCAACACCTGTTACTTCTTGTCTTTTTGATAATAGCCGTCCTAACAGGTGTGAACTGAAATCACATTGTGGTTTTTGTCTGTATTTCCCTGGTGACTAGTGATCTTGAGCACATTTTCATGTACCTGTTGGCTATTTGTATGTTTTCTTTGGAAAATTGTCTACTTAGGTCCTTTGCCCATTGAACAATCGGGTTTTTCTTCTATTGTGCTGTAATAGTTTCTTATATATTTAGGTATTAGATTCCTGTCAAAGATGTGGTTTGCAAATATTTTCTCCCATTCCATAGGTTCTGTGACCGTTCCACGGGTCACATATTTGTCACAATAACAAAAGGAATTTTCCAGCTTTCCTTTTGTTATTGATTTCTAGTTTCATGCCATGATCGTCAGAAAAGATACTGGATACGACCTCAATCTTCTTAAATTTGTTAAGACTTGCTTTATGACCTAACACGTGATCTATCCTGGAGAATGGTAAGTGTACACCTGAGAAGAATGTGTGTTCTCTTGCTGTTGGATAGAAAGTTCTGTATATGTCCGTTAGGTCCATTGGCCTGAACCGTAGTTCAAGACCAATGTCTTGTTTTGACTTTCTGTCTGGATCATTTATCCATTGCTGAAAGTGGGGTACTGGAGTTCCCTACTATTATTACATTGCCGTCTATTTCTCCCTTCAGGTCTGTTAGCATTTGCTTAATATACTTAGGCACTCCAATGTTAGGTGCATATATATTTGCAATGGTTTTATCCTTTTGATGACTTGAACGCTTTATCATTATATAATGACCTTCTTTTTCTCTTGTTACAGTTTTTTATTTCGTCTATTTTATCTGAAATAGTAGAGCTCTTTTGGGGTTTTCATTTGTACAGAAAATCTTTTTCCATCCCTTGCCTTTGAGCCTATGTGTGTCCTTGAAGCTGAATTGAGGCTCTTGTAGGTAGCATATAGTTGGGTTTTTAGAAAATCCATTCACCCATTCTGTGCCTTTTGATTGTAGAATTTAATCCATTTACACTTAAAATAATTATTGATAGCAGTAAGGACTTGCTATTGCCATCTTGTTCATTGTTTTCTGACTGTTTTGAGTTTTTTATTCCTCTCTCACTATTTTCCTTCATGATTTGATAATTTTCCACAGTGGTGAATTTTGATTCCTTTCTGTACCTTTTGTGTATCTGCTATAGATTTTTGCTTTGTGGTTACCGTGAAGCTTACATAAAATATCTTACAGTTATTGCAGCCTATTTTAAGATGATAACAACTTAACGTCAACCATGTACAAAAACTCTACATTTTTATTCCCCACCACGTTTTATGTTTTTGAAGTCACAGTTTACATCTTTTAATATTTTGTATCCATTAACATATTATGGTAGGTATATTTATTTTTAATACTTTTGTCTTTCAACCCTTTTATTAGAGTTAAGTGATTTGCACATGACCTTTACAGTACTAGAATATTTTGAATTTGACTACATACTTATCTTTACCAATGAGTTTTATACTTTCATGTTACTAGTTAGTGTCCTTTCATTTTATCTTGTAGAACTCCCTTTAGCATTTTTTGTAAGGCAGGTCTAGTGGTATGGAACTCCCTCAGCTTTTGTCAGGAAAAGTCTTTATTTCACCTTCAATTCTGAAGGATGGCTTTGCTGGGTAAAGTCTTCTTGGTTGGAAGTTTCTTTCCTTTCAGCACTTTGAATATACCACTCCACTCTCCTGGCCTACAAAGTTTCTGCTGAGAAATTCACTGATAGCATTATGGGGGTTCCCTTGTATGTAATGAGTTTCTTTTCTTTTGCTGCTTTCAAAATTCCTTGTATTTGAATTTTTTGACAGCTTTATTATAATGTGTTTCGGCAAAGTCTGCCTGGGGTTGAATCTCTTTGGGGACCTGTGAGCTTCATGTACCTAGATGTCCATGACTCTCCCTACATTTGGGAAGTTTTCAGCCATTACTTCTTCAAATAAGCCTTCTGCCCTTTCTCTTTTCTTCCTCTGGGACTCCCATAATATGTATATTGTTCATCTAATCGTGTCCCATAATTCACATAGGTTTTCTTCCCTCCTTTTCATTATCCCCCCACACCCGCAATTGGATAGTTACAAATGACCTCTCTTTGAGTTCGTAGATTCTTTCTTCCGCTTGGTCCAGTCTTCTGTTGATGTTCTCTATTGCATTTTTCATTTTATCCATTGTTTTCTTCAACTCCATAATTTGGGTTTTTTTTTAATAATTCCTATCTCTCTGTCCTCATTTTGTTCATATATTCTTTTCCTGATTTCTTTGAGTTATCTGTGTTCTCTTGTAGCTCACTGAGTTTCCCTAAAATAATTGTTTTGAATTCTTTGTCAGGCAATGAATAGATCTCCATTTTTGGGTGGTCAGCTGCTGGAAAATTATTGTGTTCCTTTCACGGTGTCATGTTTCCTTGTTTTTTTCATGTTCCTTGAAGTCTTGTGTTGCTGACTTCACATCTGAAGAAGGAGTCTTTACTGTCCTCCAGTCCTTACTGACTGGCTTTGGGAGAGAAATATCTTCACCAGTCAGCTTGGCCAGGGATTCTGAGGCTTTCCATTCCTATGAATTCACCCACTCCACACTTCTTGTTCCCTGTTGGAAGGAATTCTTAAGATTGCATGACTTCTTTTGATTCTGCAAAGCCAGGCCAGGTGCTGAGAGCCTTCTGTTTGTTCTCCCTAGTGTGATGCTCTGAAATGTTCATGTTTCTGTGCCTTCTCCTAATCCCACAGAATTGGGCTGGTTTTCTGTGCATATATATGTATATATATATACATACATATACACACACACACACACACACACACACACACACACCATGGAATATTATTCAGCCATAAAAAAGAAGAAAATCCTGTTGTTTGTGATAACATGGATGAACCTGGAAGATATTATGCTTACTGAAATAAGCCAGACAAAGACAAATACTATATGATCTCACTCATATGTGGAATCGTAAAAAAAAAAAACAGTAGAACTCATAGAAACAGCAAGTAGAATGGTGGTTGCCAGGGGTTGAGTGGGGTGGCTGGGGTGGGTGGGGGGGAATGGAGAGATGTTGGTTAAAGGATGCAAACTTCTAGTTACAAGATTAATAAGTCCCGGGGATCTAACGTGCAGCATTATGGCTATAGTTGAAAATACTGTGTTATATACTTGAAAGTTGCTAAGAGAGTGTTGTGTTCTCACCACACACACACACACACACACACACACACACACACACAATGGTAACTATGTGAGATAAGCGTGCTGCTTAATTTGATTGGAGTAATCATTTCACAATGTATATGTTTATCAAATCATCACATCGTACACTTTAAATATGTACAATTCTATCAGTTACACCTCAATAAAGCTGGAAAAAAGAAATAAAATAAAATGAGCAATACCATTAAATCTTCCTGCATACTGCACCCTCATCCCATCACCTTGCCCTCCCACCCCCACACCCCTGGAGAAGTAACTACCATCCTGTACATAGTGTTTGCCACACTTTGGCTTTGCTGTAGAGTTCAATCACACATGCCTCTCTAAATGCACACTGCTTTATTTTGCTTGGTGTGGAGCCTTATAAAAATTGTATCATGCTATGTATATTCTCCAGAAAGTTGCTGTTTTCACTGGGCATTGTTTCTAAAACAATATTACCCTTGGGTATGTTTCATTTTTTATTGCCATATACTATTCCATTGTGTTAATACATCACAATTGATTTATCCATTCTCTTGCTTACGGGAATGTGAGTTTCCAGATTTTTGCTCTTATGCACAATACTGCTTTTAACAATCTTGGATGTATCTCCTGGCACACACGCACCAAAATGTCTGTTGGTTCTATTAACTAGGACTGAAACTCATGAGTCATGACTGTGCATTATCTTTAACTTCACAGGATATCAATTCATTTTCTAAAGTATTGAACCAATACCATACTTCTGAGCAGTTCATGTATCAGGACACTTCTCCACACCCTCACAACGTGGGGTTTTGTTAACTTCTACTTTTTCCCAGTCTAATAGTCATAGTAGAGTATCTCCTTTGATCTTAATTTGTATTTTCTGGAATAATTTGTCTTACGTTATTGACCACTCATGATGCTGCTTCTGTTGACTCCTGATCTTTTGTCCATTTTCCTCTTGGTTTGTTTATTTTCTTATTGAGTCTTTATGTATTATGAACACTAATCCTCATGGACTGCTTACATCTTTTCCCAGCCTCTGACTTGTCTCTTCACTTCCTTTACGGAGTCTGCTAAAAAGAAAATTTAGGGAATTCCCTGGCAGTCCAGTGGTTAAGACTCCATGTTCCAGTGCAGGGGACCCAGGTTTGATCCCTGGTTGGGGAACTAAGATCTCACATACCACAACTAAGCACATGCACCTCAACTAGAGAGCCCACATGCCACAACTACTGAGCCTGTGTGCTCTAGAGCCCACACACCACAACTAGAGAAGCGTGCACAATGCAGCAAAGACCCAGTGCAGCCAAAATCAATCAATAAATAAATAAATTTAATTTTTAAAAAAGAACAGCTATTGTGACATAACATTAAAAAAAAAGAACTCTATTGAGATTTTGACTGGAACTCCAAGGATCAACACATGAAGAACTGACATCTATATGTTTTTGAGTCTTTTTTTTTTTTTTTTTTTTGGCTGTGCAGCTCAGCTTGCAGGATCTCAGTTCCCCGGCCACGGATTGAACCCAGGCCACAGCAGTGAAAGCCTGGAGACCTAACCACTAGGCCACCAGGGAACTCCCTGTTTTCAAGTCTTTCAATTCATGAAAATGGTACTTTTCTCCATTAATTTAGGGTTTTTTTAACATCTTCTGATAAAGTTCTTTAAGTCTTGTACTTATTTTGTTAGACTTATTCCTTAAAACAAGCCTTAAAATGAGCAGGCTCCAGTTTTTTCTTTATGGGACAAATTTAGCCCCGACTCGATTTTTGAATTGTTATAAAATTGTTCAGATTTTCTGTTTCTTCCCGAGTCAGTTGTGATAAAATGTTTTTCTAGAAATTCAACCATTTCATCTAAGTGTTCCAATATACTGGCAAAAACAATGTTTAAAACATTCTGTTACCATATTTTCTATATCTGATATTAGGTCTCCTTTTTTTATTCTTAATATTTTTATGCTTTATCTTTTTTCATGATAAACCTGGACAGAGATTTGTCTATTTTATTTCTGTTTTATGGAATATTCAGCTTATTTGAAATTTTCTATGTTTCTTTGTGTTCTAATTCATTCTTAGTCATGTCTTTTTTATCTCCTTTTTTATCTCATGTCATTTTTATCTCCTTCCTTCAACTTTCTTTTTTCCTTCTACTTTTTCATGTTATTTTACTCTTTGTCTTATATCTTAAATTGCATGTTTAACTAGTTTCTCTTTTTTCCTTCCAGTTTTAATTAGATATAATTGACATACAGCACTGTATAAGTTTAAGGTATACAGCATAATGATTTTATTTACATACATCATGAAATTACCATATAATTTTAGTGACCATCCATCATCTCATATAGACACCATATTAAAGGAATAGAAAATACATGTTTTTTCCTTGTGATGAGAACTCTTAGGATTTACTCTTAACAACTTTCATATAAAACGTACAGCACTGTTAATTATATTTATCATGCTGTACTTTTCATCCCTATGACTAGAATTTTGTACCGTTTGACCACCCTCATCAAATTCTCCCTCCCCCCTACCCCCCACCTCTGGTAACCAAAAATCTGAACTCTTTTTCTATGAGTTTGTTTTTGAAGTATAATTGACCTATAACATTTTGTTACTTCCTGGTTCATAACATAGAGATTCAATATTTCTATATATTTCAAAATGATCACCACTAGAAGTCTAGTTGTTATCTGTCATGATACAAAGATATTATGTAATTATTGACTGTATTCCCCACACACTACATTTCATACCTGTGACTCATTTATTTTGTAACTGGAACTTTGCACCTTTTAACCTGCCTCACCTATTTCCCTTCCCTCCACCCCCTTCCTCTCTGGCAACCACCTATTTGTTCTCTGAATCTATGACGCTGTTTCTCTTTAGTTATGTTTGTTCATTTGTTTTGTTTATTTATTTATTGGCCGTGCTGCACAGCTTGCGGGATCTTAGTTCCCCGACCAGGAATTGAATCCGCGCCCTTGGCAGTGAAAGCATGGAATCCTAACCACTGGACCACCAGGGAATTCCCTGTTTTGTTTTGTTTTTCTAGATCCCATATATTAGTGAAATCATACAGTATTTGTCTTTCTCTGTCTGACTTATTTCACTTAACATAATACCCTCTAGGTCCATCCATGTTGTCACAAATGGCAAGATTTCATTCTTGTTTATGGCCGAGTAATATTCCATTGTATGTATATACCACATTTTAAAAAATTTATTTATTACCACATCTTTTTATCCATTCATTTATTGATGGGCACTCAGGTTGTTTCCACATCTTGGTTATTGTAAATAATTCCACAATGAGCATGGGGTGCATATATCTTCTCAAATTAGTATTTTCATTTTCTTCAGATACCCAGAGTGGAATTGCTGGGTCATATGATACTTTTATTTTTAGTTTTTTGAGAAACCTCCATACTGCTTTCCACAGTGGCTGCACCAATTCATTTTCCCAACAGCAGTGCACAAGAGTTCCCTTTTCTCCACGTCCTCACCAACACTTGTTATTTTTTGTCTTTTGGATGAGAGCCATTCTGACAGGTGTGAGGTGATACCTCATTGTGGTTTTGATTTGCATTTCCCTGATGATTAATGATGCTGAGCATCTTTTCATGTGCCTTTTGACCATCCTTTTGTCTTCTTTGGGAAAATGTCTATTTGGGTCCTCTGCCCATTTTTTAATTAGGTTGTTTGTTTTTGACATTGAGTTGTATGAGTTCTTTGTATATTTTGGATATTAACCCCTTCTCAGATATATTATTTGCAACTATCTTCTCCCATTCAGTAGGTGGCCTTTTTGTTTTGTCAGTGCAATCCTTATGAAAACACCAATGGCATTTTTCCAAAACCAGAGAAAATAATTCTAAAATTTGTATGGAAACACCAAAGACTCCAAATAGCCAAAACAATTTTAAGAAGAAAAACAAGACAGGAGTTATCATGCTCCCTGATTTCAAACTATACTACAAAGCTATAGTCATCAAAATAGCATGGTACTGGCACAAAAACAGACACAAAGATCAATGGAACAGAATATAGAGCCCAGAAATGAACCCACACTTATATGGTCAGTTAATCCACAACAAAGGTGGCAAGAATATATGATGGAGAAAGAGCCTCTTCAAGAAATGGTGTTGGGAAAATTGGACAGCTACATGCAAAAGAATCAAACTAGATTACTCACTCACACCTTATACAAAACTAAACTCAAAAATGGATTAAAGATTTAAATGTAAGACTTGAAACCATAAAACTTCTAGAAGAAAACATAGGCAGTATGCTCTTTGACATCAGTCTTAGCAACACTTTTTTGGGTATGTCTCCTCAGGTAAGGGAAACAAAAGTGAAAATAAACAAATGGAACTACATCAAACTGTAAATAACACATAATTTTGATTACTGTAGCTTTATAATAAGTCAAAATCTGATAGTATTAATCCTCCAACTTTGTTCTTTTTTTCTCAAAGTTGTTTTGCCTATTCTAGGGCCTTTGTATTTCCATTTAAATTTTAGAATCAGTTTGTCAGTTCCTACAAAAAGACCTGGGATTTTGATTCGGATTGCATTGAATCTCTAGACAATTTGGGGACAATTGTTATCTTACATGTCTTCTGACATAACAGAATATAGTCATCCATTTATTTAGGTCTTATTTGTTTTAGCAATAATTGCAGTTTTGACTGTACAGGTCTTCCATATATTTTGCTATATTTATTTCATATTTTTAAATTGTAAATGGCTTTGCTAATTTAAATTCTGATTACTGTTAATACATAGAAAACAGTTGATTTGTGTTTCTTAATCTGTATCATTCCACTTTGCTAAACTCACTTATTAGTTACAATTGACCCTTGAACAACATGGGCTTGAACTGCATGGGTCCACTTATATGAGGATCTTTTTTCATTAAATATATAATATTCAATCTGTGATTGATTGAATCCGTGGATTCAGAGCCACAGACATACACGAATTTTCCACTCTTCCAGGGGGTCAGATCAGCACCCCTAACCCCTCATTGTTCAAGGGTCAACCTTAGAGTGTTTTTGCAGATTCTATTAGGTGTTCTACATAGATGATCATGTTGTCTGCAAGTAAAAAGTTTCATTTCTCCATTTCCAATCCAAATGCCTTTTTTCTTTTTCTTATTGCTCTGACTAGAGCTTCCAGTACAATGTCGAGTAGAAGTGTTGAGAGTAACATCTTGGTCTTGTTCTGTCTTAGGGAATGAGCATTCAATCCTTCACATTAAGTGTAGTGATACTGTGTGGGTTTTGTAAATGCCCTTTGTCAGGTTGAGAAAATTCCCTTCGATTCCTAGTTTGCAGAGTTCTTATTAGTAAAGGATGTTGGATTTTTGTCATATGATTTTTCTGCAACTATTGAGTTTACCATATTTTTTTGTTGTTGTTTATTAATATGATAAATTGCTTTCCTGATGTTTAGCCATCTCTGCATTCCTGACTTAAATCCCATTAGGTCATGTTGTGCTGTCCTTTTAAAATATTGTTAGATTCATTTTGTTAAAATTTGTTTACAGTGTTTGTGCCTATGTTATGGAGGGATATTTGTTTGTAATTTTCTTTTCTTTTAATGTTTTTGGTTTGGGTATCATAGTAATGCTGGCCTCATAGGAGGAGTTAAAAAGTATTTTCTCCCTTTCATTTAAAAAGTATTTTCTCTCTTTCATTTTTCTAAAAACATTCATGTAGAATTGGTATGATTTCTTCCTTAACTGTTTGGTAGACTTCACTACTGAAGTAGTCTAGGCCTGAAGTTTCCTTTGTGGGAAGAATCTTAACTATAAATTCAGTTTCTTTAATAGATATAGGAGCATTCAGGTTATCTATTTATTTTTGATTCAACTCTGTGTCTTTCGAGGAAATTGTTAATTTTGCCTAAGTTGTCAAATGTATTGGCAAAAAGTTGTTCATAATATGTCGTCATTATCCTTTTAATGTTTGTAAAACCTGTAGTGATGTCACCTTTCTCATTGCCAATATTTGGGGCTATAAAATCCTCTCTCCTCATGTTTTCACAGCATGCAGCAATTCTGATGTGTTGTGTTTTCACTTTAATTAAACTTAAATACTTTATAATTTTTCTTTTAATCTCTTTTTGACTCATTTATTTACAATGAGTAAGTAAAAATTTCTATTGTGTTATTTAGTTAAATGTTTGTAGATTTTTCAGATTTCTTTTTGTTACTGATTTCTAATTTAAAACCATTGTAGTCAGAGAAAACACTTCGTATGATTTGAATCCTTTTAAATTTATTGAGACTTGACTTATGGCCCAGAATATGACGTTTTAGTAAATGTCCTGTGTGCACTTGAGGAAAATGTGCATTCTATTCATATTGTGTGGAGTGTCCTATAAATGTCAATTAGGTCAACTTGGTTGATAGTGTACAAGTCTATCTTTGATGATATTCTTCTTATTTGTTCTATCGGTTATTGAGAAGAGCATAATTGTGGATTTGTGTATTTCTCCTTGCAGCTCTATCAGTATTTGTTTCATGTATTTTTAACTTTATTATTAGGTTCATAAACATTTAGGATTGTTATATCTTCCTAAATTACACCCTTGTCATTATAAAATGGCCTTCTTTATACTTCGCAATAATCCTTGTTCAGAAACCTACTTTGATATTAGCAGAGCCACACAGTGTTTTTTTAACTAGTGTTAGCATGGTACATCTTTTTCCCATCCCTTTACTTTAAACTTATGCGTCTTTATATTTAGTGTTTGTTTCTTATAGGCAGCATATGCTTGCGTCTTGCTTTTTTTTTTTTTTTTGCGGTACACAGGCCTCTCACTGTTGTGGCCTCTCCCGTCGCGGAGCACAGGCTCCGGACGCACAGGCTTAGCGGCCATGGCTCACGGGCCCAGCAGCTCTGCAGCACGTGGGATCTTCCCGGACTGGGGCACGAACCCGTGTCCCCTGCATCGGCAGGCGGACTCTCAACCACTGCGCCACCAGGGAAGCCCTTGCTTTTTTATTCAATCTGAACATCTCTCTTTTTTCATAAATTTATTTTTATTTATTTATTTATTTTTGGCTGCGTTGGGCTTCCTCTAGTTGCGGCGAGCGGGGGTTACTCTTCGTTGTGGTGTGCGGGCTTCTCACTGCGGTGGCTAATCTTGTTTCAGAGTACGGGCTGTAGGCGCATGGGCTTCAGTAGTTGTGGTGCACGAGCTTCAGTAGCTGTGGCTCACGGGTTCTAGAGCACAGGCTCAGTAGTTGTGGCGTACAGGCTTAGCTGCTCCACGGCATGTGGGATCTTCCCTGACCAGGGATTGAACCTGTGTCCCCTGCATTGGCAGCTGGATTCCTAACCACTGTGCCACCAGGGAAGTCCCATGAATATCTCTGTCTTTTAATTTGGGTGTATAGACCATTTTTATTTAGCGTGAATGTTGATAGGATTAGGTTTTAGCCTGTCGTCTTACTCTCTGTTTTCGTTTGTCCCAACCCAATAAAAAAAGGGAGGGAAGACAAGAGATTTGAGCAGATACTTAACCAAAGATGACATCTGAGTGACAAATAAGTACATGAAAAGATTCTCAACATCATTTTTCATCATGAAAATGCAAGTTAAAACCACGAAGAGATACCACTGCAGACCTCCTAGAATGGCTAAAATGACTGCCCATAGCGAGTGCTGGAACTCTGATACACTCTTGGTGAGGATGTGAAACAGTACAAGCACTTTGGAAAACAGTGGGTAAACATAGCCCTGCCGTGTGACCCAGACACTCTACTTCTAAGTACCCAAGAGGAAAGAAGTCTTATGTCCATACAGATGCCTGTACACTTATGCTTGCATCAGCTTTATTTATAAGAGTCCAAACCTGGAAACAACTAAAACAACTACCATCAGGTGAAGAGATAAATTATTTGTTTACCCATACAGTGGAACACTGCACAGCAATTAAAAGAAATGAGCCGTCTATAGATGCTACCACAGGGAAGAATCGCAAAGTAATTTCAGTAAGTCCCCTACATACAAACGAGTTCCATTCCAAAAGAGCGTTCGTAAGTCCAATCTGATCGTTAAGTCCAACAAAGTTAGCCTAGGTACCCAGCTAACACAATCGGCTATGTAGTACTGTACTGTAATAGGTTTATAATAGTTTTCACACAAATAATACCTAAAAAACAAACACAAAAAATAAAGAAAACATTTTTAATCTTATAGTACAGTACCTTGTAAAACACAGTACTACCATACAA
Organism: Delphinapterus leucas; assembly: GCF_059928025.1. Classification (NCBI taxonomy): domain Eukaryota; kingdom Metazoa; phylum Chordata; class Mammalia; order Artiodactyla; family Monodontidae; genus Delphinapterus; species Delphinapterus leucas. The sequence goes on from NC_143130.1 coordinate 180,379,605, forward strand.
CAGCTGGTACTTCTTAGCAGTATCAGCTATATCACCACTGCCTTTATGCTTGCTTCCAGACATCCTGAGCTTGAAATAAAGACACTGTGCTACTGTAGTCTATACACTACTGTAAAGTACACAAAAGCACGACCACTTGTAGAGGATGCACGCACGTGACGATGTACGCCAGACACGCGAATTAACTTATGTGATTGGATGTGCGTATGCACGTTTGCATCTTTGAAAGTTCACAACTTGAAGGTTCGTAGATAGGGGACTTACTGTGTTCTGAGGGAAAGAAGCCAGACAAAAAACCTGTACATATTTTATTACTCCATTTAAATTCTAAACATGCAAATTAATCTGGAGTGACAGAAAGCGGCATTAGTGGTTTCCTGGGAGGGAAGAGCCGGGAGAGAGGCAGGAAGGAGAAAGGACATAAAGATACTTGTATAATGGATTCGTTCATTTTCTAGATTGCGATGGCGGTTTCACAAATGTATTTATGTCAAAACTTTCAAACTGTGCACTTTGTGCACTTTATTATATGTCAGTTACCTCAATAAAGCTGTTTTAAAAATACGTTTTAAACTTGGAATTTACCACCAAGAGAATACAAATAAGAACTAGGCATTCCAAAATGCTAGAGAAAAATAAAATAGTAAACAGCTCCCAAAGCCAGAGACAAGGAAAACACAGCATAAATAACAGATGTATCAACAAACATGTCTGTTTTGACAATAAACACTCTATTTAAAGACAATAGTTATGCACTCTTTACACAGAGTATACCTAAAATAAAATACTTGAACGTTAAAAAGAAAAGGAAAGCAAAAATATGTTGGGCAAACATAAACACTACGAAAAAGTGTTAGTAAAATCGATATCAGATAAAGTTGAAAAGCTCTAAAAAAGATAAAGAGTAATTTGGTCTGAGAAACAGTTCAAAACACAGGAAAGGCATAACAGTGACTAACCTTTAGGCAGTAAGTAACTTACCATCGAAATCTATAAAGCAAAACCGTAGGAAATACCACAGTAAATTAACAACTGAAATATAAACGCAAAAGTCTTGAAACTGTTAACCCCAAAGCCCAAGGTATATAAATCATGTTCTGTTTAATTTTTCCAGGGGCTGGAGCAACTTGACCCAGCCAGCACCTAAGAGGGGATTAGCATGTTCTGCAACTTCAAATGTTTTTCACCACCATGAATGCCTGTATTAAAGTCGTCAAGAATACGTTTGGCCTCCTCCAGGTACTAGCCACCGTGAGCTATCCTGCAGCGTGGCACTGAGCCCAGTCCCAGCTCTGGAGCACACGTTTGCTGCCATCGCCCTTAATCCAACAGGGAAACTGAGGCTGGGAGAGGCCAAAGGACTTGACCGACTGCACAAAGGGAGTGCGGAGCCAGGATACAAAACGGGTTTCTCTTGCACACAGGCACCAGGTGAGGGTCAGACGTTTAAAAAGGTAGATTGCTGAGTGTTTCTACCGTGCTCCCAGGTCCCACAGCTGGTGCTCCATCTGCCTGGAAGCCACTCCAGGCCTAAGAACAACAGGCCCGGTGTGAGTCGCAGGGTTGTGTAGGACAGAGTGTGTGTCAGACAGAGAGGGAGCGTGTGTACATGAATGTCTGTCGGTGAGTGCATGAGTCTGGGGGCTGAGGTCCCTGCCCTCCCACCTGTGGCCACCACCCTCCCCGTTGAGACAGCCAGGGTGGAGGAAGGGTCCCCCCACCCCCCGCCACCCTGCCCCCTCAGGCCCACCCCCACAGAGCCACCCTCCCCTTGACAATGAGACTGTAAGCTCAGAGGTGACCTCTGTGTTGGCCCCTTCCTTGCACCGGAGGAATGCCTCAGGGCTGGGATGGCGCCGAACCAGCTCCCAGCTTGTGGGAGGGGGAGAGAGATGCATCTGAAACGTTAAGTATGGCTTTGGAAGCAGCTCGGCTCTTCCGATGATGACAGCTTGCCTTGTTCCAGATGGTTCCTGTGCGTTTCCCCCCTCGTTAGTATGCTAATTTATTCTGACTTATCCCGCGGCTGCTGTACAGCGGGGCTGGAGCACACCTCAGTGCCAGAGCAGCCCCGGAGGCCCATGATTCCCAGCTGGAGCGGGACCCCTCCCCGGGCTGTCACCCAGCCAGGGGATAGAGGAGACAGGTGGGGATGTGACTTCAGTGTCAGCCGGAGCAGGCTGTAATTTCCCCCCTGGCGGCCCTGACATTCACGGCAAGCTCTCGGTCTGTGACAGAATGCAGAGCAAAGCCAGAGATGGGGGCTCTGGGAGCAGCGGATCCAGAAGGTTTCTGACAGAGCATCAAATGTAGTTAAAACATAAGTAGGCATCTGAAAAAAGACCCAAAACAAGGGGACTTGAACGTGACATTTCTTGGTCCAGGTCAGCGTCTCCAGGCCACATGGCACGCCCAGCTGCAAGCCCAGGTCCAAGCCTCGTGGTGGCTCCAGGCACCAGGCCGTTACCTTTGTCCACTGGTCCAAGGTCACTGGTCCACCACGGCTCACCACGACCCCGCTGTGCACTCTGGCAGACCCCACCGCTTCCCACCGCAAGGCCACGGCCCTGCCCAGAGGCACTTCCTGGCCACCAGAGGAGGCTCGGCCTCTGCGAGGGGCAGGCAGAAGTGCTGGGTGGCTCTCAGGAGCTGCCCTGGCGCTGCGATGCCCGACAGGCAGGGGCCGACACCCAGCCCCGCGTGGGGTTGGGGTTAGAGCTCGGGTCGGGTTAGGGGCCCTGGTGGGAGTGAGGCCCGTGGCCTAGCAGCCAGCGACCGTGAACAAGTCCTCCCTGCCCCTGGCCCCCCCGGGCTGCTGGGATCACCTCCAGATGGAGGCTCACTCCCCACCTGCCCCAGGGCCAGCTTCTACGCACACCCCCTGCAAGGGGAGAGGGAGGGGAGGCAGCTTCTGGTCCCATCCTATCAGGCAGCTCTTACCTAAACGGCCACCCCGGGCCTGCCCATTTCCCTGGGAGCCTGGGAAATAGGTGTCTAATTTGGCAAGGCTCCTAGTTAAAACAGCCCCACCACCACCACCTCGCAGCGGGGGCCCAGCCAGGCCCTCCCCAACCACTGCCGCTCACCCCGCTTTCTCCACCTTGGGGCTCCTGCCCCAGACTGGTAACGTCCAGTGTGACCCCCTCGGCAGGCAAGGAGCTCCGTCCCCTGCAGAGACAGAGTAACAGTGTAACGAAGTTGCCAGGTGAGCAGCGTCTGAGCTCTCCAGGCACTGTCTGCGGTTTCCTGGCAACGAGGGTGGGGCCTGCATCCACAGAGGAGAGTCTGAGCCAGGCCCTGGGCTGCCCTGGGCACTGGTCTCGTGGAGCCAGGCTCAGCAGGAGGCAAAGGCTGAGCCCCGGCCCCCGGGATTGCGATGGAGGTGGATGACGATGTGCGGGAAGGCCCCAGGGCCCCTGATGCCACGGGGACACAAGGAGAGGTCAGAGCGCGCTGGTGTCCTGGGGGCTTGGCCGACCCCTGAGGCCCAGGTCCTCTCCTGGGCTTCCTGCGTCCAACAAGCAAGTAGCTGTCGGGCCACATTCCTTCGGGGGGGGATGGGGCACTAACGTCCAGGGTCATGGCCACAGTCCTCCGCTGGGGGCTGCCCGACTATCCAGGCCGTGAGAGTGGCCTGCCCTTGGCTCCAAGGCAGCGAGACAGACGGACGAGCCAGAGGCTCTGCCCCCACCTTCCCTGTCCACAGTACCCAGGGACAATGGCGTCCTTCCTCCCAGGAACGGGCAGCAAGCTGATGCTACCTGCCACGTGGTAGCAAGAGGGGGCTGACCGCCCATCCCAGCCTGCCCAGGACACCCGGTGCACCTGGGGTCCCTGCATAACCATAGGAGCACCCCTCTCATGCCGCAGCGTCCTGGTTGCATGAGAAGGTATAGGGGCCCTGAGGCACCCTCCCCGGTTCCCAGGGCCAAGGGAAGAAGCACTCGTGATGGAGAGAAGGCCCGTGTGAAGGACGAGCAGGGACTGCGGGAGAGAAGCCAGCCTGGCAGGCATGGGACACTCAGCAAGGCCACTGCGTGAGAGGCTTCTGGAAGTGCAGGGGACTTGGACCGTGGGGCCCTGGGGTGCCACACTGGGGGAGCAGATTTAACCCTGCAGGGAATAGGGAGCCATTGAAGGTTCAACAGCATGCAATGATCAACAAGGTCTTTCAGATTCATCAGGCAGCCCTGGGGGGTCACCCCCTTCCACCTGTTGTGACCCCAGCTATGCCATCCTGCCTATTGTTAAATTAACACCTGTGCAGTGGAGTACAGGTGCTGGAAGGCAAGCCACAGTTCAACAACAGACCACGAGAGAAATGGAATCGAGAGGTTCTCTACTCATGGGCCCTGGAGGAGACACAGGCCCACCCCATGGGGCCATGCAGGGAGGGCAAGGCAGGTGGTACAGGGAAAGGTAGGACCTGGGAACACGCCTTCATCAGGGTTCCTGGGGGCAGTGCCTTGGAGCTCCCAGGCTGGGGCTGGACTGGTCAGTTCAAACCAAAAGAGTGAGATTTTGGTGAGTCCCACGGGGGTCGGATCCAAGGGGCTGTAAGTCATGTGGGGCTATTGGGAGCCACCCCCGGAGCTCATGCTTCCTAGCCCTGAGGCTGCTCCCCAGGGCGAGTGCTTAGAGGGGGGTCCAGGGTCAGTCCAAGTTCTCCCAGGCCGCTTGGCCAAGCACAATGGATCTGAGGCTGCAGCTGAGCTAAACTCCAGACCATCCCCCATTCAGTGAGCTGGGGAGAAACAAGGGAGAGGGAGGGTGTGGGGACATAGCGCAATCTCCCACATAGCGACAGTCACAGCGTCGGTGCGGGTGGCACCCCTGACCCCACCTCTGGTCACCCAGACTCTTCGGTTCCTGTCATTTTCCAAGCCTGGTGCCGCAAACTCCCTGGCAACTGTGTGAGCTGCCTGAGGTCCGGCCAATAGATTCCTTTTCTGCCTAAATGATCTGCAGTTGGATGCTGTTGCGTCAAGAAACTTGAATGGCTCCCCACAAGGCGTGGGGTGAGGGTCAAGTCTCCGTGGAAATGGTGTGGGCTGGACTGGGTTTCCTGGCCCCGATGAAAGCCTCACCATCATTTAGGAGGGAACGCTCCTGCCCAGCACATGTGGTATTGGCTTTGAGTGGTCTGAGCTACCAAGGAAGACCGGAGGGGAGCTGGTAGGAAGAGCCCAGGCGGGACGCAGAGCAGGGATGATCCCAGTTGCTGGGTGGCCGCCGTCAGAACTGGGGCTTCAGAGAAAGAGAACACACACACTTAGATCCCTAAATTCCTGGTTTCAGGTGTAGCCTGAACCCCAGTACTTGCTGGTACCGCACGGGAAGCCATCTGAACTTTAGAAGACACAGGAATGGTGGCTGGAACCACACTCGGGTTCCTTCAGGTCACAATGTCAGCTTTGGGACACGGAGCCTCGGAGGGCCTCTGGTGTAAGTCAGGACAGACCTCCAGGAAGAGACTTTGGAGGGAACCTTGAGTGTCACTGTGGTCCCCAAATCAGAGAGGGCTTCAGGGGGCCTGGGGTAAACGGAGCTTTGACCTGTGTCCCCCCGGGTGCATCCAGGGGCTCCCCCCGCCCTCCCGCATCTGTCTTGGCTTCCTGAGGGAACAGCCTCTATCGATATCCACGCCAGCTGCCGCCCTGGGCTCAGTGGGAATCCAGGGCTCTCCCTCCTGCCAACCCCAAAGTCCCCACGGTCCTGGAGGAATTGGAGAGATGGAGTCATAACAAGGCTTGGAGAAGCACTTCATGCCCAGGCACGGCTGGTGCAGCCCAGAGACGGGCGTGGGCATCATAAACGTCACCCGGCTGACCCCAGCCGCAGCTGCTGCTCCAGACCCAGGTCCCTACAAGCACCTGGTGCCCACGTGCAGGCAGATCTGGGGAAGCTATTGCCCGTCTCCAGAGAACCAGGACGTCAACGTGTCCCCACCACCGCCTCACAGGCGCATAGCAGCCCCTCTGTGCCACGGTATGGCCCACGGAAGTCTTGACGGTTTCACAGTAACCCAGACAAGGGGAGCAGGACATGGGCGCCTTGCCTGCAGAGGGCGGGACGTGAGGGGCCAGTGACCTGGGGCTTGGCAGGATAGACCCCTTTGCCCCTGAACTTTAAGAAAAACGCACCGAGTTCAGGTGCCTTTGTGGGCGTGGAGTAAAGGACACCCCGGTGAAAAGCCCCCAGCTCCGAGTGGGGACAAAGCAAGAGCAAACCCTACAGCAGGTCCCTGATGACCGAGTGGCATCCCGGTGCCTGAAGGAGGCAGGTAGGAGTACCCTGCGTGTTGCCTCCAGCAGTCCCAGTGGGAGGGTCCCAACAGAGGACCCCATGCAACAGGTAACCATCCTCACTTTGAGAAACAGCTCCTGGCTTGGGCCAGGTGGGCTGAGGACACCGGACAGTGGAACACCGAATGCTCGGGTGGCCAGACTGCCCAGCGTGAATGGATGTGTCTGGACCACAGGCTGGGCTGGGTCCATACTGCTCCATCACCAGGTAGGTGCAGTGTGTCTCCCTCAGGTGTCCAACACCACACTCATGGCTTCCTCTGTGGCTCCCAAGCTGGGGGAGACACCACCAGATAGAGCCCAGTTTACAGGGGGCTCTGTACGGTCTCGGGCACCCATGCAGCCACGACCACCCATGGGACACTGCCAGCTGCCTGGGGCAGGTTGGTCACAGGATCTTTCCCATCATGGATGGACAGCCATTCTGTCTCCAGCCCCTCCCCCATCATGGACTTTTGTCTGATTGCCCATCAGGGTCTCCGTAGTGGCTAATTTCATATGTCACCTTGACTGGCCTGGGAGGTCGGGGTACCTGGTACGACATTTTTCTGGGTGTGTGAGGTGTTTCTGGGTGAGCTCAGCGTTTGAATCTGAGGGCGGCCTGAGTGCGGTCGGCCTCGTCCGGTTCTGGAGGCCAGAGTGCGGCCCAAGGCCGAGGGGGAGCCCTCACCCCCCGTCTGACTGCAGGGCTGGGGCCGCGGCCTCCTGCCCTCGGGCCTCCCGTTCTCTGGCCTTCAGACCTGGACTGAGACCTGTGTACAGCTCTCAGACCTCAGCCTTCCATCCACACCACTGGTTCCTGGTCCCCAGGCTGTGAACGGCAGTTCCTGGGGCCTCTCAGCCTCCGGACCACCTAAGCTCACTCCTCACAATAACCCTCTTACTAAAATGACACCCCCTACTGGTCTCTGGAGAACCCTGACTAACCATCTACCCCACACACCACTCCTGACCCCGAGCTCACTCCGGGAGGAAAGCCAGTGTCTTCTCCCAACTCTGCCACGAGCCCCAGTGGGAGGCAAGAATTGTGGAGACACCAAAGGGTCCCCAGCGTCCCTCCCCGCCACACAGAGTCTCCAGCCCACGCTCTGGGTCGTGGGGAACGTGGACCCCAGCGCAGGCCCCCTCAGCAGCAGGGTGGCTCCCCGGGTCCTGCCCCCGGTCGGGGCCCACGCCCATTGCTTGCCCCCAGGAGCCCCGAGGGGTCCACCGCCTGTCTCGGACCCCCTGTTCTGCCCCGTCTCTGGTCGGCCCCGCCCATGCCCAGCGCGTCCTCTAGGACTGCTGGCCCCTAAGAGGATCCAAGGCACCGAACGAGATTGTCAAACGCCCTCTTAAAGTCCATGGTAATTACTTCCAGAGGCTTTTATAGTCCCGGAGGAGTCGGATGGCCACGCCCCACCGTCCAGGAAGGCCGTATTTCACCATCAAGGACACGACCCTGGGTATTTACAGACGGTAATGAGACTGTCCGCTGCTCCATGTTACCATAAATAAGCAGTGAAAACTGCTGAGTTTCATGCAATTCCCCCTGATTGCCTGGAAGGCGTCATTATTTTAATAAAAAAAACTACTCAGCCAGACTGCCCAGCATCTCAGGCCCAGCGTTAATTACACAGAGGATGCTGGGTGGGAGCTGACTGTCGCGGGGTGGGGTGGGGGGTTCTTTTATGTGAAAAGGAGTGAATTAAAAGAAAGAGTAGGACTTTCCGCACCTTAAAAATAAAGGTGATGTACAGGATGTCCTCCTGACCCAAGGGACAGACACAAAAGATCACCTTCCCATTATCCACCTGGCCTTCTGAAGTCAGGACCCACAGCCCTTTTCCCATCCGAGGTAGCAATGCAGCCCCCTCCACATGAACGTTCCCTGGTTCCCTTATAGCTGGAGAGGGCCAGGCAGCACGGTTTGGACCAAGGTGATGTTAGTAGAAGTACTGGGTGGGTTTCCCAGAAAGTAATACAAAAGGGGAAAGACTCAGTCATCAGGTTTGCCTTCCTTTTTCACTCTCTTTCCTCTTCTGTCCTGCCCCCGCTTCCTGCTGGAACACAGATGTGATACTGGAGGTGGAGCAGCCATATTGTGACCACGAGGCTATTCACCAAAGGACAAAAGCCACATTAAGGATGGCCGAACAGAAAGAGTCGAGCCCTTGCATCACCATGGAGACCCTAAATCAGACTTTGGAATCTGTCTACTTTGGGGACTGGTCAAGGCTCAGGTACACATCCTCTCTTGTAGATGTCAAGGCCCTGGGGTCCTCAGCCTGTTACTCCAGGAGCTTGCTTCCCGAGGCCATGGTGGAGTGTGGGGGGCAGTGTCAGAAGACTAGGGGGCTTCCCTCCAGACTGCAGCTGGTTTCCCCCAGTCAGGGTCAGGGTCAAAATTACAGCCATCCTTTCATGGTGAGAACGAATGCCCATCCCACAGCCCCTCCTGTCCTCAGAAGAAATCGTCATACCCCTGCCCTCCCCGTCCATTAGGGAGTCCAGCAGGGGTCCCCAGGGTGCCCTTCTGGGGATTGGGAAGGTCCATCCACCTGATGGGAGACACTTCTCCCAGCGCCAGGCGAAACCTCCCAGACCAGTCTGAAGGTGGGTGGTTCAGAGTCTGGAGGGCTGCCAGACACCCCTGCTTCCCTCTGACACATACGAGGCCCCAGCCCCTTCCCCGCTCACATCAGGGGCTCTGCGCCCAGCAGGGTCTTTGAAGCCACACACGGCGGACGCTCCACTGGGGATGAGCCTGAGTGGCTCTCGAGGATGCTCAGGCCAGCAGAGCGTCTGAGGTTGTCCAGGCCAGCCCAGCCCAGAGGAAGGCCCTGCTGCAGCCCCTCTGCGAGGTCCCGGCAGGTGTTACTAGGCCTGTCACTGCCCAGCCAGTCAGAGGCGGGGGAAGGGAGCCCTTGAGACACTAGACAGGGCAGTGGGGAAGGGGCTGACCCCCTACATCCCCTCCAATTAGCAGTCCCCACGCTGACAAGCAGGGCCGCACACGAGCCACGTGGAGCCTTCGAGAGGTCAGCTGATGGAACTGCGGTGGGAAATCTACTTTGTAATAAAACTGCTCATAAAAGTGAAATGTCGGTTAAAGGCTGCGTTTCCGCGGGGAGTCAGTTTTTACATCACTGCCTGTCCTAGAGAAGCAGGGCCCTCTCCGCTCACTATCCGGCTGGGCTCGGCAGGGGGTGTGGGGCCTCAGGGGGTTCACAGGGGCAGGCAGCCCCATGAAGCTGCAGTTTAGAGGGACCCCAAACGCCTCTGCTTCCCCTGCCCTCAGCCCTGAACAGGAGCCGTGGGGACCGGCCACTGTGGGCACCAGCATGAGGGTCCACCAGCAGGACAGGGTCCAAAGAGCAGGCTGAGGCGGGAGGCAAGTGGTAAAGAGGGGCAGAGGGGTTCTTCCCCAAACGCTTCTCCACTTACCCCAGGCTACGTAACCTCAAGTTGTGCAATGAGGCGAACTCAAGCATCCACTTTACAGGGGCCTCAGTGGAGCCACTGGTCCCAGTACAGGTGGCCGAGTGGGCGGAGAAGCGGGTCTGGGGCCAGTTCCTGTGTCTGGAGGCTAATTTCCCGAGGAGTCTGGACTCGGAGAGGGGATCTGACGGTGCCAGGCGTGGGGAGGAGCCCCAGGCACGGGAGAGGCGGTCCTGGCACGTGGCGTAAGGGGTCACTGGCGCAGCTGCGTCGACGGTGCCTGAGGCTGGAGATGTCAAGGCTGCCTCCCTCACGTGGCCAGGGCTCTACACGAGGCCTCCCGTGTGGCCCGGGCTTCGTCAAGGCACGGCGGCCACGTTCCCAGGGGCTGCCCCAGAGAGCCAGGTGAAGCTGCTACACCTTTACAGCCGAGCCTGGCAAGTCACACAGGGTCAAGTCCCCCACGTCTGGTCAGCGGGGAGACCCAACGAGACCCGCCCTGTGCCAGGGAGGGAGGCGGGCTCCACCGCTCGATGGCGGCGGGGTGGTGCGCGTGAGCACCTGGACAGGCCTTAGGCGGACGAGAGAGGCTCACCCAGCCGCGCGGGGCTCCTGGTCATTACGGCCCCATGTGGTCACCCCCTTGGGCTGGGCTGGACTGATTCTCACGCTTTCAGGGACTAAAACGCTGCAGAAGAGATGGGGTGTCGCTTCTAAGATTAGGTTAAGAAAAGACTGGCTTCCGTCCTGTGGCCTCCCCTGCTGTCCCCCACCCCTACCTCCCTGGGGGAGCCAGCTGCCGTGTCGCGAGGCAGCCCCGTGGAGAGGCCCAGGTGACACGGAGCGGAGGCCTCCTGCCAACAGCCGGTGAGGGAGCCCAGGTGGGTCCTTCCCCAGTGGCGCCTTCAGTCAACGGCAGCCCCAGGCTGCACCTGTGAGACCTGAGCCGGAGGCCCCTGGCTGAGCCACACCTGGGTTCCTGCCTCGCACACGCTGTGAGGTGCTGAGCGTTGCTTTCAGCTGTTCAGCGCCGGGAAGTCTGTTACGCAGCCGTACGTAACCAATACCTCCCTGCGGTTTGGGGGCAGCAGGGGACGGCTCGGACACTGCGGTTATTCTTTGAAGAGTCCGTATTGTTGAGAGAGGCTTACAGAGGCACCTGGGGTTTGCAGGTGTCGTGAGAGACAAGCCCGGAGGGGCGAGGCCCGTGAGGCAGGGAGCGCGCGAGTGTCCGGGGCTCGGGCTGCCCTGCTTCGGGTGCGTTTGCTCGGCGTGCTCACGCACGGGCCTGCAGACAGTCCCTGTCGCCCTGGGCGCTGCTGGGAGCGGGCCCGCCGCCCTGCAAGGGCACCCTCCCTCGTCACAGCCCCTCCTGTCCTCACCCCAGGGTCTCACTCCTGTGGGCTGGACACTCCCCGGGGCAGGAGAAGCCCCAGCTTCGCGGACGGCGGGCCACGGCTGGGCCGGGGGAAGTCATGGCAGCCCCCAAGGTCCCCGGTCAGCCAGCTGGAGGTGAAGGCAGAACAGGGGGCAGGTGGGGACCCTGCTGGGAGCTGAAGCAACCTGGGGTCCCCGAGTCTGGAGGCGGGTGGCTTCCGCAGCCCCGATGCCCTCCCACTGCAGCGCCCTGGCCCTCTGTGGTGAGGGGAGACCCCAGAGGAAGGGCCTTCTCTGCCCTGCTCCTCCGGGAGCCCCAGCGCCTGCACGTGGCTGCACTGCGCCGCTTCCACGCCTCCCCGCCTGCAGCCTCTGTCAGCCAGCCTCCCGCCTTCCCGCCTCCTAAAGGCCTCTGCGGGGACCAGCAGCCCCAGCTCAGAGCCCAGCCCCGAAGGCCTCCCTGCCCCCAGCGCCCCCTGCAGGCCAAGGCCCTCAGCCCCTGGGACCTCGTTCCTGCGCGGCTGTGACTGTGGGTGGCAGCGCAGTGACGCAGCTCCTGTCACCCCAGCCACCAGGGCGCCTCCTGTCCCTCTACGACAGCCCAGGCGGGACCTTCCCCAGGAATTCTGTCCCCACGGTGCCAGTGCTTCAGGACAGGCAGTGCCCTCGGGGGCCTGTCCCTGCCGCAGCTTCAGGCGGGCTCTGTCGGTGGTGCCGCGCGCGCAGGGGCCCGCAGGGTGGTGGCCACTGCCTCTCGGGGGGGGGGGGGAGCGGCCCTGAGCATCTGGATGGTGGGAGGTGGGGGCGGGGTCCCCTGGCGGCTCTGGGTCCGCTCCCACCTGCCCCCAGTGCAGGTGGGCACACCCGCCGGGCCTGGACTCAGCCTGCGTCTGCCAGGGCGGGAGCCACAGGCCTGCCCCACCTGCCGCAAGGGCTGGGCTCCCCGCCGCCCAGCTCTTTCCTCGAAAGGGGAAAAGTCTCTGCAGAGCGGCTCGCCCCAGTGCAGGCACCTGTGGGCAGGTGAGCCGGGCACCGAGACGTCCAGTGGCCCTGGCCCACCTGAGGCCCGCCTGGGTCCGTCCCGGGCCAGGGAGCCCGCACCGGCAGGAGGCGGCCACGCAGCAGAACCAGGTTCCCCTCGGGCTGCCCCGTGTGCCCGCCCGGCCGGCCAGCGACGGCGTCTCCCCGTCTCAAGACGCTCTCCGTCCCAGCTAACCCAGCTGGGGTCTTCTCAAGCTCACTCTAATGTACGAGGCAGCTGGGGTACAGGATACTTTTAATGAAAGTTAGGTGCAAGCAGATACAGGGGATTGATCGCTGTGTTATGATTTTATAGTTCTCCATGCACAGCGGCACGGAAAAGGCAATGAGAGCAGAGCCACTTCAGGAAGATAAAATGCGGCATTTATTTTTAATGGAAAGAGAATTTCAGGACTCGCCCAGCTGTGGAGAGACCTGCTGAGGCCTCACTTGTGGGACAAAGACGAGCCAGAGGCATGGTGGCCTTGGTGAAGTGCCCCCGCCTCAGGGTGGGGTAGAGACCACCGGGGCTTGCCAGGGTTGGTGGGGGGAGGTCGCCAGGTGGGGATTTCCCCCCAGATCAGAGGGGCATGAGGCCCTGCTTGACACAGGGACCAGGATGCGGCCTTGCAGGCCTAAGCCTCAGTTGCCCACCTGTACAGCAAGGGCAGGATGCCCCTCAAGGCCCAGGGGAGGGACGTCACAAAGCGTGACCCGCCATAGCCTCTGCTCCTTTCCTGGGGAGCAACATTTATTGAGCACTTACTGTCTTCCCTGAAATCACAGCTCTGCCTTAAATTCGACCCAAACCTGGCTGGTGGCATGGTCGTGGACCTGCCTCAGCCAGGCGGGTCCAGCCCAAGCTCAGGCCTTCCTCTCACCTCCACCTCCAGGACCCACCAGGCTGCTTCAGACCAGCTCAGAGGTTGAAAAATGCACCATCGGTGGAAAGAGAGCCAAAGGCTGCGGCAGCTGGGAACCCCTGGGGCGTCACTGGTGGGTGGGCTCTGGCCTAGGGGGTAGGTGGGGCGGCAAGCAGGGCAGAGCTTTGGGGGCATTGAGGGCTTTGGGGGAGAAGAGGACCAGGGTTCTCCTCCCAGAGCCCTGAGGTGCCTGTCCCGCCCTGTCCAACCTGCAGCCCTAACGGGAAGAGACAACACAGACACCGACTGGTCTTCCCTGGCCCCCAGGCTTCTGTGCAAACCACTGTCTCTACCCACCACCTGGCCGTCCACACAGCTCTGCTGCTGACCGAAGACCTCCCGTCCAGCCAACGAGGTGCAGGAATGCACGGACCGAGCCTGATCACCCCCGATCCTGCAGCCACCTGATGGGACAGTGACACGGCCTCCAAAGACGGGGCTCAGCGCCAGCAGGGTGGTCACACCCTGTGGGTTCGGGGGGGGGGTCCTCCAGCATTCACAGTGGTCCAGGGACCCAGGGCTGGAAACCATGGAGGAACCATGGTTACCCGGGGGACCCCTAAGTCACCCTGGGAGTCCGGTCCTTAAACTGCAGGTGGTCAGCTGACCTCAGAGTCTGGCCGAGGACAGTGCCAGGGGCGGCCCAGTGCCTCCAGGCCTCCCAGACAGGCTCACCCGCCACCATACCCCGAGGGTGCTGAGCCAGTGGTAGGGCCAGCCTCTGAGGACACGGAGCCTCCAAAGCCAACTAGATCACATCGCGCACCTCACCTGGGAGCAGGGGAGGTGGGGGAGGGCCTCTGGGTCCTGCACATCAAAACCCAGAGGTAGCGGAGGCTCCGTGAATGAAGAAGTTGATCAATTGATCAACTGAGAAACGCAGAACAAACCTCGGAACCAGCGCCAGTGGAGCCCCCCCCCACCCCGCACCAGGGCCCCTCTAGAACCGGGAGGCGGGCGTGATGCTCCCACTTTCTAAATCACGCAAATTAATTTAGAAATCAGAACGGCTCCCGCAGCTAGACTGCAGATTTCAAAACAGCTTAACAAATTACCAAACCCCCTTTAAGAAGACAAATTACTCGGCTCCTCCGAGCCTGCCTGGTTAATTATGCATGCGCTTTTGTTAGGCCTTGTTAAATATTCACCAGCTGCAGGTTTGCACGGTGAACCACAGCCTCACTCTGCGTGGGGGGGCAGCATTTGTGCCCCCTGCTGTCCCGGCACCCAGGCACCTCAGGCCTTGGGACCACCGTGCAAGTTCCCCCTCAGCCCCCGGCAGGTGCCCCCACCTGACTGACCGCGGACGTGTCACATCCGGTCTCTCTCCCAGGGTCCCTGCATGTCCCCGGGTCACACTGGGCAGGGGCAGTGCCTGTGCGGGGGCAGACCCTGCACCCTCCTCCTGTCCCAGGCTCGGCCGCCTGGGGGGTTCGGTATTGCCGGTGACAGCCAGTACCAGCCATCCCCTGGGGCCCACCGTCAGCCACCCCGGCTGCCCCCTTTCCCTCCTGACCGCCCAGCGTCCACTGATTCCTTCCTTCCCTCGCACTGACCGGGCTCCAGCCTCACCAGTCCCTGCACAGGCTCTCATCCCTCAGCCCCTGAGCCCAGGCATCCAACCCAGAGGGGACGCTCGGCTTATGCGGTGCCGGGTCGGCGTGCGCTGGTGCCTCGGAACAGATGACACCAAGTGACTGGGCGTAAGGGACACACAACCAGGCCGGAGCTCAGGCAGCCGGACAGGTCTCGGAAGGAGCACCCTCCTTTGCTGGGGTGGGGTCTCCAGTCCAGTGCCCTCACTCGAAAATCTCAGAATCACTGAACCTCAGAGCTGGAGGCGCCTCAGCTGCCGCCAGCCCAGCCTGCCCTTGATGGGAGGCGAGGCAGAGACCTGGGGCAGAAAGGACCCGCCAGGCACCAAGGCACCTGGGCCACCTGCTCCAGGACCCAGGCCGCCCCCGGCCCGGTCCCTCAGGCCCCTGCTCTGCCTCCCCTGCCCTGCCCCGTGAGCTCCCGTGGTTTAGACAGCGCTGGACATCAGCTCTGAACATCCCTCACAAATGTTCCACCCAATGAAGCCCGCATGCAGGGGACCAAAAGGGACAGGACAGCTGCTGTCGACCACTGGACCCCACGCTTCCCCCTGGACCTGGGGAGCTCTGAAAGCGGGCCCTGCTCGCCAGCGCACACGCACACGTGTGCATACATGTCCACACACATGTGAGCACACACCCCTGACACATGCATACACATGCCTACACATGCCGGCACACTGTATACACAGAAGCGTGCGCACACACACACACACGTGTGCACACGCACTCTTGCACGCGGCCACACAGAAGCCCTGGAAGCCCCGGCCGCGGCACCACCTCGTGGCTCCAGGGCAGGGACCCGAGCCGCGGGGTCCACTCCTCATGGAGGAGCTGTGGTCAAGAGAGGAAGGGGGACTCGATCAGGGTGTTCCCGCAAGCTGGCGGCCAGGCTGCACAGGGCTGCCCTCAGGGCTGGGACAAGGACAAGCTGGGCTGGGCAAGCGAGGCTGGTTCATGCAGGCACAGGGGTGCAGGGGTGCAGGGGTGCAGGGCTGCAGGGGTGCAGAGGCGCAGGGGTGCAGGGGCGCAGGGGTGCAGGGGCGCAGGGGTGCAGGGCAGCCCCTCCCCAGCCCCGCATCCCCCTCCCAGCAGCCCACGGCCTGTCTTCACCGTAGTAGGGCCCAAACCTGCACACCTCTCTTCCCTCCCTGTGCCATGGCCAGCCCCCGAGCTTGTGTGCTGGGTGCACTGTGGCTCACGGTGAGGTCTGCCACGTCTTAACCGGGCACCGACGGGTTAAAAGGCAGGAGATTCCATATCCATGTCCCAACATATCCGTGTTGCAATGTCAGGCCTCGCGGGGAAGCAGGAGCACAGGGAGGGTGGCGGGGCTGGTCCCAGGGGCGGGGCGCTGCTCCCTCCGGCAGCGTGAGGCCTCCAGCCCCTACCTCACCTCCTTCCCGGGGCTCAGGACGTGCCTAGTCCTGGGTGCGGGGGCCTGACTGTGGACCTGCAGCCCTCCCCCCGCCCCACCCAGCCACCTGTCCCTAGCCCTGTCCTGGGACACACCCAAAGGCTTCCCTGGGGCCCCTCTTCACCCCAGCCCCCTTCGTCCCCCACCCTCCCCAGCCCTCCAGCCTGAGAGGGACCTTAGGGTCATTCCTCAGCTCCCCACCCTTCCTGGGGCGCCCGAGGCCCACTAGCCCCCCATGCCCTCCCAGAGCAGCCTGAGGTCAGACAGGACACCCCGGGCTTTCTCTGCAAGGGCTGCCAAAGACACGGTAAGTGTCCCCTGGGCGAGGCCCCGGGCGGGCGCGGAGAGCACGCCCCTCAGAGCTGGCGGCCCGGCCCGCCTTTGCACTCACTTTGGAAACTGTCAGTTCAGCAGTCTGGCTAACTACCTGCTCGGCGGTGGCCTTAAAACTGTCCGCACTCATAAATCACCCCGGGATTTAAATAAGCGCTGGTGGCAGGTAATTTTTCAGACTTCCCCTCACTCACGCGCAGCGAGCGTGGTCGTGCAGGATCCTGGGTGGGTGCGAGAAAGTGAACTGAGGTAGGTCCGGGGGGCGCAGCGGCCCGTCACCCGGGGCAGCGTGTGGAGGGAGGCGAGCTGCCGGAGCCAGGCCGACTGGTCAGGACCTCCCCGCTCTGCTGAGGCCGCCACACAGCCCAGACATCACTGGCTTGCAGCCTACCAGCATGGGGCCCCTCCTATGGGGTCTGGACGGATGGTTTCCTCCCTCCGGGTCTGCTTGCCCACCACGAGGAGGCTTTCCCCAAGGGGATCAAGTGCTGATGGCGGGATCAGGCCCCGAGCACAGAAGGGGCCACAGAGGAGCTGCGTCCGGGGCGTCTCCTCGTGCCACGGCCTGGAGGAGCGAAGAGAGAATTAAACACCCCCTTAGGACATTTTCCCAGACTGCCCCCACCCCAGCAGGGGAAACAGGAGACCCTCCACGCCTGTCCCACCACTGCCACCCTCACCCACTCGCTCAGCGCAGACTCCCAGAGCCCTGCTGCCACCCCCCGGCCCCAGAGCCTATTCTCAGAGGGGTCCCCCGGGCCACTCACCACCTTCCTTTTCTTCCTGTTCAGGCAGGGGAAACAGGAGAACCCAACGCTTCCCACCCATTGCCAACGCTCTCGGGAGGGCTGGACAGGGGTCCCAGGGCGGTCGGCGACCCCATGACCCAGCACCCACCGTGCTGCCAAGGGTGTGACGGTGAGGACGGAGCCCAGACCCTCTCCCAGGATGCAGTCTGGCTCCCCACACGGCAAAGAGAGATGTGCGTGGATGGGATCCCTGAGAGCCAATGGCCAGGCCCCCACAGGCTGGGGGCCCCCTTCGCTGGCCGGTGGGGCCCCTGCGTGCACCCCATTCCCTCCAGCACAGCCGGGTCAGGCTACTCAGATGTGAGCAGAGGGCTCCTGGGGTCCACCGAGCTGGGCCAGCCGAGGAGCACGGTGGTCCTGAGAAGGGCGTGCCCCCCACCCAGGCTGTGACTCCCCAGGGCGTCTCAGGCCCCAGGCACACTGTTGGGGCCTGTGAGTGCGGGGTGTCCTCACCCAGCTGGAAATTGCACCCCTGGCGGGCCCTGACTTTGGGAAATGCACTGCCCTCATTGGTTCCCCAGGTATCTAGTCGGCTGGGCCTTAGGGTGGCGTGGAAGGGCCCCTCCGGGTGGGGCCCAGTCCTGCTAAGCCCCGCCTCACCCCCAAGACCAGCTGGGACGCGCCCAGCCTCCCGGTCCATCCTCCCGGTCTGTCCTCCACCGCCACCTGGTGGCCGGTCGGCCCACCCCCGCGGCCACCTGCGGCCGGCCAGCTGTCCTGGCCCAGACTCCCAGAGCACAGCCCAGCGTCCAGGCAGCTCCAGCCCCTGTCCTGGCTGGGGAGGGATGCCCTTGGTCTGGAAAAGGGGTTTTGCTCACCAGAAGGAGCTCTGTCTCCCGAGGGAAAGACAATAAAAAGAACATAAATGCGTGAAATTAGAGCTGCCCCAGGCGGAGAGGGGCCCGTCCTGATTGCTAATCAAATTCTCATTCCTGAGGATCTTTAAAATCCTTCCTGTGCCGTGTTATTGTCTCGAAAGAGCTGTTATTACTCATGTAAAAAAAAACTTATAAAAAATTCTAATCAGCGTGGGTCTTAAACCTCGGCGTCTGGCGCCCAGCGCGGCACCGACGGGAGGGCCGTTTACGAGCCATTTCACACCCGGCGGCTGGCCCCTCCACCTCATTGCTTTTGTTGCCCATCATAGTGATAAAGACAGTGTTTTGTGACCCCAAAGTTATTTATTAACACCCAGTATTTTCCACACAGTCCCTGGGGCAGCGAGGGCAAGCGCCTAGGAGGTTGGGGGCCGTGTAGTTGGCGTGCATGACGGTGTCCAGGCCCAAGTGGCCCCCGCTCCACCGTCCCCTTCAGCTTTACCTGGATAACTCGCAGCTGCGCCTGCCCGGCCAGCACAGGGCAAAGCCGGGCAGACCCTTTAGCAGGACCGGGCGTCTGAGGCTCCCAGCAGCTGGTTGCCAGGTCCTGCTAAAGGTCCCACCCTGAGAGCCTGTGCGACCACCGTGCACCCAGGACACTGTGTGATTCCTCAGGCCAGGGCCACAGGGAGTGTGCAGAGCTCGAGACCTGGACCCAGCTCATCACTCAGTGGGACCTACGGGTCACCCCGTCTCAGGCCCCGGGTTCCCCGTCTGGGGCCCTGGAGTGGTCAGTCTCTCTGGGTTGGAGTCCAGCTCGACAACTCGCCTGAGTGTGACCTGAGTGTGTGCTTGTCCCTGGAGCCCCAGGCCCACCGGCTAAAGCTGCAGCTGCCAGGCTGGGGGCAGTGCCTGGGCTTGGGTGAGGCGCCCACAGTCGCTGGAGCTTCCTAGTCACATCCAAGGGGGTCCAGCTCCACATGGCTGTGGGGTGCCCTGGTGGAGGCCGCCGAGCCACCTCTCGCCCCACAGGTCAGTGGAAGCCTGTCCCCGGGAGGTGCCACTCAGCCTGGGGAGAGATGGGAGGGTCTGTCACCACGCAATGCAGGGCGCAGGGGACCTGGCCCCTGTGTGCCCCTCCTGGCCAGAGGCCTGGGAAACGCTGGCCACATCTATCTCCGAGAGGGACACTTGCCTTTCTGCCCCTTCCCTACTCAGGCTGCAGGCTCTGCCCGGTGCCCACACGGACGTCCTTCACCAGCTTCTCCAGAGGGTGGGGGACCAGCCCTGGGGACAGGGACAAGCATGAAGGCCCAGCAGGGCCCCCCAGGGTCCACCACAGCTGGCAGGAGCACCACCCTCTCCTTCCCCAGGGGAGGCAGAGATGCTCTTTGCTGCCCGTCCTACAGGTGAGAGGGGAGGCCAGTTAGGCGGGACACCCAGGCACACACCCCAGCCCACATCGGGCCCCACTGGCTGGCCCACAGCACAGAATTTGCAGCCTTCCCTCCCTGGGCCCCGGCCTGGGGCCACCCACCCTCACAGGGATCCGCGTGACAGGAACAGTGGGGCTTGGACCAGGCATCATGGCAGGTGTGGGAGGGGTGTGAAAGCTGGTGTGCACAGGTGAGCACTGCCTGGGAGGCCTCGGGCTCCAGGGATTCCCAGTGGAGAGAACAGCCACATTCTCTCCCTCTGAGTCGCCTGTGAACCCCTGACCGCGGCAGAAGGCGATCCATCCAAATGTCCATCTCTCGGAACCCGCTCGTCCACCTAGGATCCGAAAGGGGCCGACCTGCCTCTCTATTCAGGACAGGCTGGAGGTGGGTTTCGGGGAGGGACCGGGCTTCCAAGTCAGAGGGGCAGAGGATGCCCACCTTTCTTATTGAGGGGCCCGTCTTGGCTTCTTCTGTGCCCGTTGGAAAGTCTACGGCCGGGCTGCATGGGGGCCAGGGATTGTTCACAGGGAGAAACAGTGAATTAATTGCGCTGTGAGGGTCTCCCCCTCCTCCGTTGCCTTTTCTTTAGCTCCATTTGCAGGCAGACGGGCTCCCACACAAAGTCATTTATCCACGCAGCCCTTCAGCAGCCCACACGCACCGCAGACCCTCCTCGGAGCCAGGGCTGCGGGGCCGGCGTGTACAGCAATGGGCGGAGGGCCTTGCCCCCTGGAGTACCTGTCAAGCAAGACTCGTCAAGATGCAAGCTCCAGAGAGGGGCCCACAGGGATGCAGGGGACGTGGCAGGGCCAGACCCCCCCAGCGGTCCCACCAAGGCAACTTTCGGCAGGAGCTGGGGGGTAGGGGCCCGGGCCGGGAGGAGGCGCGAAAGGCCCCGAGGTGGGATCGGTGGTGAGCAGCCAGGGCACCTGGGCCTAGGGTACGCAGGGGGGCGCCCCTGCCGCAGGCTGCAGGGCAGGAGGGGCCTCTGGGCCTGAGGAGGGATCAGGGGGCGGTTGGTCAGGGGAGGCCCAGCGCCCCCAGCTCCAGGGAGGGGCACACGCGCTCACTCCATCTCCCTGGTTCTGTTTCCTGCCTTCTCCCCAAGTTGCCTGGAGTCCAAATATTCCCACTTTTAAAAGCCCCCCGGGATGACGGGGAGGCAGGATGCGGGGCTGAGGAACACCCCCTTGGAAGAGGCGAGAGGGCTTGCTGATACGATGCGAGAAATCCATCACACGGGCTCCTAAATCCTCGCGCCCTTCCGGGACACGGCCCAGATTAAAATGCATGATCCTCTGGGCTTCCCTGGTGGCGCAGTGGTTGAGAGTCCGCCTGCTGATGGAGGGGACACGGGTTCGTGCCCTGGTCCGGGAAGATCCCACGTGCCGTGGAGCCGCTGCGCCCATGAGCCATGGCCGCTGAGCCTGTGCTTCCGGAGCCTGTGCTCCGCAGCAGGAGAGGCCACAACAGGGAGAGACCCGCGTACCGCAAAAAAAAAAAAAAGCAATGCATGATCCTCTGGTGCCGGGGCCCTGTGGCTGGTCTCCCTCGGAGCCAAAATGGAAGCACAACTCAGCGGGCAGAGTGCAGGTTTCCCCCAGGTAAACGCCGAGGAGCACCCGTGCTGACACCCTAGGCCACCCACCCCAGCCCCCGCTTGGACCCTGACCCCTAACATGCACTTGGGTCCTGTGGGTGGGAGGTCCTGCCTCACTGTGTCCCCGGGGCCTTGACCCAACTGGGCATGATGTCCTCGTCTGCAGGAGGAGGGGTCGGCCAGAGTCAGGGCTCGCCAAGCTTCACACGCCAGGTATGGACGGGACTTGGTGACCCTGCACCCCAAGGCCATGGCAGGTGGCTCTGGGGGAGGGGGCACTGCAGCCACCCAGGTCCCCCCGCCGGCAGCCCTAGGGGTCAGCGGCTCAGCCAGCTGCCTTGGCCAGAGTGTTCCATTCCACTGTCTGATCCGGCACCACCAGCAGCACCACGTACGTCTGGCAGTGCAGACCCTGGGCTGCCCAGGCCTCCGGGATCAGAGCCCTGCTTTCCCGAGTTCCCAGCCAGATGGCCGGGCTGCATGAGGCCGCAGGAGGCCTCCCCTGCCTTCAGTGTGGGTGTCCCCGGCTAACGGAATGGGGTACACTGTTTCTTGGAAGCAGGGAGCTGGGCCACTGCTGGGGGAGGCACTGAGGCACAGCCTCCACGGGCCCCTCGGGTGGTCAAGGGCCGGGGTCCTGCGACAGGAGAGAGAGGGCCTTCCCGCTGCCTCTCCCGGGTCCTCAGCCCCAGCCCGGAGTCCCTCCAGCCCTTCCTGCCCAGCTGCTCCGGCCCGTGGGCCCTCCCACCACAGGCTGCCTCTCTCCTAAGGCTTGTCCGAGCTCCCGCCCCCCCAGCACCGGCCTCCCCACTTGCAGCCTCTTCCGACTTCAGAAACTCAGTCCCAACTCCCGCCGTCGCCTCCCAGGACCCCTGACCCGCCCTCCTGCCACCCCCTGGGCCCACCTGGGCAGGGGGGTCCCTATTGTC
Source organism: Delphinapterus leucas (assembly GCF_059928025.1). Lineage (NCBI taxonomy): Eukaryota > Metazoa > Chordata > Mammalia > Artiodactyla > Monodontidae > Delphinapterus > Delphinapterus leucas. Next base: position 180,401,590 of record NC_143130.1, read on the forward strand.
TCCCAGCCCACACCTCAGCTACCTGGACCCTGCCTGGCCTCCACTCGCTGCTGGCCCGGGGGCTGGCACGGGGTCAGCCCGGGCACAAATGTGCCGAGTAGACGAGCAGACAGCCGCGCCGCCGGCCCCCGCGCACCCTCCAGCCCTCGGCCCCTCCAACACGTCCAGCAGGAAGGTGCCTGCGGGCCTGAGGGGCATCCCGCGCCCACGCCAGCCACCCCTACCTGCCGGGGATGGGGCAGGGCGGCACCTGAAACAGTGCGGCTTCGCGAACACTATTCTACAGGGGAGGCGGCACACGAGCTCTAAATAAGCCCCAGAAAAGAAGGCTGTTTTACCGCGGAATCAATTCACCTCTGATTCTAATGCTCTGGAAAGCTATTTTATCGTGATGACTCCATTATTCCATCAGACGGTGTGCAATAAACTCCCCCTCCCCGACTTTGCAGCCTGGCTCGTCCGCCGCGTGGGCAGGGCCCCCAGTGCTCATAGCCAGCCTTGCGCGGCCAGAGCACTCGGGTCCCCTTTAACGTGATTTTATGGAATATTCCACCGTCCGGGTAATAGAAAGTCTAGCACTTAATTAACCTCCCTCAGCTCCTCGGTCTGCCGCAGGGCGGGCGCGTGTCTGCGGCTCAGATGGCGTGCAGGTGAGCCACCCGTGCCCCCAAGTACAGAGCACGAACCCCGCAGGGCCCGGGAGGCAGAGCTCAGGGCTCAGCTGGGCTCCCTGTCTCCTGCCAGCCAAGTGTCAGTGGCCATGTCCCCAGACCAGCTACCTGGCCCCCTGCCCCCGGGGACCGAGGGCCCCTCCCTCCCAGAGGTATTGTTCCAGCCACACCTGAGCCTGTGTCACGTGTGGGTGTGCGTGTGTGCCTGTGTGTGTGTGCGTGTGCACGCGCATGTGTGCATGTGCTCTGCATGTGTACGTGTGTGAGCATGATCTCCAAGGGTGAGCCAGCAAGCACGGGAATGACCAACCACCCAGTGGGCGCCAAGGGACAGCAGGGGACAGCCCTGCTGAGTGGGGCACTTCCTGCCATAACGGCCAGCTGGCCCTGTTCTAGGCATCGGGGGAGGTGCGGGAACACAGAGGAGTGACTACGGGGGCCTCTCATAGCGCAGGGCCACGGGAGGAGGGCAGATGTGCTGACAATGGGCCCAGAACAGAGGGAGAGTGACATCTGGGGGACGGGGAGGCCGCAGGGCCATGGAGATAAAGCCAAGTCTTAAAAGAACAGGCCCAGAGGCCACCATGAGTCTGTCCCACGGAGGCAGACACAGAGCCCACCTCTGCTCCGTCCTGCGTGGTCCCCAAGCACGTGCTGGGTCTCCTCAGACACGTGTGGATGGAGAGCAGCTGAGGTCAGGGACAGCGGGAGTAGCAGGGACAGGTCTGTGTGAGGGGAACAGTGGGCCATACGAGGGAGGGCTACAGAGGGTACAGGGTGGGGTGAGGTGGGAGGGCCGTGTGTGAGCCGAGTAGGGAGAGCACAGGCCCTCTGAGAGCCCGTGTGACCTTTGACTATCCAAATCTCTCATGTCCTCCATATCCAGGAGGATGGGCAGGGCCGGCACTGGCCTCTGTGGCACCTCTGCCCTTCCTCCAGTAAATATAAGTTGGCTCCTTTTTGCACGCACAACCTGAACAACTGCGCATGGCCGCTGTCCAGGGATCCCAGAAACAAACTTGTTTGTAAATTGGAGACCAAAGCCTGTCTGCCCTGTGTGGGACTAGGCAAGGCTCCTGCGGCTCAAACACACCCTTTCTGCTCCACCTGGCTGTACACACACACGTGCACACACGCCCACCCACACTCCTGCCAGACACAGGCACACACTCACACACATCTCCTCCCCAGCGAGGTGACATTGCACATGGGGTGGAGGCAGCTGGGAAGGAGTCAGGCCGAAAGAAGAACAGGGGCCGAAGGGCAGGAGGGGGAGAAACAACCTCAGAGGACACCCTAGGTGCTGTGGGCACGAACACGCATGTGCCGGGGTTGAGCACGGCTGTGGCGTGCTCACACAGGACTGGAAACTTCCCTGTGCTCTGGGCTGAGTCAGTCAACGCTGCAGCATGAGGAGGCTCCCGGGAGGCGGCGGCGGGCACCCTAGGCCACCCCGCTTTTGTTCCGGGGACGCAGAGGGTGGACAGCTATTCTGCAGTGTGAGCGTGCACCCCTCCCCGGTTCAGTCGCCACGGCCTGGACCTTCCTGAAGCGATGCTTGTGTTACCCGAGCACGTGTGGACACTCGCAGCCGAGCCAGGGGGCGCTCAGTAACCCGACGACACCGTGATGCCCGGCGCGTGGCTGCACTCAACCTCTGGCGCCCCACTTTGGAGTCAGGAAACTCCGCAGCCATGGGGAGCTCAGGTGACGGGAGACCCAGCGAGTGGGCCACCGCGGGGGTGTCGCCAAAGGGGCCGGGATGCTCGCTCTCCCCGGGAGGCCATGTCCTCCGCTCTGGGGACCTCACCATGCTCAGTGGCCTGTAGGGCCACGCCCTGCAGTCCTGTAACCCTCTACACCAGCCTCGAGACCGAAGAAAGAGCTCAGAGTCAGGACAGAGACCCCAGTGACTTTTTGGGCAGGGAAACTTACACGTCAGAGACAAAGGTCCTGGAGCGACACCCCAGTGGGTACAGCGGACGTCAGGTAGGACAGGCAGCAGTCTTCGCTCATGGGGAAGCGGGGAGGAGGCTATCCGTATGGGGGGCACTCCTGGGCTGCTGGACCACGCCCCACACAGCTCTGTGGGTCAGGACCGTCATTTCCTGCGCCTTTGGCCACCTCTCCCCACACAGGGGACACGGGGGCAGTGCTCACAGGCGCATTTCAGACGCCTCTGGCCACCTCTCCCCACACAGGGGACACGGGGGCAGTGCTCACAGCCCCGGCCACTGGAAGGCTCCCCAGCCCTGTCATTCACCCTTCCCTCACCACATCAGCCGTTAGTTTTCGCACCACACATTTTTTTTTAAAAACGGTGATTTTTCTTTTCTTTTTTAATTAATTAATTTATTAATTTATTATTTTTGGCCGTGTTGGGTCTTTGTTGCTGCACGTGGGCTTTCTCTAGTTGCAGCGAGCAGGGGTTACTCTTTTTTGGGGTGCGCAGGCTTCTCAGTGCGGTGGCTTCTCTTGTCGTGGAGCACTGGCTCTAGGCGTGTGGGCTTCAGTAGTTGTGGCACGTGGGCTCAGTAGTTGTGGCGCACGGGCTCAGTAGTTGTGGCACGCGGGCTTCAGTAGTTGTGGCACGTGGGCTCAGTAGTTGTGGCGCACGGGCTTAGCTGCTCCGCAGCATGTGGGATCTTCCTGGACCAGGGCTCGAACCCGTGTCCTCTGCATTGGCAGGCAGATGCTCAACCACTGCACCACCAAGGAAGTCCCTTTGCATCACAATGGCAAACGCAGTCAGCTCCTGGGGCCGGGGCTGGAGTTTTCCTCCATCGTTAGCGAATCGAAGGGAGGCCCCGCTTCCGGAGGCCCGGGTGTGAGTTGAAAGCATGATGTTGGTGTGGACCGTCTTGCCCACCGGGTCTGGTCAGCACAACACCTGGCGCATGGTGGAGCCACATGATTTTCTGCAGACTGGGGAGGGGAGGGAGTCCCAGCAGACTGGATCGAAACAGGAAAGCCAGAGGTGGACGAAGCCCGGACGCAAGGCTGCACGTACTGCTGTCCTGTGCAGGGAAAGGCCAGCGAGCCTGGCTCCTCTTCACGGATGGGGAACGAGGACAAGGTATCCAGACCAGCTGGTGCAGCCCCTCCGGAGGTGGGTGACCTGCGCTGCTCCAGGGACCACCTCAGGCAGAGCAGCATCCGCTTGGGCTGACGCAGGGTCGGGTTTGGCGTGACCCACCATTTCCTACCATCATCTACTTGGCTTTTGCTGGGGCCACACGGGTGAGCTGAGGGGGACATGGTGGGACCAGCAACCGTGTATCCTTGGAGGCCTCAGGGATGGTTTCGATTTCCGTCATGCACTCAGGATGCGTGGAATGGCTCTCCTGGGCAGGGTGGGCGGTTTCAGAAGCTTCCGTTTGTCTCTTTGGTCGGTGGTTGGTTGGTTGGGTTTGGATCTTGTTACCATCATGGCTCTTACCCCGCAGGTCCGGGGAGCCACGCGAGGGCTCTGTAGCTGCTGAGGGTACACAGCCCAAGCGCGAGCAGGGCCGGGGCACGGGCAGCAAGCCCGGCCTGCGGATCTCTGGACCCACTGTCAGGTGGGCTCGAGCTGGTCCATTCGTCTCCTGGCCTCCATAAGCTCTCACTCGAACCCTGATGGTGCCTGGGTCCCCTGATATCGATGCCAGCCCAGACCCTTTATCCGTCAGCCCTCTAAAGGTCTGGCTATGTCTCCTTCCAGCGCATGGCTTCTCTAGAGACCTAGAGACTGACTCTTCCTGCCTCTTCAGGCCAGCCAACTTGGAGAGGCTTCTCTCTGCATAAGGCAGTGGGTCAGGAGGATAAGCATTCCCCACCCTGAGGCTGAAGGCTTCAGGCACAGCCCAGGGCAGACAACACCCCATGACAAGCACACCTGGGCCACTCAGACCTGTGGGCATCCAGATCCCGGGCTGCTGAGCCGCTGCTGGGCCTGCCCCAATGTGGATCAGCAGCACGTGCCTGCCTGCTATTCTCAGAGTGTGGCGCTCAGATCCCTCCAGAGCCTGCAGCAGCCCCAGGGTGAGGATTCCTACAGGAGAGGCGTCAGTGGCCCTCAGCTGGGCAGGCACTGGCCCAGAGTCATGTAGTCAGGGATGGGGGAGCTGGAGGGCCCTGCCTTCTGCCTCCAGTGCCAAGCTCTTTCTAACGTTCTGTGCCTACAGGTCTAGGTGGCCACGTGACACAGGTGCCAGGACAGCCCCAGTGGCCCTGGTTCAAACCTCGACTCTGGGAGCTGCCCCCTCGGGGCCTCGTGTGGGCACTTCCCCCCAAAATCTGTGTTCTGGTTGGGCCAACAGGAGGGCCCATCCATGGGGCTCCATACATGCGGGGGGTCTGAGAGGCTCTGAGCCATGCAAGGGTCTGGCACACATCTTGGCCCAACAAGCACACCTCACTTTTGTGGACAGAGCATTTGCCCACACGTGTGTGTGTGTGTGTGTGCGCGCACGCACGCGTGCACATGGATGCACAATCCCAGAGTGTGAACCTGGGGTGTGTGTGATGGGTATGAACACTCAGCCCTGGGGCCGGCCAGAGGCAGGTCCCCGAGACCAAGAATGGGAGTGACACCCGCAAAACGGGAGATTGGCCACCACGGACGGCTCTAACCAGGAGCCCAAGCCGGGGTCACCTGATCGCCCCATTAAAGTCCAAGCAGACCCCCTCAGCAGGTCACGCCAGCAGGCTGAGCTACCCCCATTCCCGCAACCCTCACTGCTGCTCCAGCCACCCAGGCCCTGCTGGAAAAACAGCTGTGACGGGCAGCTTCCCGCGGCCCCTGTCTCAGTTATGGCTTATGTACGGCCCCCCAGGCAGCTGGCTCTCGGGAGGGACCGGCTTTACAAATAAAATTTATCATTGTAATTATGGCTCCTGCAGAGAGCTGACGACTTTTACGGCTTCCTGGAGGTCATGAATAATTTAGGAGAAGGGAAAAGGGGCCACTTCTGTTAGTGCACAATGGGGCCCAGCGGTTGCGTTACCGCGACTGCTGAAGACCAGGGGGCCCACGTCCAGTGCTTCTGACAGGAGCGGCCCAGCCACACGGTGACCCAGGGCCCCGCCAGGCTCTGCGGGGACGCTGCCCAGGCGTCCCCGTCTTGTGAACTGGGGCCTTGGCTGGGTGGCAGGGTGAGCAGACACGGCCCTAACTGCCAGAGGGTCCGTGCTTCAGGCTGAGAATGACAAGCTGTGGGCTCCCCAGTTAAGGGCATTGATGCTGCACGCCCGGGGCTGTGACCTCAGGCGGGACCCTCAACCTGCATCCCAAGCAGAAGAGAAGCGCCTCTCCTGGCGCTCGCGGGGCCGGACCCCAGCCCGCTCAACAGCCCTCCTTCCCTCTGCACGTCCCCACAGCACACGTGATCCTGGGGTTGTGTGGAGCCCTTGAGAGGCCCTGACAGCAGGAATCATCTTTTCTTGCCTCCGGGGATGGAGGGCTCACTACCTGACTACTGGTGGAAATTCTCCCCAGCTCTTCCTTCCCCCAAGAAGGGCGGCCTGCATCTGTGGACCCCACCCGTCTCCTGTCCTGGATCCACCCAGATGGTACATCAGCCCCTCCGACCCAAAGTCTGCACTCTCCTTTCCCCCCTTCCCCTCCCTCCCTCTCTCCTGAGTCCCCCACCCTCAAGCCCACCAAGTCCACCTGTACCTCCTCACAGCCAGGCCCAGCGGTGAATTTCCTCTCCTCGTCCCTCCTTGCCTGGCGGTGGCCCTGAGAGCACCCCCTTCCTCCCTGCCCCCCGCCACCCTGGGCTGTACGACCCCACAGGCCCCCTGCTCTACCTCGCTGCCTGGCTTCTCCCCACCACGCCAGCCTGACCTCATCACACTGCAGGGTCCAGGGCTCGTGCTCGGACCTCACGATGCGCCTCTGTCCCTGGGCACCCCTGGGTCACTCCTTCAGGCCCAAGGCTTTCTATGTCATCTCTAAGATGGCTGGTTCATTTCCCACAGCTGCCATAACAAAGAGCCATAAACCCTGTGACTTAAGCAACAGAAAACAACAGAAACTTATTCTCTCGGCGTTCTGAGGGATCCTAAATCAGGGCGTTGGCAGGATGGCGCTGCCTCCAGGGGCTCGAGGGGAGCGTCCGTCCAGCCTCCCTCCAGCGTCTGATGGCTGCCTGTGCTCTGTGCCTTGTGGCCCCATCCTTCCAAGCTCTGCATCTGTGCTGACATCACTGCTTCCTCTTCTGTGTCACATCTCCCCCTGTGATGGCACCAAGTGAGCTAACATCCACAGGCTCCAGAAATCTCCCCCTGTGATGGCACCAAGTGAGCTAACATCCACAGGCTCCAGAAATCTCCCCCTCACGGGCACACGTGTGATGGCACCAAGTCAGTTAACATCCACAGGCTCCAGAAATCTCCCCCTCACGGGCACACGTGTGATGGCACCAAGTCAGTTAACATCCACAGGCTCCAGAAATCTCCCCCTGTGATGGCACCAAGTGAGCTAACATCCACAGGCTCCAGAAATCTCCCCCTGTGATGGCACCAAGTGAGCTAACATCCACAGGCTCCAGAAATCTCCCCCTCACGGGGACACGTGTGATGGCACCAAGTCAGTTAACATCCACAGGCTCCAGAAATCTCCCCCTGTGATGGCACCAAGTGAGCTAACATCCACAGGCTCCAGAAATCTCCCCCTCACGGGGACACGTGTGATGGCACCAAGTGAGCTAACATCCACAGGCTCCAGAAATCTCCCCCTCACGGGGACACGTGTGATGGCACCAAGTCAGTTAACATCCACAGTTCTAGAAATCTCCCCCTTACGGGGACACGTGTGATGGCACCAAGTCAGTTAACATCCACAGTTCTAGAAATCTCCCCCTCACGGGGACACGTGTGATGGCACCAAGTCAGTTAACATCCACAGTTCTAGAAATCTCCCCCTTACGGGGACACGTGTGATGGCACCAAGTCAGTTAACATCCACAGGTTCCAGAAATCTCCCCCTTACAGGGACACGTGTGATGGCACCAAGTCAGTTAACATCCACAAGTTCCAGAAATCTCCCCCTCACGGGCACACGTGTGATGGCACCAAGTCAGTTAACATCCACAGGTTCCAGAAATCTCCCCCTTACGGGCACACGTGTGATGGCACCAAGTCAGTTAACATCCACAGGTTCTAGAAATCTCCCCCTCACGGGGACACGTGTGATGGCACCAAGTGAGTTAACATCCACAGGCTCCAGAAATCTCCCCCTCAC